>NC_133396.1:101215560-101531274 GCF_047511655.1 Castor canadensis | reverse complement strand
AAGTGTCCTGAAATGCCCTGCTTGCAGCAGTGCACAATGTTATAGAATATCTTCCAGTACTTTCTTCCCCATAACAAAGTCTAAGGTTTTAAACAGTTACTTCAGAATATATTCTCTGGTGTTGACTTTTCTTAGCAGTATGCTTTCATGGAAGCTTTAATTATCCTCTCTCTCTCTCTCTCTCTCTCTCTCTCTCTCTCTCTCTCTCTCTCTCTCTCTCCATACGTGCCCTTGCACAGGACTGGACCTATAAACAGAAGACTAAGCAACTACTCATATGGTGTAATTGGAGACATGTCACAATCCCCACTGCCCAAAATATCTTCCCCACCAAATGCCACAGTGCCTAAAATTCCCAGTGTTAAACTCACTGCTGCTAATCTTCTTCTTTCTTCACGTCATCTTCTTTCCTATTGTCTGCACATGTGAAGCTTATCTACACTTCCAGATCTAGCTCAGTATCACTCTCTCCTCAAACTTTCATGATCCCTCAAGTCCTAGGAATTGTGAATCAATCCTCCTATGAAATACATTACTTTATGTTTAAACACATGTACTATCCCCACCAGACATAATCTTGAAATTCGTTTCCTCAGCTGGGTCTTATTTATCTTCACACTACCATCCCATCCCCAAGTAGCCAGGCTCAGAACAGGTACTTAGTAAAGAATCACCATCTAACTGGTGGGTCCCCTATGAGTGAATGGATTGAAAGGCACAGCTTCACCAAGGTTGAGGTCTTCCTATTCACAACCTGTGTTCATTTTAAGAGTCACTTTACTTCTCAGGTCTCTTCCTATAAAATAAAGTCATTGGAGAGTCATAAAATGCCAAAACTCTCCCAGCCATCATCTGTAGCACACTGAACGACCTTACATCTCACCCTGGTACAGCAAAGGCCTAACATTTGTTACATTCACTTTCTGAAGTGATTGGACAATATATGCACTGCAGTGAGGTTTTAAAAAGAAAAACAGTCAACAGAATAATAAGATAAGCCCAAAAGAAGAGTAACCACACAGAAATTTTCTATGGTCCTATTTACTTATAAAAGTGGGGTGCAGATTCAGCTTTGAGTTTCCTAGCATCTAAAGCAAGAAGGTATTAAATAAAAAGCATGCTGGCACTGGATGGTGGTATTCACCTGTAGTTCCAGCACTAGTCAGGTTCGCTTGATCTCAGGAGTTCCAGACCAGCCTGGGTAACATAGAAAGAACATGTCTCAAAAATATATATACATGTATATAGTGGTTGTTCAAGAAAGTACAGTTCTTCCTGATATGAAGATTCAAGAGAAATTGATGTAGTGGACTTGATCCTGAAAGAAACCCAATAATGATTACATAGAACTGTGAAATCTAATGATTTCATAGAACTGTGTGCTGAGCATCCTTTCACACAAGAGTGTTCCAGTAATTTGCTGCTACACAACAACCTCAAAATAGTGGCTTGAAGAGATTACAATTATTTATTAGTATCTCACTAGTAGTTGGTGGGGTCACCCAAGCAGTTCTCACTTAGGGTCTCTTATGGAGCTGTAGTCAGATGGTAGCTAAATCTGGAATAATCTGAAACCTGAGCTGGGAAGATGTGAACAACTGGAGGCTAGAATTGCTGGTCCATCTCTAGGTGGCTTACATGTCTCCACATAACTCTTTAGCCTGATAGCATCAGAGCAGCCAGAATTCTTACACAGAACCTGGAGTTGAGAGAGTGAGAGGCAGGCAGAACTTATCACCTTTCATGAGATAGCTTCAAATGTCAGACATCGCTTCTACCACATTCTATTTGCTAGTAACAAGACACTAGACGAACCTATATGCAAAGGAAGAATAACTAGTTTCCATCTTATGATGGACGTGGGCCCAAGAATGGCAGAGCACATTTTAAAACCACCATTAATGACAAAGTAGAAATGTTCAATTCAATAAATGCTATTCTTTTTTTCTTTTTCTTTTATTTTTCGTGCAGTACTAGGGATTGAACTCAGGACCTGGAGTTTGCTAGGCAAGCACTTGAGCCACACCTACAGTTCAATAAATACTATTTTTGACAAACATTGTAAAAGATGCCTATAATACCAGCATTCCAGAGGCTGAGGCAGGGGGATGGAGAGTTCAAGGCCAGCCTGGGCTACATGGTAAGATCAGTCTCAAGAAAAAAAAAATTTTTTTTATTTAATGCTTTTCTTTTGACGGCCAAAGAAGGGATAGTCTGACTTGACCTAGGAATAAACTCAGAATATATAGAGTTGTGCTGTCAAATATGGAATCCACTGGCAAGACAATTTAAATTTTAATTACTTAAAACTAAGTAATTAATTAAATTTTAAATTAACTAAAATTTTTAAATAAAAATGTTTAAGTAGTATTCTTCTGTTTCAATAGCCATATTTCAAATGCCCCACAGACACACGGTCAATGACTAACTACTATGTTGTATACACAATTACAGAATATTTCCATCATCACACAAAGTTTCATTAGGCGATGCTGATCTAAGATAAGAAAAGAAAAATACAGCCTTCAGCTGTCAATCAGAATGCTTCCCCTTCTGATTAAACCTCAGTGCACACTGAGCAGCAGGGATGTCTAAATTTTAACACTGAGGAAGAGTATACAGTGCATGGAGTCCATGTTACTAATGATGAAATAGTTCATTTACCTTAAAGAACAACCAAGTGGCTTCATCTCCTTTAAAGAAAATGAAGGCTCCTAACCAAGACCCAAACACCCAGCCACACCTCTTCCATGTGGAGGTTTTCAGCAGAGGGCCTGCCAGCAAAACCAACATTTACCTTCAGACGTTTCCTAAAAACTATCTCCTAAAAACCATTGCAGGAAAGAAAGATAAAGTCAAAGCTACAAAGCTTATTCCCTCACTTTCATTCAGCAAAACACTGACTGAGCAGACATAATGCTATATGCTTTGTAACTGAAAAAAAATTGAAATAGATTTCACTAAACCCCCAGGCCACAGAAATAAACAAACAAGTATCAATAATGTGCCCAAGAAACAACTACTTTTAAGTAGTATCCTTTTCTAATAAAACCAACAGAGAAAAACGGTTGCTAAAAGTAGCTGAGTTAGCTGACTATATATAATCATTAGATATAAGCCAATTAAACTACAAATGCTATCTATCAAAAACGATGATTTTAGATTTAGAATATTTGAATTCACGCCACTTTAATTTCCACAAAAGAACGAGACCATTTCTGGTTAGTGACAACAAAATTATATCACCAGCATAGAGAATAGTTATTTTTATACTTCTTGTAATAAGGGTTCATACAGCCAGATCATGCCCAAATTGTTTCAAATCATTAAAATACAAATTAAAAGGAAGAATTAGAGGAAGCAGAGGCAGAATACAGTTCAGTTTTTTAAAGATTACAATTACTATCTGATCCGTTACCAGACCATTCCCAGAAATGCTTGTTATGGTCTAAGCTTCGATGGTACATAAGTATTAGTTATCAAATCTTTCATCCCAGCTACATGGAGTATTCTGATTCACCTTCTCCCTTCTCTACCATTCTCCACTTTGCTCTGTGCCTTGAGAGGCTGGCCTGCATGAGATGCATCAATACGGTCCATCGATCTCTCCTTTCTAGAGAACCCATGGGAGATTAGAGGATGGAAAAATATCAAAGGTTGGAGTATTCTTCTACCTCCTTCCTTGCCAGGTCACCATGGGCTGGCTACATTCCTTAACCAAAGGCTACAGCTAATGTCAGGCAGCGTTCATGTAGATATGCTCTCTGAATTCTGGCAATCCTTCACTTCCCTTAATCATTCAGGGGACGAGTTGCAATCTCCCAGCTACTGTTAGCCCTTGCAGGTCTTCCTTAACCCTGCCTACACCTTTGTATATTCAGTTTGTGTGGACTGTCTGTTTTCTGACAAGTCCTGAGATATACCAGTTTGTTATCAGTTTTTAATGCACAAAGACTAATTAAATTCATAAGCAATTTTAATGCTCCTGAAAGATCTTTCCAACACATCACAGAGTGGAACATGGTCAGTAATGAATATTGTACCTAAATCCAACCTATTACTCAGAGAAAATATTAATCAGAGAAAATCTAGAACAATTGTGTATGAAAAACATTTAAATGAAAAGTACATTCAAATGACTCATGATACTGTCCTTTTAAAAAAAAAAAAGCAAATGGCTTTTTCCATTGCTCCACAGTGTTTATTCCTTGATATTACAAACTCTCTGAGAGGCCAGTTCAAATTGGTACAGATGGAGGGGCATCTCCTTGGCAACCATGATGCCCTTCCATCTAGCCACAAATTCCTGTGGACCTTGTTCCAGAAATGTCCTGGCTACTGTCCCCAACTGTATTCTCTGTTTTCTCTTGTGAGATCATCCCATCTGAGTGACAATATGTTTCATTTGCCTGGGCTGACCACATCCCCAGAGTCAAACAGTTACAATCATTTCCTCACAAAAGGGGCACTCCTTTTGATATCATTGGTTGTACCAGAGACATGTCACTGACCCTGCTTCTGGACAGAAATCATATTTCAGCATCTTTACATATAGCTCTGAGAATCTGCAACACATTACCTTTACTCTTCTACAATTTCTTCATCTTTTAGACAAAAGCTGTCGAGATAAAGTGTCAATGAACTTCAGTAATACAGATAACCCAAGTGTGTACACCCCTATTCTCCCATTTATTAGATATAACTGGGTGCTTGGCAATGGACACCTGTACCAATTGTCTGTCATTATAATAATAAACTACTCCAAAATCACTGCCTTATAACAAATAGCATTTTAGTATGTATTATGATTCCGTGGGTCACTTGGGTCATTCTTCCATTGGTCTTGTATGGGCCCACTCATGAAATGCATTTAGCTGGGGATAGGGCTATACTAGGACAGCTTGAGATAACACCTCCCTCTCTCTCTCCCTCTCCCTCCCTTCCCTGTTTCCTTCCCTTCCTCCTTCTCTTTTCACATGGTCTTGCATAATAGGCTTCTTCATAATATGATGAGTTCAGAGAAGCTTCCAAGAGGATAAGCAATTTTCAAGCCTTAGCTTGCATTACAAGTGCCTATGTCCCATTGGCTAAAGAAAGTGTTAGGACCAAACCCTAAAGGGACTACCTAAGGGCATGAATACCATGAGGCATAATTCATTGATGGCCATAATTGTAATAATATGCCATATTCTTCTTTCCCTCTAGCCCCAATAAGTCATATCTCTGCCATTTGCAAAATGTACTCACTCCTCCAAAAAACCATAAGAGCTTATCCACTCATAATATTCAACTACAAGTTCAGGATCTCTTTATCTTTCTCAACTCCAGATGTGGTTGAAACTCCTTTGGTGCAGTTTCTCATGCAGCTTCCCAGGTGTGGCTTTTCATCATTCAGGAACCTATGAACTGAAAAGATGAGTTATCTTCTCCATATGTGTCCATCACACAATTGTAAGAATGGCACATTCAATAGACAATCCCATTTAAAGGAAGGAGCAATAGGGAGCCACATAACCATTATTACTGGTTCATAGCAATTTTGGTATCTAACCATGCCTATGTTGCAGTACCTCCCACCTTGGGCACAGAGAATGATCCTTGAATAGTGTTTGATTTCACTCTCAGGAAATTGCTGCCTCCTCCACCATGATGGCAGTCCTTTCAATGAAAACAGCCTGTGTCATAGCTAAGTACTTTACTCAGCTCATTCCTGATTCTTTTAATTTTTGAATCTCCTATGTACCATTTAGTGTAAGCTTGTTCAATTCCCTCATAAACTCTATGGACTTTCTACATACAAAGTTTTAGTCCCCTTCATTAAACAAAAGCTACACCCAAAATTACTTTTGAGACAGGCCTCCACTTTGTCAGCATGTCAAGGTGCTATAGAAAAATGTCCTTAAAATTCTGAGGTCTTTTCATGTAGCTGAGAGAGTCTAGTAGACATCATTTTAAATCCTTCTGGGGTCTTAACAAAGTCTTGTTGCCACACTATGATTTGATTTGTACCCTGAAGCCATTTCTTACTTTAAAAATTTTTGCCAGCTGGGGGACTGGAAATGTGAAACTATATTATTTCCCAGCCTAGCACATCGTGGCCCTGTACATTTGCTTTAAATTCTACTTGAAAATGGAGTCATTCTTTCCTTACTTCATGTCTTTCTATACCCTATTATATACAACTTTTTAAAAGCTAATTGACTCTTTCAGTATTCTAAATGGAAATGTGCTTAAACCAAATCCACAGGTTCATTAAGTACATTCTTTATGTTTCATGTTTCTGGAGGTGACAGTGTTACCAGTTATTCTACTACTATGTAACATGATTTAACTTGCATCAGCCTCCACTAGCAGTTTCCTGTAAGGTCATCAGGCTCCACTAACACTACTTGCTACCCCTCAGCCAGCTGCTCAGTCCTAAAGCCAAAGCAACAGGGGTTAGGCTTTTGTTGCAGCAGCACACTATTCCAGGTATCAATTTTTATGTCAGTTCCCATTGTTATTAAAAAGCACCCCAAAGACTTAGTAGCTTAACAACAATTTATTATTTCTCACGATTCTGTGAGCCATCCAAATCATTATGCTGCTGGTTGTGCCTGGGATTGCTGGTGAAGCTGCCTCTATCTTGGAGGGCCCTTGGGGACTGGGTTCAACTGGCCTCTCTAACTACATGATATTTAATTCTGGGCTTCAGGATAGCAAGATGGCCTCAGGATTCCAAGATGATGAGCTCCAATGTGCAAGTGCTTGACAGACCTCTGTTTCCATCACATTTGTTTATGTCACATTAGCCAAAGCAAGTCACATGGCTGAGCCCAGTACCAGTGTGTGAGAGGAGTATATAAGGGTATGAATACTGTGAGGTTTGATCCATCACACTCATTGTTCTCATAATCCACTGAAGCACCAAAATGTAAGTGCCATGCCTTTTTCACACTCAAGCATATATAGCGCAATATCTTGTTCACCTAAGCATATTTGGTATATATTTGTTTAACTGAATTGAAAACAAGTAGTTTTAGAAATACAAGGACCAGAAAGGCTAAGACTATTGCAAAATATATTCTTGGAAATGCAAAAGACTATAAAACAAAGCTAACCATTAAAAAAGTTCCCCACTCTCTTTCTGTGTTCTTATGAATAAAATGCCTTTTCTAGTCAAGGATTTTAGGGTATCATGAATTTCAAATAAATAACACTGACTCATTAATCTTTTATCTGTCATGGTCATAGCAATTCAAGAAATAAATTCTGTATGAATTTGCAAATTTTTTTCATCTTAAATAACTGTTTGAACATCTGAATGATCATACAATGAAGATTCCTCAGTATTTGCACAAGGGAAAAAGAACTGAATAGAATCACTGGCATTTCAAACTCAGTATTTTAATTTTGTTAAAATCAGATGTTAGACTTGATTTGTCTTTCCCATGTGAGGATATAGGTATATTTGGTTTTTCACTAAAATAAAGAGAATCAGGAATGTCTTTTAATGGCCTCACAGGTTCTCCTTCTATCAGTCATTTTCTCCAGGAGAGGTTGGGATTTTCATCAGTAGTAGTGAGTAACAATGAATACACATGATTAATGATATCTTGCTTTCAAAGATTGATAAGCTATAAAGCTCTGTGCCAAAAGACACATTTCTCTCTTGCTACCAAGTGTGATTTTAATAATCCAGGTATGTTTGCACTATTTTTCCCCATGCAGCAGAATATTCCATCAAGGTGTACCAAGAGGATTCACTGAGAATTCAATTAGCATGTAGTGGCTTTTGTTGTTTTGTTTGTTTGCTTGCTTGTTACACAATTAACCTTCTGCCTGTGTTTCCAGTTTAGCAAATGATGTTCTTACCCCAATGGAGGGGACAACAGGGGGAGTTCCTGATTTATTCTTTGGGACCAGAGGTGGCCACTAATACACTCTATTTGAAACACCTACTACCAATTAGTCCTTCCAGTTATGTACAGCCTACTGTGATGATGATGATAACAATAGCCAGTCTTTATTGATCCCTCACTGTGAAAACATTGTTCAAAGCACTTTACATAGATTAATTCATTTAATCCTCACCACTCTATGAGGTATGTGTCATGATTATCTCCAGTTTATAGAGAAGAGCACTGAGGTGTTAAGAAATTTATTTAGGATTATGAGATTTTAAATGGCAGCATAGTATTCGAACCTAGTAAGAGCTCCATTGCTTCAAAGTCACTGGTCTCATGCAAAATTCAGAATTCCTTGCTGCATCTATGGCCTTGGGACTGTATCCTTAGCAACAAGTCACAGATGCTCATACACTTTGATTATAGTTGACCTAGCTAACTTTTTGATGATCTCTACAAATTGTTAATAGAAAAGCAATTACTAAAGCCTCTCACCAGTCACCTAAGGCCAATAGCATCTCAGCCCAGGTTTTCTCTCCTTGATTGTCTAGGAGTCTATATTCTCCCAGAACTCAAATGGGATTGCTACCTAGGCCACTATCTCTAGAGATAGCTCATGGCCCCCAATCCCACAGAGCCAGGACTCTCCCCAGCCACTACCACTGTGCCTCAGTCCAACACACAGTCAATCCAAATGTGCTTCCTGAGGGCCTGGTGTATGCCAGGACCGAAGGGAGGCACAGAAAATAGATCTGCATACAGGGAGCTTTCCTTTCCAACACCCCTGACTCCTAATTGGGAAACACGATTAATTTGGGGAAATACTAAACTGGAAGTAAGGGGAGGAGAGGGATGTTTTAGAAAAGATTCACACTAAACCACCTTCATAGTCCTGTCTAACCCCACTCCCAGCCTCTTGATTTCTCTCTAAGGCAAGCATTTATTAGTTTGATTTCAACACACGCACTTGTACCTGTAATTAGTATATAATGTCTGTTTACTTTTTAAAAATGAAAATGAATTTAAATTAATCTTGTTTTGTGAATTTCAAAGCACCCCCTGAGATAAATGAAGACACTCCAGGGTGTCATCAAACCAGTGCTGGGAATCCCTGCTTTAAAAAGTGGAGAAGGAAGCTCATTAAACCTTCAAGAAGCCAGAAGGGAGAAATACATACAGATATACAGACAAGAAAGCTTTATATCTACATTATTCATACATAAACACACACACACATATGAAAGATAATGTACCAAAATGTAGTGATCTTTAGGTAATTGTCTCTTGTAAATTTAACCATCAATGCCATTCATTTATAAGGTCTCTGTACCACAATAGAGATACTGGAACAACATTTCCAAAAATCCCCTTCCCCATATATTTTGAGTGCCAATGAGAGGAAGTCATGTGAGATATGAAAGGAGAAGACAGAAGAGATCAGTATTTGCTGGGGGCCTTCAAAATGCATAGGCTGTTCAAAACAGCATGCAGGTGAATTTCTTAAGGTGCCCATATTAATGCTGCAATCCGAGATAATTGGTGGGAATTTCCCAGAAGTTATTGAGATCTACAGTGGAATGGCTTCCAGGCAAGGTCTCTGAGAGCACCTCACTGAAGTGTTACAGACTAAGATTATCTGGGACCTTTGCTCAGCAGCCCATCCAACCACAAATTCCTCTCATTGCCTCTCTCCATACCTGGAAAGCACAGAGCGGCTTCTCTTCTCCTAATCGATCATTATGTAATACAACTAGTTTGTGGGTAATTATTATTTCATCTTTTGTGTATATGTAGCTGATGCTTTTACAATAACCACATATTATTTACATACTGTAGCACCAAAAGCCTTAAATGTTTCAAATGTGTACTAAATATTATAACAGAGATGCTATGGAATCTCAGAAGAGGGACATGAGCCATGGAGCAGAGAAGGCTTCTTAGAGAAAGTGGTCTGTTCCCAGACTGAACCTGGAGGGAAAGGAGGTGCTGCTGCTAGCTAATGGTAAGAGTAAAGTAGGGGAAGGGCATAACATGGCCAAAGGCATGAGTCCTCTGCTTCTCTGAGGACCCACACATTGTTTATGTGACAAAACAGATGTTATTGCAGAGGAATAAAGTAAAATGAAGCTGAAGAGAAAAGCAAGAGCCTTGTCCCTGAGGGCTTTGCACTCCAGTCTGTAAGTGCCGAGTGTTCTCTCTTGAAGGCAATAAGGAGTTACAAAAAACTAGAAGGTATTATCTGTGTTCTGTGAAATCATAGGGCTGCACCAAGGGGGAATATGTGAGGCCGGACTACAAGATCCACAGAGGTGATAAGTCCTAACGAGGTTCTAGAAAGATGGCATTTGGATGAGAAGGTCTGTTATGGAAAAGGAAGGAGAGAATGGTGTGACAGGGAGTTGTCCATGGCTCCCTCAGCTTTCCCCCAAACTGCAGGGAGGATGGAAGCACTTAAAATGGACAATAATGACCAGGGGTAATTTCTGTGGGCCTGGAATGCAGTTAAAAGGTGAAAAGAATGGGAAGTGATGTTTCAAGAATTCTTCCAAAAAGGAAATCTAGGAACCAAGCCCTTCCTTGAACAAAAACAGGAAAGGCACATGTACATTAACACATATTTTTCTTGGACTTTGTTCTAACCTGTAGAAAAAGCCAATAGATTGTTCTAATCCAGGACTGTTAGGTGTTTCCAATTGACCTCAGGCTTCGACCCAGGCCAGTTCTGTCCCTATGAGACCCCTCCCTTTACTGATCAGTTACTGTGCCCACAGCCCTGCTCAGCCAAATCTTCTCAGCTCCAGAGAGGAGACACCTGAACATTTTCACATCATCACCTCTGTAACCAGGCCACTATTTGGGTGCTACCAATGACCATCAAGCAAAAGGGAAATCAGAGGTATGGGATAAATCAGTCTTAGAAAAGGGCTTCTCAGGCACAGATGTATATATGAGCCACTTGAGTCTTCCATTGATCTGGGGTAGGGCCTGAGATGCTGCATTTCTCACAGGCTCCCACATAATGCTTGACTGTGGGCCCATGGTCTGCAGGTTTGGAGTATAGAAGTCTTAAAGTGACAAAAAATAATATGGAAATTTAGAATCTAGCATTATAGCCAGCATATTAAAGATAAAATGAGGGCATCAGGAAGTTCTTCAATTGCTACCTAACAAATTATACAAACTTAGTGACTAAAGAAATATCCATTTATTATGCCACAGTTCTGTAGGTTAGAAGTCCAATTACAGGTTATTCTCTGCTTGGGGTCTCAACAAGATAAAATCACAGTGCCAACTGGGCAGTGACTCATCTAAACTTAAGGCAGCTTGAACAGAAGAACTAGGAGAATCCACCATAATGGTTTCATGGCAAAAGTAGCTCTCCTGAGTGTTCCCTCTTGCTTTTGCTCTCACCTGCCTTTCCTGAAGAGCTTTTCAAAAATAGAATCCTGGCCCCAACTCCTTCCACATCTCCAACTCCCATAATAACATCTGTTGTAAGACAGTGTCTCTAGCATCCCAACTTAAGGTTTCCATGTGTCTCTGGAATGATCTAAAGAGAAAACAAAATTGTATGTGCCATAAATGCAAAATTGTCAAAAGTATAAAAAAATCAACTAATAAATTGAGAGTTTTCAGATATGGATTGTTCTGTAGCAGTATACAAATCCCACACTTTTCAACAAGACAAAAAAAAAGAAGAAAGAAAGAAGGAAAAGCTATCAGTGCCATCTGGTGGAAAGACCTATATTAAAATGTCCAAGGTGATCTGGCCACACCCAGACCATTTCAGAGCCTCCTATACTCACAGCTGATACATGGCCAACAGAACACCAGAATACTTTCACCATGTGTTTTTCGGTATTAGATCTGATTGTCTATGTTCTAATTTCTTGCTTCCTGTGCCATGACCAGCTAAATAATTGTCATATCATCTTTAAACATACAAATAACACATTAACCTTTACTTCCAATACCATACACACAAAAACCCATACTCAAACTACTGTTGTTGGTTCCCCTTACATGGCCTTTATCCCAAATGATGTGGAAAATTTGCATTGACATATCACATCTCACACAAACACATGCACACACTTAGGCAACAGTTGCTTATAATATAACTCTTTTTAAATTAACTTTGTTTGGATTTTATTTCAGTTCTTGAGTTTATTGTAAATTAGCTCACTTTTTCCCTTCAAACCAAAGGAAAAATCCATATCAGTTACCAACTGCTGCACAACAAACTACCCCAAAATATTATCTCACAGTTTCTGCAGGTAAAGAACTCAAGAGAGGCCTAGCTGAGTGGTTCTGGCTCAGGGAATCCATTAGGGTATAATCAATACATTGTGCAAGTCATCTAAAGTCTTCATCGGACTGGAGGATCTACTTCCAAAACAGTTAGCTCACTTACATGACCGTTGGTAAGATGCTTCACTTTTTCCCTGTATGGATCCCTCCATACAGGAAAGTCTCAAGACTTTCCCATAGCAGCTCTTATTCCTAAGAGAGAACAAGGCAAAATCCAAGTCTTTTGTAACTCACCCTAGAAAGTCATACACTACCATTTCCATAATATCCTACTAGTTACAAAAACTTGCCCTATCATTGTGGAAAGCATGAGATGCTCATTGAGGACTATATTGGAGGCTGGCTACTACACCATCCCTTCTTGTCACATCCAATTTCCAGATCTTTGGGTCCCAAATGTGAAATGAATTTAGACACAGGAAAATGAGAACAAGTAGGAAACTGACAATTCTGACTAGTCCAAGGTCACAGGAGCCCACGCCCAGGCAAACTTTACCTTGGTGGGGCACAGGAACCTACCTGAAGGAATAAATTCTCTGAGTCTAACTTCACCTTTACCTTCCTCTGACATCAAGCCTATCAGGGAATTTGGGTTTCAACATGAAAAGAACTATGCCAAAGCATTCTTATTAACTGAGGAAGAGGAAGCTAGGATGCCCTAAAACTGTTCTGTTGAGCTTTTCAGTAGACATAGAACAAAATGGAAGAGGAAGATTGTGTCTTCAGAAGACTTCTGGTGGTTCCAAATTAAGCTTATCTTTCCCCTCCACTGACTTCTTTCTTGCTTGTTATTTTTACTGCACAATTAGCTTTTTAATATATATTATTTGATTGCCTGATAATGATAACTACTTTGATGAGCAATTTAGTACTTTATTATATGTTTGGGGAATGATTATATCTGAGTCTAAATCCCCCCCGCAAGTATGTTGTAAATTCCTTGAAGTGAGGGAATTTATTTAAGCTTATTATTCATCCCACCATCGATGTCAACAGATTGTTCTTCAGGAATATGTCTCCCAACACACTTACATAATCAGATATTCACATGCTATCATACACATGCTCACCACAGGAGCAGTGCTCAATAAAGAATGAAGTTTTATCTAGCTCTTTTACACAAACAGTACTTAGTTTTAGCCAAAATCATACTGACACAACCATTATTTCCTTAAAAGTAGAAACAGGTAAAAAGTATACCACAAAGAGGTGCTACATATTCCTCAAACTCATGCAATTATTGAAAAGAACCACAAATGCACAGTCACCTTGTTCTATAGATTCACATTCACTCCAAGAAATGTATACTCACAGTCTTGCATTCTACTTATTTCTTTTCCATTCATTTATTTATTTAACATTTTTGAGCACTATGTTCAAGCTCCATATTTGTGTGGAATGGAACGATGGAATGAAATAGTATTGGCTTCAATGCAAACAGGTAGCCCCAGTTCAACAAAGTAACTACCATATCAAGAGGACATAACTTATACAAGATGAGATGGGAGTACAGAAAGTCTAAACCTTCCTGAGTCATGTAAACCTGTACAGAGGAAAGAGGGTAAGAAAGTCAGGATTGTGTATGGGGAATGCTGACATTGTCAGTTGCAGAGGCCTTACCCAGGAAACTATCAGAGACGGATTTTGCTTATAGTATGAGACTACCTGTACCAGGACAGAAAATTAAATGGATTCTTTGACAATAGGACACAGCTCAGACAGGGACCCTGGGCCCTTTCCTCCCAGAGTCTGCTGGAAGGAATTACTTAAGATTATCACTCACCCACCCATCAGCATCAACAGATTGTTCTCCAGGAATATTGTTCTCCCTGGGCCAAACAGCAGACAAGGTGAAGAAAGTCTTAAAAAGAGAGCCAACTGCCCTTTCCATATGGAGGCACTGATGGGTTAATAAATGTGCTTTTAGCCCTGCAAAGACACATGAGGGAAAATTACATTTGGGAGCATGGAGAGAAGCTAACCTTCCCTCTTGAGAAGATGGGCTTTGAGCTGGATATCAAGATGACAAGGAAAGGGAATAAGAGAACAGAGACACATGTGGAAATATTTCCCTAGTGAATGGATGGAACAAAAGAAAGAACAAGGCAAAGGAACTAAGAAATTACTAACTTGAAAGGAGTACATCTAGGAGTCTTGTCCCCAAAAGCAGCATAACCAGAAATCATAGGTAGTACTTCAATTGAGAGAATTTGGGTGGGGTGACTGGTGTAGAGAGGTCACAGTTGGGAAGGAGGACAAGAAATGAACTGGACAGACTAGAAACTTTGATAGTGACTTCTATGGGAAATGGGAATGCAAACAAGAAGGACTTAATCAGGGCTGTGATTGTACAGAAGGGGAGAGAAGGGGAGATTTGGCAACTCCTGGAACCTGGAAGAGAAGTTGCCTGGGTAAATGGTTAAGTGTGTTTTCCACTGAGTCAAAGCAGGTTTTGAGCTTTAAGGAAGGAAAAATCCTTTTCATTCTTCTGGAGCCGAGTGACTAAATATATATGTCAAATGATCAAATATTCGTAGGTGGGGCAGAGGGAGGAAAGTTTATCTCCATGGCTATCGTCTCCATGGCTAGGCACCATGGGCTTGGATCACAGTGTCCCTGACCAAGCTAATCAACCTCTCTAAGCCTCAGATCACTCATCTACAAAAAAATACAAAAATACCTTTCATGGGTGGGTCTTCCAGAAAATATCTGGCACAGGGACTAGTACAAGAGCAAACTCCCTAAGGGTTAACTATTTTTACAATAATAGTCTACATTATACAAGTATACCATTCATATGAAGTTATTATTTGGATCCAGATCCCCATCTTATACAATAACACTTTGCCTACCCAGGGCAAAGTGACTCAGAGAGCCTGGAAACCTTGAAATATGAAGAAATATAAATAAAAATTAAGAAAAATCCATGGGTGCTTAAACCAAAAGATATTTGGAGATATGTTAGGGTGGTTATGAGAATAGGACACAAAGTCTTGTTTAACTTTAGGAAACTGTACTGTGTTGTTAAAGATTCTAGAGCCATCCGCTATCTTCCTGAACCTCTCCAGTGCTTGTTTTCTCATCTATAAAATGGGGTTATTTGATCAATTCTGGTAACTGTGGCAGCCAAGTTCATATATGTAACTTGCTTAGAATAGCTGGCACATCGTAAATGCTCAGTAAAAGTTAATTCTTACGGCGTTGGCTGTTATTACTATCTTATCCTGGGTATGATTTCTGGGTGCCACATGGGCTCCGTATTTTTTTTAATAGTCCCAACAAAGGGAAAATGTTATCAGCTGCCTTTATGGTAGTAATTCCCCCTTACTGGAGAGTTCAAGAAATCACCGACAATGACTGGTCAATCATTGGAGAGAAGATTCTTCTCCCAGAGCGGAACTAGATTTTTCATTCCTTAAACCCTTGCATACACACTGCGTAAGAAAATAAGGTGAGGTCAGACCCTTGGGGAATGAAGGGCAGGTGGCCACAGGCGCAGTAACTCCAGTGTACCACCAGGGAGCAGCAGAGCCCGACCCCGGATTGCTTCAACTATATAAGCAATTAATTTGTTCTAGGTTTCCTTTAATCCTGCGGTTGTTGGTTATCAACCAATCAACGGCTGTCCTGCTTGGACTGGGCGGGATCGCGGGGCTTTTCTGGGTTTCTCAGAGCGGGGTTCTCATTCTAGCCCCTCCCCGGATGGTCGCCCAGTCCCCAGCCACCAAGAGAAGCGTCACCCGGGCGGCGTCCGCAGACCACGTGGCTCCGCAAACGCAAGTGCTTGGCAGGTGGCCGGTTACCCCGCCTGGGGAGGGCGGGCAGACGACAGGGCGGAGCAGGAAGGGCCGACCTCGCCCCAGGTGACCCGCTGCCCTGTGCCCTCCCTCAGCGATGGGGGTGAAGCCCCCCAACTTCTCCTGGGTGCTCCCCGGTCGACTGGCGGGGTTGGCTCTGCCGCGGCTTCCTTCCCACTACCAATTCCTGTTGGACCTGGGCGTGCGGCACCTGGTGTCCCTGACGGAGCGCGGGCCACCCCACAGCGACAGCTGCCCTGGCCTCACCCTGCACCGACTGCGTATCCCAGACTTCTGCCCACCTGCCCCTGACCAGATCGACCGCTTCGTGCAGATTGTGGACGAGGCCAACGCCCGGGGAGAGGTCAGCGGGCTGCGCGAGCGCACAGCAGGAGGGACGGGGCGCAGCTGGAGGAGGGGAGGACCGCGGGGTCTGGACACAGCCAAGCTAGAGACCGAAAGCCCCGCGGGGGCGGGGCCGGGCCTGAGGGGGAGGAGCCAAGAGAGGGTGAGGCGGTGCGAACTGAGTTTGAGGAAAGGCAAGAACCAGCTAATACTGTGAGTCGAGGAGAAATCGGTGGGCCCACTTGGGAGACGTGAGGGTTGAAGCCAGTTGGAAGCGGTTTATCATTTTGTAGAGCAATGCTGTCCAAATGTAATGGATACACATCTGTAATTTTAAATTTTCAAGCAACCACATTATTTAAAAAACAAAAAGTAAATAGAAGCAGGTGAAATAAATTTTAGTACTATTAACCCAGTAGGTCAAAAATATTATCATTTCAACATATAATTAATATAAAATAAATTCTTAATATTTTCCAGTCTTTTTCGTGCTGTAGTTTATACCACATCTCAATTTGAACTGGCCTCATTTCAAGTATTCAGTAGCCACACATGGCTAGTGGCTTCTGGATTGGACAACAGAGGTAGGAGAGGAATCAGGGGAAGGAGGAGAGACCAGGAACCCAGCTCTGGAACCAGTCCTCCGTGGCTTAGGTGTCATATCTTGCCCTCTAAGGGCCTGAGATGGGCAGGAGAGTGTTGGAGAGGTTATCAGGCTTCACCCCATCACGCTTCCTCTTAACAGGCCGTGGGAGTGCACTGTGCCCTGGGCTTCGGCCGCACTGGCACCATGCTGGCTTGTTACCTGGTGAAGGAGCATGGCTTGGCTGCAGGAGACGCGATTGCTGAGATCCGACGTTTGCGACCAGGCTCCATAGAGACCTACGAGCAAGAGAAAGCAGTCTTCCAGTTCTACCAACGATCGAAATAAGGGGTCTCAGCAGCCTTCTGCCAGGCTCCCACACCCCTACTCTGTCCACACAGTGGGGAGAGAAGGGAAGAAGAAGGGAAGTGGAGGAAACTATTGAGCCCTCCAACTTCTCATTGGCTCCCGTTGGACTTTTCCAACAGACAGGTCCTGAATGACAGAATGGCTGAGGCCCTGTGGAAGTGGGGAGAAGGGGTCCCTGTGCTGCTTCCTTGAATAAATAACTTATAAGAACAGCTCAAACTACATAGCACTCTGCCACATCAATTTATTCAAACTTCATGCTAGCCCTGTGAGACAAGAAAGGCAAAGACCAACCCTGTTCTTTGGTTTAGGTGGATAAGGCTCAGAATCCCAAGGTCACCCTTCTGGGAAGTGGGAGGATGGGCCAGGACTGCAACATACATCTTCAGCCTCTTAAAGATGCTGAAATTCTATACATGAGTTCCCTGATGATATTTGCTATGGTTTGTGGGGAACTAGTCAAATCTCTGGCAGCCCAGCCTTCCAACACCGCCAGGTCTCTGATGCTCCTAGGCCAAGGGGGAATCTGTCAATGCCACCCCTTAGTCTAGGCCCACCTTTCCCACATATGTCATCCTTGACCCTCAGGGCAGAGAATACCTAGATGTTCTGGTCAGAGATGACAACCATCTCCATCTCCCCAAGGCTGGGCACCACCTGCCAGCCTCTGGTGCTACCCAGCTCATCTGGTACTTCTAGCCCCAGCCTCAAACCAAGGAATGCTGTAACTAAGTCAGTCTGGATGATTATGCAGAACAGAAACAGCTTTAGGACTATCTTGACCATTTTCTCAGATGTTGTCTTCAACGCTCCTTTGTTGGACCACTTCCTGCCATCAGCACCACATCTTCAACTTCTGAGAAGTGGAATGAATGGCATACACTAGCCAAATGGACTCTTGCCTAACATCAGTCCAAATTCATTTCCTGTCTTCTGCTGTAGCAGACTAGAATGAATAAGGTAGAATTCATCATGAAATACATATTGAGTGTCTATAAAAGCCAGGCTCTGTTAGATGTGGAGGGCACTCAGCAGAATGAGATATGATTCCTGTTCTCAGGAGCTCATACATCTTGGAACAGATGGGCATAGACAGAGTCCATTTGCATGCAACAGATACTAGAAGCCGTATCTATCATTCCAGACACACTGAGACTAGGGGAGGGATGAGTTGAATCCCCCCATAGAACCCATTCCTTGTACCCTAAGACCCCCTCCTCACTACTCCTTTCCCCGTTATGTTACCGCTAACTCAACTCAACATTATCCAGTTCATTATCAGCCAGAGTCTCAGCAACCTGAGAGAAGTTGTAAAATACACTCCCCTCAATCTCCTATGTATTGAATCTGAGGGACCAATTCTTTCACTTTATGTTCTTGTTCCCCAACTAGCCTACCCAGGGAAGGATATTGTCCAAAGAAAAGAAATCCACAATTCTAGGCATTCGTACTGCAACAAAAAATGAGAAATAGCACAGAGAGGTGGCACTAAATGAAACTCTTACCCTCCTCTCAAAAGCAGCATCCACTTGCCCCAACAGCATGTGGCCTTCTGTGCCTTGGTGCAAACCAGAGCATCTTCCAAAGGAGTCTGTGTGTGTCTTTGTGCATATTTTCATGTGCAGGGGGTGGGGCCAGAAGGGTGTGAATGGCCAACTTCCTGGACCCTTTTTCTCCAATCTGAAGGTTTTCCAGGTTGGGGAGTAGGTGGGAGGCTTGAAGCTGCACCCCAGAGTTCATGTCTGCATAACCGGTCCTGACCTGAGGGGGCTGTACAGCCAATTCTAATCCTTTCTGTTTCTCCATTCCTCTTTTGCTCCATCCTCCCCATATCCTCTGCACTGCAGGAGTGGAATCTGCCCTTCCCTTCCTCCCAAGGCTCCTTTGAAGGAGATAGAAAATTTTTCTAACCCCATTAAAGCCCTGTGTGCAGCTTCCTTCCCCATAATTTAAGCAGGTCTCCTCTGCCTCAAGAGTTCCTTAGGGAAATAAACATATAATTATGTGCTTAAGGAAATCGCTTTTTAAATAAGTAAGAGTTGACTTCAAATGAAAAACTCTGCCCTTATCCTTTCATCTACCTGAAGAGATTAGCTTGAAACTCCATTTGGGCTCCTTCCTGCCCCCAGATTTTTGCCTTCTTGTCATCCTCTCTTCTGTATTTGTCCACCAACAAAGAATCACAAATTAGTCATGACCTGTTCCCATTCTGTCCTAGACTGAGGTGGTGGGTGCCAGGAACAAGCCTCCTCCATCTAAAAAGCACATTTGTATTGCACGAGACCATGGTTTCCCAACTTGAGACTCCAGACATTTTGGGCTACATGACTTGTTCTGTTTTAGGGGACCAACCTGTGCACTGTAACATCCTACAGTGGGTAGTCCATGGCTCCTACCCACTAGATGCCAGTAACATATACCTTCATCCCCAGTTGTGATAACCAAAGATGTGCCTGGACACTGCCAAATGTCTAGATTGAGGGAACAAAGTCTATCGCAGTTAAGAATCCCTGTATCAGATCAGCAAGCAGCAGCTGCCATCTTTGGCTTTCATTTCTTCTGGAAGTAGAGGAAGGAACTGACTTAGGCATTTCTCCTGTGGATGCAAACATCTCAGTAGGGGAGAAAGGGACAATTCAAATACTGTCACATTTCCAGCCAATGTCAGGCCATCAGTCATCCCCAGTCCCTCAACCTTTCCCAGACTAAGTTTCCAAGATGGTAATAGAAACTGCTAACTTTCTGTGCTCAAGAGGGTTCTGTTCCCAATGAGTTGCTGGCAAACACACCTGCAACAATTCCTTCCATCCCTGTGTTTTTAAAGGTCTGTTCATGTTTAGCTTCTGGTACATGATCAGGGTTCTGTGCTAAACAAAGATTGTTCTATCTGGAAACCATTGTTCTATATTATTTGGACTCTGCGCTGGTCACTTTTTAGGTTCCTCTCTCCAAAGAAATTGTTCAGATGCAGAAACAACTACAGTTAGAATGGGAGGAAAACCAGCCTCGAGTTTTGAGAAAATTCTTTCCTAGTCTGATTCTCCCATCTCCACTTTCCCTGCACGGTGCCCCACCTGGGTTCCTCATGCTTTCTGGGTTCTAGGGTCTGTGACTTCCTGACAAGTCATGTGTCCTAGCATGCAGCTTTCTGCTGCAGACCTCTCTTGGGGGCATAGGCCCACACCTGCATGTACCTGCACCTGCCCACATCTTTCTTGGAGCACCCCTGGGTCAGCACCTTTACAGCCATTCATAACATGCAAGAGTTCCATCCACAAAGGCTCATCACTGACCTTCCCCTGACTGAGGTGGTCGGCTCCTCATGCAAACCCTCCCACCTGCCTCCCTTTCTCCTAGGAATTAGGTCTCCCCACAGTAATGATGAACATGATTTGGGGTAAGGGATTGATCCAAAACATAAACTATTTCCCAGAATGAACCATGCCCATTTGTCATACTTCAAATTAAACTTTCTGCTATCTATGTCATGCCATTTCTTCTGAGAAGGAAACTAATTTGGTATCACAGGATTATTTTGTCACAAAACAATGGCAATCACCACTAATTCATCTCACACTTTGTCATAACCGTACTCTCTTGCTTATAAGATCGTACTTCCATCATTTATGAAACACTTCCCATATAGCTACTGGTTTACATATATTGCTTTAAATTCTTTTTTTCTTACCACAACCCTGCCAACCCGGTGTTTCTCCTTCTTAAAGATGAGGGAACTGATATTTAGAGAGATGGAAGACAAGCCAAAAAACACACTTGTATTGAGGAAGTTTGGAAATAAACCCAAGTCATCTCCTGAATTCAGAGCTTATCGTTCTTTTATTAGATAGCCACCTGCCAAGACTTTCCCTGGTTCCAGGGACACAGAAGGGTCTGTCTTCATCATCAGATCTCAGCATTATGAGCTATTTTATCCACATGACCTCCAATAACCAGTTTCTTCATCCTATTAGGAGGCCAGAGAACATCTAACACTAAAGTCAATTGCACCTGAATTGTGTGCTGCTTTTTAAAATTCATCCTGAACGTTGAAGGCTAAAATAATGACACAATCATCAGAGAAGTTCTGTCACATTCACTCTTGTCTAATTCAGAGCACCCAAATATCCTCTCCCAGCATAACAGTCTTGAGGCAAGTGTGATTGGCATGGAGCCCTCAAAAAAAGTCCTTTTATGTCTGATGATTTATTGGAAACCCTAACACCCTTTCTGATTTTGTTGTTTTTATTTGACCCATTAATGCATGCTAGGCACTGTGCCAAGTGCTTTATAGACATTATCTCATTCACTCCTCAAAAAATGTTAAAAACCCTATGCACAAAGTACTATTACAATAACCAATGCACACTTAGTAAACTCATGCCCAGGGCATTTGAGTAACTTGCCCAAAGTCACCTAGTAGAATAAGATTCAGACTTGGAGCTACCAATAAACCACCTTCCCTCTTGACAGAAGAAACCTTGTTGTAATTAGAAAATAGACATTAGCATCTATGTGACTTCCAGCATCCCCAAGGAACACAAGGTATTTGGACCTCCGGGAGCATCAGTGGACACTGTGATCACACAGCTTCCCTGCTACTGCTGACCAACTATTCATCAGTGCAGCTCTGACTTGGGAGTGTGCCAGCTACCAGCACCATCATCATCCCTAACAGACTTCTGCCTCAAGCATCCAACACCATCAAAATTATAATCCCCTGTTGATTTAGAAATGAGTTACATAAGCACATCTTTCGTTACTTTTAACATTTTCTCTGGCTATTATGGATTTGGCACACTCTTGAGAAGGCGGTATGCTTGTCCAAGCAAGCAGAAATTTGAGAAATGCATGCCTGACATTGATGACTTATTTGCAACCTTGATAACTGAGTCCTTTGTGCCAATAAATTGCTTAAATTGCTTCAACCACTCTCTCACCCTATTTTTCCCTTCACTTATTTTGTCACCATGGATATGTGATCATAAAACAAATTAGTGATATCACCTCTGAATCTTCAGTATGTGGCATTCGGTATGGCAAACAGTTCTGGTACCACACACACACACACCACACACACACCACACACACACACACACACACCACACACACACCACACACACACCACACACACACACACACACATCCACACACACCACACACACACACACCACACACACACCACACACACACACACACCACACACACATCCACACACACCACACACACACACACACACACCACACACACCACACACACCACACACACCACACATCCACACACACACACACACACCACACACACACACACATCCACACACACACACACACCACACACACACACACACACACACCACACACACACACACACCACACACACACACACACACCACACACACACACACACACATCCACACACACACACACACACACACACCACACACACACACCACACACACCACACATCCACACACACACACACACACACATCCACACACACACACACACACACCACACACACACACCACACACACACACACACACACACCACACACACACACACACCACACACACACACACACACACCACACACACACACCACACACACCACACACACACCACACACACACACACACACACACACCACACACACACCACACACCACACACCACACACACACACACCACACACACACACACACACACACCACACATACACACACACACACACACACCACACATATACACACACACACACACACACCACACATACACACACACACACACACCACACACACACACACACACCACACATACACACACACACACACACACACACACACACACCACACATACACACACACACACACACCAGCTTTTACAACAACAATTTGTCTCTTCTTTACTAATATACACTGAATATGACTCTTCCAAGTCCAAGGCGGCCCATAGGAAATGACAATCGGTACAGCCATCCCATGGATGACACTGCTGATCTCCTTCAGTAAGTTTCATGTACCTTTGGCCTTCCACTGCCCCACCCCAAGAAAATTCAATGATTGACATGTTTTCTGTGGGTATCCTGCATGAGACCTAGCTGGACCTAGGTGCAGCGTAGAGTCACAGAATGGAATTAAATAAAATAGCCATTCTGGGATCAAGCCCACAGGCAGACTCAATCTGTTTCTTAAAAAAAAAAAAAAAAGGAAAGAAATATTTTGTTTGCATATATTAGTTGTACAGGGAGAATTCATCATAACATTTACATATGTGATCATATGTGCATTTATGTATGCTTTTGTCTTTTAGATCTAGCTTCTACATATGAGGGAAAACATGGAACCTTTGTCCTTCTGGGTCTGCCTTACTTCACTTAACATGATAATCTCCAGTTCCATCCATTTACCTGCAAACAATATAGTTTCATTCTTCTTTATGGTTGAATAATACTCCATTGTACAATATACCACATTTTCTTAAAGCATTCATCAGTCATAGGGCATCTGGGCTATTTCCAAAACTTGGCTATTATGAATAGTGTTGCAATAAACATGAGCGTACATGTGTCACTATTGTATCCTATTTTGCATTACTTTGGGTAGATGTCCAGGAGTGGTATTGCTAGATCAGATGGTAGGTCTATTTTTAGTTTTTTTTGTTTTTTTTTTTGAGAAACCTCCATACCATAGTAGGTGCACTAATTTGGATTCCCACCAACTGTGGAATCCAATATCCCATCCTCGCCACCATTTGCTGTTGTTTGTGTTATTGATGACAGCCTCTCTAACTGAGGTGAGGTGAAATCTCAAGTCGTTTGGGTTTCCATTTCCTTTATGGCTGAGGATGTTGAGATTTTTCTGTGTATTTTCCCAGCACCATTTGTTGAAGAGGCTGTCTTTTTTTCTAATGCATGTTTTGGTCTCCTTTGTCAAAAATCAAATGGTTGTAACTGTGTGGGTTTGTGTCAGGATCTTCTATTCTGTTCCACTGGTCTTCATATCTGTTTCTGTGCCAGTGCCATGCTGTTTTTACTGCTATGGCTCTGTAATATAATTTGTAGTCAGCAATGTGATACCTCCAGCATACAGAGGCATAGCCCTCTGTGCCTCTGTATGAACTTTAGGATTGATTTTTCTATCTCTATGAATAATGTCATTGGAATTTTGCATTGAGCATGTAGTTTGCTTTTGGTAGTATAGCCATTTTCACAATATTGATTCTTCCAGTCCAAAAACATGGGCTGTCCTTCTTCCTTGAATTCTTTCTTCAGTGAATTATAGTTTTCATTAAATAGGTATTTCACTTTCTTCATTAAATTTATTCCTAGATACTTTAATTTTTTGATGCTATTGTGAAAGGTACTGTTTTCCTAATTTCTTCTCAGCCTAGACCATGCCATTTTTGATCATGACCCATAAAGATTTAAGACACCCAGTTTTTTCCTCCATTACCTCCCTCACCTCAGATGCTACCCTCTCCCACAGACTTCACTCTCTCCACACTACCTATGTTGGGGGTCCCTAAGACCATTCTCATGCTGGATGATTCAGTAGGAAGATTCACAGAACTCAGTAAAGTTGTTTTACTCTTGCTTTGGTTTATTGCAGTGAAAGAATACAGATTAACATCTTCAAAGGGGAAAAGGCACACAGCACAGAGTTCAGAAAAAACAAGGTACAAACTTCAGTTGTCCTGCCCCAGAGGAGTCACCTGGACAGCATTAATTCTCCCAGCAACGTTGTTTAACAAAATGAACAAAATATTGCCAACTATGTATGTTCCAAAGAGCCCTGATGTACAGAGATTTTATTAGCAGTTAGTCACATAGGCAATGCAGCATGTGTATGACTGACATCAGCCATTCAGTCACCAGAGGTCAAACTGAAACAGCATGGCCCAAAGTAGTCAGATATTAGAAACAGGTGTTCACCATAAATCACACTGTTAGAACCATCTGGCTGGCCTAAGGTCTCAGGTATACAAAGATATTCTTCTGCAGGCTATTCAAAGGGTTCAGTGGTCATCTCTCATAGTTGGTCAATGCACAGCCCTGAAGACCTTTGAAATGTACAGGGCGACTCAGGCCTGCTGAGTTAACCTTATGTGCACACTACTAGATACTTTATGTTGTCTCCACATGACAGTCTGGGCACCTTCTATTCTCTTTACATGGGTGCTTTGTTCATCCACTTTTTGCAAAGCTTCATCTTCTACCAACCCCTAGTGGTCTCCATTTTACACTTTGTCTCATGTCATTTCCTCAAAGAAAGGTTTCCAACAGCCCCCCACATATTACCAAAGCATCTGTCTTTATTAACCTATAATGATTCATTCAGTCCTCTAATGTCTCTGACTCATGCTAAAGTCTGAGGACTGTGTCCCTACCTCTACCACCTGGCATGATACCTGGTGCACAGATGCTAAGTGAACGTGTAGTAACTGATAGGCTGTTACATACCTGGTTATCTTCACATAAATGAATAAATGAGAAGAAAATAATTAGAGTAGGAGATGAATAACTTAGTGGAAAATACTCAGGTATAAATGCAAAGATGGATGCATACAGTTGGAAAATATGCAATGCATAAATATTTAATCATGTTACCATGATTCAAGAGATAAGAGAAGTGAGTCTGGTAAAATTCAAAAGGCTGAACTTTTCAAAGAGATGTTGAGAGATATGTGAATGTTGAGTACTATTTAAAATGCCAATATTTCTGGGCACCGGTGACTCACGCCTGTACTCCTAGCTGCTTGGGAGGCTGAGATCAGGAAGATTGCAGTTTGCGACCAACCTGGACAAAAAAGTCCACAACACCCAATCTTAGCAGTAGAAAAAAGGCTGAGTATGGCTTCAAGCACCTGTCATGCCAGCTATAATGAGAAGCCTAAAATAGGAGGGTTGCTGTCCAGGATGGCCTGGGCAAAAAAGTGAGACCCTGTCTCCAAAATAATTACAGCAACAATTGCTGGAGGCATGGCTCAACAGGTAGAGCACCTACCTAGCAACCATATATCCTGAGTTCAAACTCCAATACTGACAAAAACAAAAAAAAAGCCAATGTTTTATGTTTAGTGCCCTGTCCATACAAGGTAGTTGAGAGTGAGAAATAGACAGGATGAGTGCATGTCAGTGAGGGAAGGGAAAGATATTAAGAGCCAATTGACATAGATGAAGTAGAATCCTCACCTAGTAGGTAGCAGAGAATGCATGGTAAGGTTAAGATAGGAAAAGAGCAGAGAAAGTCATGCAAGGGCTAGGGACCATATCTGATCAACAGTGTGGAGTCACCACAGGTTTCTGAGTAGAAGACATGTCACTAGGTTCAATTTTTCTTGAGTTACATTCTGACAGAATGGCCCCATTACTTAGCAGCAGTATGGTGCTTTGTGACTTAGCATTGTCAAAGAGACATGAGGTCTCACTGCTGCTGGTTTTTAAGACTTTTCAAAAGATAAAAGTTAAGTAAGAACCTGATTTTCCCTCTTGCTGTAAGTTAATGACTTAATGCTTTGCAAAAGAAAGTAAAGGGTTGTTAAGTCAGAGTGCTCACCCTCGGGGCTTGCAGGTTATGATTTTTAATGCTTTTCAAATCAGAAAGAATCTTAAGTGAGCGTCATCCCTACATGCTGAAAATATATGTCTTTCAGATGGCAGCTGGCACTGACTTCTGCACACCCACTGCCCTGCCTGGTTCACTGGTGTCACATTTTCAATCAGGCTGTTGCCATATTCCAGTTGACCAGTTTCAAATGTCCTTGGTGGCAGCCACCCCTGGTTTTGCACTCAATTTAGGGTTCTGGTATTCTTCCCTGCTGTCCCAAGGTGGGGGAAAATCCTGAGCATTCAAAGCTTCTACCTCAGTTGTACTCCTCACTCCCCACCACTCTCTGACATTACATCTAACCCTTACCTTCGAACCTGTTTTCTTTTCTCCAAATAGTGGCCAATTTGTCATGTGCAGAGGAGCTAAACAGACCAGGTAGCATGCTGGGGACTCCAAAGACAGTTTCCTCCAACAAAAATACACAAGATCCCTCAAGGAATAAAGGCAGCTGCAAAGTTAGAATTCCTAAATCCAGGGTTCTCCTGGCTGGATCTCCTCAGTTGAGATCTAAAGAATAAAAGACCAGTGTGGGCACCCAGGGAACCCATTCTGCCCCTCAAAGAGGCCTTCAGAGCTCAAGGTAGGACTAGCCAGAGAGGGCAACTATTGTCCAGTCCTGGGAGTCCCAATCTGCCTTGGGACGTGTGCTCTAATTCCTTTATGGAGGAAGGAAGGCTTGGGTTGAATGGAGAGCTCCGAGTCCTTATAGAAGTCAGGCTGCACCCTTGAGGTGACCCTCAACCCGCGAAAGCTCATTCTTCTGTTTTATAACCTGGAAGCCACAGAGGAAGTCAAGGGAAAGTCTCAGTGAGACAAATCAGAAAGAAATTTTTTAAATACACATTTAAATGACAATAAGATGTAAGTTTATATACAGTGGTGTTGGTGCACCAAATCACAAAATTCTAAAGTTGCCAGGGCTAGGAGGAAATGGGAACTCACAAACTGCTGAGGATGTAATACAATACAAGTTGATTTTGTATTGTATCAATACAAATTGATATAGTAGCCTGGGAAAGGGCTGTGCCCTAAAACCTAGCATAAATATATAAAGAGAAAGAGACATTTTGCATTTGAGAAATTTAAAGACACATATGAAGCTGTACATTCATTTACTCAATACAAATTTATTGAGCATCTGCCATGTGTAATACACAATTCCAGGGGCAAAAAATTGAGCATGAGCAAAAGACAAAAATCTCTACCCTCAATGGGGTATATACCCACCACTGCTTAAATAGCCAAAAAACTGAAAACCATCTGTTTTTAGGAGAATAGCAAAACACTGCACTGGGCATATTACAACACCAACATAGATGTGTTCTGAAAACCATGGTGGGTGCATAGGACATAAACTGGCAGAATATTAGATACAGGATAAAAACAAACCATTATGGAGACTCATTTGTGTTATAAAAATAAGTAGTTTGGATACCACCAAACTCAAGATCTTAGCAGCCTCCTAGAAGGGAGGAAGAGAAAAGACCAGCCAGCATTACTTTATTTCTTAAAGAAAACATCTACAGCAAATAGACAAGGGAAAATGTGAGCCCTGTATGTTTTGGGTTTTAAGCATTTTGATGTTTACTTTAGCCACTTGAGTCCTTTAACAGTTTTAGTTCAAGATGGGAAAGTTTTTATTTTGTATTGCTTTCAAGTTGTAGAAGAGAATTAGGGGAGAGGAGTATTGGGCCTCCATCTCACAGTGATCCAGGGGCTTAAACTTGCCCTGTGAGCCTGTCCATCCAGTTCTCCATCCGGGCCACTGTGACTGGGAAAGGAGCAAGCAGTCCACCTGCCTCAGCAGCTGCAGAACTCCCAACGAGCTGCACAGCGCCCTCTTGCGGCGCTAACCAGATCTGCAGCTCAGTCTCGGCGAAGATGGAGCTGGATAACTAGCAGGGGAATTTGTTCAGCCTCTGTAAACTTGAGGGGACACTTCTAAATAATTTCTATTATTCAGAAATTCTGTTTTTTTAAGGTTTTACCCTAGAGAAACTCTCAAACATGTGCCTAAAGAAATGTGTATAAATGTTCTTTGCTGCACTGTCAGTCACAATGGCCAAAAATGGAAAAGGGTATCATTAGGAAAATAAACAGGGCTGGACAGCTGCATCCAATGAAGCACTGTGCCACGGTGACAAGAGTTCGAGGCCACATAGGAAGATCCTGTCTCAAAAAAGGAGGAGGTGGAGGAAGGGAGGAGGGGGAAGGAAAAGGACGACTAAGGGGAGCAGGAAAAGAAACGAAGAAAAAAAGGATAAATAGAAAAAGAAAAAAGAAAGAAAACCAAAAAACTGAAGGAAATACGACAAAAGAAACAGAATTAAATAGTGCTGAGTGTTAGGTACATAGATGTTTCTTGTGTTGTTTGCTATACTTTTTTATTTTGGTATTTTAAATTTTTTATTTATTTATCTATTTAAGAAAAGGTGGAAAGAAAAGTGGTGGATAAGGGGAAAACCTCCTGGGCAAAAGGAAGGGTGAAGGAAGGCCTGCCTGCATTGGTTTGCAGAGCTGAAAGATCAGCCAAAGCATGGTAAGAGAGAGAGGCGTGGCCTCTGTCAAGGCCCTCCCAGCAGGGCCTGGGCAGGCTTTATTCTCTGTGCAATAGACACTGTGGCTTTGAGCAGAGAAGTGTTTACATTTGTCTGCTTACACTATGAGTAGGCCACTTTTTTCTTCTATGAGTAAAATGGGAAAAATTTGGCCAAGAGAAGGAGCACAGAATAAACTAAGATGTCTTCAAGGTATTAGAGGCGAAGGATATTGGGGTCTCCATTATCATAGTGTCTGGAATGCTAGAGAGAAGGTGGATTTGGGATATATTTTGGAGAGGAATCATATAATTTGGTCATAGATTAGATGTGAAGCATGACTGTAAGGTAGAAATTAAGCAGCTGGGGGTGGGGGAGCTATATACAGAGACTTCTAATGGGGTGGGGGACAGGGCAGTGAAGAGTTATGGATTGGTTGGTTGGGTCCCAGCAAGGAGGAGAGGAATAAAGAGTTTTATTTTGGACATTTTAAGTTTGAGATGTTTGAAAACTACCCAAGTGGAAGAACAGAGCTAGCAATTGTATACTGGGGCCTGAAGTCCATGAGAGAGGTCGGGTTAGGTCAGGAGATATAAATTTGAATGTCACCAGCATTATTTAATACTATGAGCTAAGCAGACAGTGTAAATAGAAAAGAGAGGAGGACCCGGGAACAAACTCTGAGGATTCCTACAGGAAAAAGAGGAGAATCCAGCAAATAGGCTTAGGGAGGTAAAAGGAGAATCTGGGCTGGAGGGGGTATAATGGATGCCAAGAAAGGAAAGTGTTTCAAGCTGGAAGCAGTGTTCAGTTGATGAAAATACTGAAGCAGAGCACAAAGAATTGCCCCCAACACACTCCCATGGGAGCTGGCAGCACAAGAGTCTTTGTGACTTTAACAAAGGCAGTTCAGTGGAGTGGCAGCTAAATGGGAACTGAAACCAGATGGTCCACAGTTGGCAAGTAAGGGGGAATTGCAGAAAAGGAGACAGTGAATGTGTGTGAGTCATGAGAAGCTTGGCTCTGAAGGAAAGAGAAAGATGGAATGGATGCTGAGAGGGATGAGTAAGGTGAAAGAGAGGGTTTTTTTTTTTATAATATTTGTTCATGTCCATGTGCAAATGAAAAGAATCCAGCAGAGAAATTGATGGTGACAAGAGTGAAGGGATGAATGCAAGGAAGGAGTACTGGAAGAAGAAGAAGAAGACGAAGAAAGAAAGAGAAAACAAAAGAAAGAAAGAAAGAAAGAAAGAAAGAGAGAGAGAGAGAGAGAGAGAAAGAAAGAAAGAAAGAAAGAAAGAAAGAAAGAAAGAAAGAAAGAAAGAAAGAAAGAAAGAAAGAAAGAAAAGGAGGAGGAGGAAGAAGAAAAAGAAGAAGAAGAAGAAGGAGGAGGAGGAGGAGGACGACGAAGAGGAGGAGGACAAGGAGGAGGAGGACGAGGATGAGGACGAGGAGGAGGAGGAGGAGAATAGAATCCAAGTCACACAGTTCACTTGCTGAGCCATGACTCTAACTCTGCTCTGCCTGATCCAGGTTCCATGCTCTTTCCCAGATACTCATTGCCTCTTGTAATTGTTTATTTTCCCATGGGTATCCAGCTCCCATGAGCACTAAATCCTTTACTACTGTTTTCTCTAAATACATAAGTCTTACAGTCTTCCCATTCACATTTGAATTCCACATCTACTCAGGGAACTGGAGGGGAAAATAAGCAAACTGAAGAAAATTAATTCTGACCTATTTTGTGCATTCTGTATAAATGCATGAAATAGATTATGTTTGACAGTGGTAAACAGAGAACCCAAAAAATCCAATTTATCACTTTAATTATATATGCTTTTCTTCCTCAATCTCCAGGGAAGAATGAACCTTAGCCCCTCTTTGAAGCCACTCTCAAATTTCTAAGGCCGCTTTTGGTAACCATAGACTTTTAGTTAGGGATGTCCCATCTGAAGCTCACTGAAAAAATTTTAACGTGCTACTTAGGAAGGTACATGCCGGGAGGAATGCAATGGGTATGTATAAAACTAAAAGTGAGGAGATAGGGACAGAGCATGGAATTGTGACTTAGGGAGCTGCAGAGATTAAGCTGAAGTCCCTCCAAAGAAATCGATGGTCTCCCACTGGCACTAAAGAAGTATACAGGCACTGAGTTCTGTGGACACTAGGCTAAGTCAGAGTCAATGAGTACCATTAAATGCAGCAGTCACACTCTAGAATCCACTTGCTTATGAATAGGAGACTGACCTTGCTTATGAATAGATGAAAAGGCCTGCAGCTGGGAGAGGACAACTCAACATCACACTGCTACTGTGCATGAGCAGGAGCAGGGGGAAGGGAGCTCCCCTTTATCTCAGTCTCTATCCCACGCCTATTTGCTGAATACAATGTGTACTCTGTGCCAGGCATTGAAGGTGCAGCAAAGAACAAGACAAACCTGGCCCTGACCCTGGTCCTGGCCCTCAGCAATCTTGCAGCCCTGTGGGCAGATGCACTTATGAGGCTGTTACAATGGCAGATGAAGATGGCAGATGCTAAGGCAGGATGTATGTGCACCTAGCTCAGACCATGTTCAGAAAAAAGTGTCTGCAGGAAGGAGTCTTTAAATTGAAATGTAAGATATTATCTGGTTTATTCAGACTGGCAGGGAGAGTAGACAGGTGCTGATAATAAGCAACAGAAGTATACAGACAAGTGCATCCACACATGTACACATTAGCTATTATCCAAAAGGGTTGTATTAATGAGAATATTTTTGCTAGGATAATTTGCAGTCAGAGTTGTAACACCCAGAATTCTGACTCACATACCAGGATAAGTGGTCCTGCCAGCTCACAGAGAAAACACCAGAAGAGGACCAAGTTGGGAGACAGAGGCTCCCAGTATTAACAGTTTGAATTTAAGGCATCCCTGTGACTTGCATGTGGAACTCTCAAGTAAGTAATTACTAGTGGCTGAAATTTAGGGTTATGCTTTGAACTATGAAGATACATTGGGGATTCCTTGGATTAGAGATGGAAATTTAACCTATGGACACAGTTGAGAATGCTATGTTAAAGAATACAGAGGGGAAAGAGAAAGAGATTGGGACCAGGGTCTGCAGAGCTCCTAGAGGAGAGAGGCCCCTAGAAGGAAGAAGCTGAACCTACAAAGGAACATGGGAAGGAACTACTGGGAGAGATGGGAGAAAAGCCAAGAGAGAGCTTGTGTCTTGGTGTTTAAGGAAGGAGGCAATAATCATCAAGAACATTGTCAGCATGCACTCAAAATGAAAACAAGCCTGTCCACTGGATACACTAGGGACACGAAGGAGACCAAAGACAAATCAGAATAGGTTTTGGTGAAAGAGAGGGGAGCAAGCACACCCCAGTGCTTCCCAAACATTATTGCTTTGTGGCACATAAAGATGATTATCTTTAAATGGAACATTGGGTGACTGAGCAAGGCTGCTCTCTGCTGGAAGTGTGGCCCCAACAAATGGCTCGAAAGGTTGAGAACATCAATATCATGTAACATCTGTGACCTTCTGGTACACCAACATAGCTTGACTGTGAATGAGGACTTGCAGTGAGGGTGGAATCCAAAGAAGAGTTGCTGGCTTGGTTCTGTTGGTTTTAAGAAGATTTGAGCATCTTTCAGAAGAATCTGTAGGAAAGATCCAATTGAGATGGAGTGATTGAGTTCATGGGACACAAACAGTAGAATAGTATTGGTAGTAAAGGTCTCATAAGAAGGTATAAAAGAATCCAATTTCTAGTGCAGCAGTGCAAAATTAGCTGTCTCCACCATACTAAAAATTGAGTGTCATTACTACCATGCTACAAATTTAAACACTGAATCTTATGTTAAGGCACTTCTCCAGGCACACCACCAAGTCAGCAGCATAACCAGTATGAAAATCCTTATTTTTCAGGCTGAAGAACTCCTAATAACTATACTTAGATGGCTCTTGAACCTCATATTGAACCACATCAAAAAATGAATTTGATTCAGTCCTTGCCTTTGAAAAGATCACCGATCTGCAATAAAGAAAATAAAACAAATACAATACAGCGTGATTAATGGCCACATGAAGAAAATGCTTTAAGAAGCACAAACTCTATAGTCTAATATATGTCTGTCTGTACCTGAACTCATGGAGCACAGACCAAGTGGGCATGGAGAAGAACTTTTTTATTTTTTTTTTTTTAGGTTAATGCAGATTTTATTTATTTTTTTTTCTTTTTTTTTTTATTATTCATATGTGCATACAAGGCTTGGTTCATTTCTCCCCCCTGCCCCCACCCCCTCCCTTACCACCCACTCCACCCCCTCCCGCTCCCCCCCCCCTCAATACCCAGCAGAAACTATTTTGCCCTTATCTCTAATTTTGTTGTAGAGAGAGTATAAGCAATAATAGGAAGGAACAAGGGGTTTTGCTGGTTGAGATAAGGATAGCTATACAGGGCATTGACTCACATTGATTTCCTGTGCATGGGTGTTACCTTCTAGGTTAATTCTTTTTGATCTAACCTTTTCTCTAGTTCCTGGTCCCCTTTTCCTATTGGCCTCAGTTGCTTTAAGGTATCTGCTTTAGTTTCTCTGCATTAAGGGCAACAAATGCTACCTAGTTTTTTAGGTGTCTTACCTATCCTCACCCCTCCCTTATGTGCTCTCGCTTTTATCATGTGCTCATAGTCCAATCCCCTTGTTGTGTTTGCCCTTGATCTAATGTCCACATATGAGGGAGAACATACGATTTTTGGTCTTTTGGGCCAGGCTAACCTCACTCAGAATGATGTTCTCCAATTCCATCCATTTACCAGCGAATGATAACATTTCGTTCTTTTTCATGGCTGCATAAAATTCCATTGTGTATAGATACCACATTTTCTTAATCCATTCGTCAGTGCTGGGGCATCTTGGCTGTTTCCATAACTTGGCTATTGTGAATAGTGCCGCAATAAACATGGATGTGTAGGTGCCTCTGGAGTAACAGTCTTTTGGGTATATCCCCAAGAGTGGTATTGCTGGATCAAATGGTAGATCGATGTCCAGCTTTTTAAGTAGCCTCCAAATTTTTTTCCAGAGTGGTTGTACTAGTCTACATTCCCACCAACAGTGTAAGAGGGTTCGAGAAGAACTTTTTTAAAAGTTTGATGGATAGAAGGAAGGATGGGTGAGCGGGTGGTTGAATGGATGAATGGGTGAATAGAAAAGGACATTTCAGTATTAATAGATTCCCTTCTCAGGGCAACTGTTGTCTGTGTGGCCACAAGAGGGCGCTGCAGACCTGACACAAACAAAGTTCTCCCATTGGCTTTCCAGGCTGTCTCCAGTTGCTTCTGGAAGGAAGAGAGAAGACAGAGGGAGGGAATGAGGGTAGTGGCCATAGCAATTCCTCCCCCTGAAGGCCAGGCCCAGACTCCATCTTCACTCTACTCCTGGTCTTTTAGCTCCTGTCCTAAGTTCTGGGCTTTTGGTACACTTCTCCAATTTGCTCTCTTTAGAACCTAACTCAGAAATGGTCTCTGGTCTTTCCTGGGACCTCTACTTCCAATGAGCAATGTAACTCCAATCGCAGCAAGTTGAATGACTGAATGCCTTCTCACACGTTAGTTCATCTTTTTAGGCCTCACCAACAAAAGTTCAGGTTGGAAGGAAGACTCTGATAGTGCCAGACTTCCTAACTGACTCTTCCTTATACCAATAGCCAACCTTTGTCAAGCACTTCTCCTTGTCTACCATGACATCTAATTCTGTGATAACCAAAAAGGCAGTCAGTAGTCAGATGTAAATTTAAATTTAGATTAATTAAGATGAAACAATTAAAATTTCATTTTCTCACTCTCACTAGCCAATTGCAAGTGCACAAAAGCTACATGCAGCCAGGAGTGAGCAGCGAGCAGCCCAGAGAACATTTCTGCCATCCCCTCAGCAAGTCTTCCACTGGACAGCATTGTCTAATCACTTTTCTTTTTGAACTTCATTTAACCTTCATTACACCCCTATGATGCAGTAGGTTTATTCACTTTCGAGATAAGGATTCTGAGGCACAGGAAGGTTATAGAACTTAGCAAGGTCTTTAAGCAGATCAGAATCCAGAGTAAGGATTCAAGCTGGGGTGGTTGACTCCATGCCCAGCACTGTCTCTACACTCAGAACTGTCCCTGCCCCAGCTCCCCTGTGCTCCCCTCTTGCCTCCTGGGAGCTAGTTGGACTGTCTTTCCTCATTTCACAACAGCCATTGACCCTCACAGCTGCTGCTGACACTGACCCTCAGCAACCAGGGCACCTAGACGTCAAGCCCCTTCTGGAAGAGAATCCCCACTCTATTATCCTCCCACCTCCTTTCAGCCCTCATTCCCTTAGAGTAGTAGTAGTAGTTTCATGGGGTTGGGGCCCTTCCCTAACCCATGGCAGTCTTGGTTCAGTATCAGCCTGAGTCCTGGAAGATTCCTAACCTGGGCAGTAGCCCCTTGGGCCACCTTCATCTCCAGAGGAATGATGTGCAGTGAGCTCAGCTCAGAGAGCTAGTTCACTCAGGTAGAGCAGCATCTCACTCTGCAGGGGAAGAGGAAGAAGTCAGGCTGAAGTTCACACTCTCAGCTGCTGGAACCCAATGACAGTAGAAGCAGTTGGGGCAGAAACTTCAACAATTCTGTGTGCAAACCACCATGATGTTTTCAAGTTAGGCCCTTTGTGGTTGCCCCTCCCCCCATCTCCTGTCACATCTTTTGTCCTGCAGAGCCTCTTCCCCATCCACTGGACCTACAGCTGAACAAAGTTGGAGACAACTCACATTGGGAGATCTGCTGGCAAGAGAATGACAGAGGAAAATACATGGATGTAAAGATATCCCACTCCTACCTTACCTCTTCACTACTTTTACCTCTTTCCCCAATACTGAAACAACCAATCAACAAAAACTTGCCTCGAAGTGGCAGGCAGTGTTCCCATGCCCACTGAGTCAGAGAATCTAGGGTAAGGAAACAGAAAGTTCACCCTTTCCATTCCTGCCTTCAGCTATAAGCCCAATGATTTTTTTTTTCCCAGACTAAATTGACTTCTTATTTAAAGACTTCTTGGTAAAAGCTGAACATGTGACATACATCTATCATCTCAGAACCCTAGAGGCTAAAGCAGGAGGATTGTCAGTTTAAGGCCAGCCTGGGCTACATAGCAAGACTGTGTAAAAAAGAAAGAAACAGAAAGAGAGGGAGGGAGGGAGGGAAGGAGGGAGGGGGAGAGAGAGAGAGACAGAGAGAGAGAGAGAGAGGGAGGGAGGGAGAGAGAGAGAGACAGAGAGAGAGAGAGAAAGAAAGAAAGAAAAAGAAAATGTTTCCAGAGAAAATCTCACTGCCAGAAAGTGTTTCCTAATCTTTTAGCAGACTCCTCCATGTTTCACCTTAAACTCATGTGCTCTAGGTTCTACCTCAGAGATGATGGAGATGTTTGACCTTTCTCTGTGAAGGACCACTGAGTAGTTTCCAACTGTTATCTTTACAAATAATGCTGTTATGAATATTCTTGTGTGTGTCTTTTGATATCCATACATATGCATTTCCATTCAACCTATTCTCAAAAAGTCTGGGTCATTAGATATCCATATTTTACCTTTAGTAGATTATGCCAGGCCATTTCCCAAAGTTAGGCCAGTATCAATTTTTGAGACTGTGGTGAGCCAGTCATCAAGGCAGGGAGCACATGGTGGTACAAGCTGCTCATCTCATGATAGCTGGGAAACAAAGGGAGAGGAAAAGACTAAGCTCATCATCCCATAATCCCCTTTGAGGGCTTATCCTCAATGGCCTAACACATCCCATCCAGACCCCACCTCTTAGAGATCCCACCACTTCCCAATAGCACCATGGACTGGGAACCAAGCCTTTAACACTTGGGACCTTTGGACACATTCCAAATCCAATTTATAGCAAAGAGAGATCTCACAGGGCACAGGTGACTCGCCCCTATAATCCTAGCTACTCAGGAGGCAGAGCCAGGAAGATCATAGTTCAAAGCCAGTCCCAGGCAAATAGTTCTAGACACCCTATCTTGAAAACACCCATCACAAAAAAAAGGGCTGGCAGAGTGGCTCAAGAGATAAGAGCACCTGCCTGCCTAGCAAGGGTGAGGCCCTATGTTCAAAAACTCTAATGTCATCCCCTCCAAAAAAAAAAAAAAAACTGGAAGTCTCTCTGAGGTAGTTGGAGGAGGGGTAAATGATCTTAATGTTTCCAGTACTATGATATCTTCCAGGCCAAAAGAGGCTGAGACTAAATTCTGGAAGTTTCTATATCTTTCTAATGGGATGCAACCACAGCCATGTTCTATCCTGGTTCCCTGGCATGAAATTTTTGAAGCCACAGAGAAAGTGTGAGAAAGTGCTTATTAATGATTTACCTTATTCCTTCATGTTTCATGTTAAGAAGATTGATGTGTGTAATATACGTCAATCAAAAAGGAAATACCAATTTGAGCTTTACAATTTTTTTCCCACTTCCTCTACTTAGACTATCAAATGATAACACCACCCAAGTCACAGGGGCCACCCACTCACCGTGGGCTGGAGGCCTCCTTGCTCTCCCCCTAGCTGCACCTTGCCTACAGCCCGACCTGTGTTTTCTGCTCTGCACCAGGATAACACCATGCTGCTCTGGATGGTTATGCTGCTTGTTGGTAAGTCACTGAGCATCTGAGCATGGGCATCCCCTCCTGGGATGCTAAGTACTGTAAGTTCTTCCAGAGACACAGAGTTCCTTTCACATTTCATGTGAGCTTGTAGGGATGGAGCTTGAGAAAAGTACATTCACGCAGGCATGCTTAAGGGAGATAGGCATGGAGGTGTGGGGAGCTCCACCATATTTTCTATTCATCTTCCTGGGTGCTTGGCAGTCTTGCAATGTGTTACAGATAAAATAAGGAGGCAGAAAACTGCATTCTAAGGCCTCCTTGTTTCCCAACATTTTACCCAGTGAAATGAGGTTAAATGACTCATCAGGGATGTCTCAAAAGAACCACAAATTTATAGAAATAAAGGAGAGACAGAGAAATGGGGAAAGAAGTTTCGCGAATTTTGTTCAGCATGGTGAGATTTGACATGGCAACATATTTTTGTGTGGTCTTAGCATTTTCTTAGAACTACTTACCAATGACCAGACTTCTCACTTGGTCAAAAGGCCTTGCACTATCTAAACCCTTTTCAAACTGACCCCTCTTCTTCTGCCTACATGTCTCTCTGTTGTGAGTATGGAGGGCTTTGGGGTCTGACTGATCTTTGGGGCTGGTCTGAAGAATAAAATCCATTCTCTCTGACCCATGTTCCTCTCTTCTCTCCACTTCTCCCCATGCTAGCCAATCATGCAGTGACAGAAGGAACTGGTCTAAGGATGAAAGCTTGTAGTAGGGAAGGTGTCTGCACCCGTCAGACTCAGCCAGTCTTAACATGCTGCATCTCAAAGGCACAATTTGTGCAAATATTTTATTTCCTCTGATAGTTTCTGAGTTGACCTTTTTTTTTTTAACACTTGGTTCCAATGATTTGTTTGCTTGTTTGTTTGTTTACTGTTTGATTTTATAGAACCAGAAAAGCAAAACTGTGCCTAAATATTACCTCTTCCTAGACAGAGTTTATGAGAATTTAAACCTGCAAGGTTTAAATTAAACCTGCTCCATGTTCTTCTCTCTCCAACATCACTGTGCTACTCTGTGTTCTGTGAATAGCCATTTGGACAAGTGAAGAGATCTAATGCTCATGCTACCACAGGGACAGGATGGTACAGTGCCTGGAGTACACCCCAATGGAAGGTCCCCAAGGAAAAGTTGCACAGCCTTATAAAAGGAACAGCCGCTGCACCTGTCTAGACAAAGCCCAAGAGCATCTCGGTTTTGAACCCAAGATCTAGATAGAAAATAGCAAATTGGGGAAGAGGGGACCTAGTGACCAGTTGACTGGTGGACTGAGTAATGAAAAACTCAGACACAATTGGGCCATATTTGATACTCAGGGACCCCAGAGAAACAGCCCCCCAGGATTGGGCGTGTAGGAAAGTTACTGTAAGCGCAGAGCTGCTATTTCCTCTCGGATGTGGACAGAGAGAAAGAAAAAAAGAAAAACACTAAATGCCTACTTTGTAGTGTGTACATCTCATCTCACCTTTAGAAGTTTATAGGGCAGCTATTTTTATACCTATTAAACAGTGGAGGAAACTGGGGTTCAAAAGATTAAGAAAGCTGCCTGGAATTATCCTATTAACAGGAGCAAAACAGAGACATAAATGCAAGACCATCTGAGGTCAACCCCCTGCTTTCTCTGTTCCATCTACCTCTAATCAGACACAACTGGATTCTAATTAGGAAAAACTGGAAAATAACAATTTCCTTTAAATGCCTTGTAGAGTGTGGTCACAAAAATGGGTGGCTATTACTATTACTGGCTATCAGGGATCCAGGAGGCTAGGGGCCCCTGATATTGGGCATGCTGGTATGTGGCTGAACACTAAATATATAAGGTTTGAGAGAGGATTCTTAATTTTCATCTAAGCCAAGAATTAGCCAACTTCCCTTCCCTACTGGAGCCCACCTCCCACATACTCACACAATATCCATAGCAGGTGTAATGGAACCTCCACACATTATACCCAGCAATATTGTAGTCACACTTGGCAAATCAGCATGTTCTTCCACGATAAAGCTCAACTGTGAGAGAGTTCTTCATGATGAGCTAAAACGTGCCTCCCCAATCCTTCTACTTTCCATGAATTAATCTCTTTACTGTTCTATGAAGTAACTCAGACTAAATCTCTCCCTTCTTTTAAGCTTAGTCCACTGACTAAAGTCCAGTATTATTCTGGTACTCTATTGTATTTTTTCCAGGTAAATGTCACCCAATTCCTCACTAAATCTAACAGGAAATGGCTTCTAAACTCTGTTCCTCACTCTGGTCTGCCTTGTTTTGATATGCTTCTGATGAAGAAGCATATCAAAGAGCTGTGCCAAGAACTGGGCTTTCTTCCTCCCTTGGACTGACCAGCACCAAACTCGGGGCTGCCACCTCCACTGTTTGGGATTCTGTAATGCAACCTAGTTAGACAGTAACTCTTGGCCATCTTTTCACACTGTCATACAGCATCTTTGGTCTATAGCTGAGATTCCTGGTCCCTCTTTACAGGAACTACTATAAGCAGGTATCACCCACTCTGTATGTTCCCAGTTGACTTCCCTCTTGATCACAGATAGCAATTCTATAATCACAACTCCAAGGACCTGCATGCAGTACCATGGGGCAGCAAGTAATCAGGACTTGGAGACATGAGGTTATTTGAAGTGGCTTTGCTCTCTAAGTGACTTCTCTCATGCTATAGGTTTCAGTGACCCTCATCCTTGTTTGTTTGTCACTTTATAGCTACAAAATTATTTTCTGGTGAGGAAAGAAAAGTAGGAGAAGCATAACTACAGTTACTCTGATGTTAGGCCTTCTTTCTACTTTCAGTTAGTATAGTAACCACTTTTCCAGCCAGTGGGTCAGTATGACCTTTATAACCACACTGTAAAAAGAGATTACTAGTATCATTCCCATTATATAATGTCACAGAAAGATGAAATGGAAACTCTTGGCATTTAGACAGTTTATCCAAGCTCAAACAGAAAGATGCAGATTCATGACTACAGCCTGTGCCATCTGTTTCTACTATACCAAGATCATTGATGGGAAGGGTAGAGAAGATAAAAGGTTAGAAAGATGAAAAAAAGATTCTTACAGTTCTTCACACACTTGAGAACCCATAACTGAACTGAGATGATAACTACCCTGAAAGGCTTTGTCTGTGTCCAATGTAGTGTGGACACCAAGAATAACAGCATGTGACAGCTCTAGAGAGTTTTCACCCACCACTCATGATAGTCAGCTTTTTGCCATTATGACAAATACCTGAGAAAAATCAATGTAATGTTTATTTTGGCTCACAGTTTCAGAGATTTCAGTACACAGTTGGCTAGCTCTATTGCTTTTAGGTCCACAACAAGGCAGAAGCATCCTGGCAGAAAGGCATGGTAAAAGAAAGCTGCTCTCCTCATGGCAGCCAGGAAGCAGAAAGAGTAAGCAAGGAAAGGACTAAAGACAAGACATATCCTTTCAGGTCACACCCCCAGTGACCTATTTCCTCCAGTTTGGTCTGGCCATCTAAATTTTCAGCTCCCACAATAATGCCATCAAATTATGAATCCATCAATGGATCCACTGATGAGATTAGAACTCTTATGATCCAATCATTCCTAAAACCTCCTCAACTGAATACTACTGCATTGGGAACCAAGCCTTCAACACATGAGCTTTGGGGGTGGGGAGAACATTCATATGCAAATCATAACAACCCCCAAGACTGCATTTCTCAGTGTCCTTCAAAGCACCTAGGGCATGTCATCAATAAAGGACACAGTAACCATGTGATGATTGGCTGAACTAATTACACTTAGTCCTACAATCATTCATTGTTTCATCTCTTGCCCCAAACTCTAGAATATTCACTGCTCCATGTCCAACTCTGCCCGTCAAATTAGAGTCCCCCATCCCTTTTGCTAGTCATACTCATCTAACCATATCTGTCTTCATTTCTGATTTGACCTCTCTTCCTCGGCCCTATTCTCTCCAAACATTCCTTCATTTAAAAGTATTAATGCAGTATGCATGAAGTGCAAGCATGGTGTGTAATGGATCTGGCTTGTTTGTAGTTCTCTCATTTATCTGAGCTGCCTGACCATGCAGTCTTTAATGATTATCCAGAGAATCCAGAGAATCTTGCCTCCTGCCTTATCATTCCCACACTCTATTTCCCAGAGTTATTGGACCACATGAATTGGGTCCCACCCTTGCTATATGGTAGGAGGTAGGTCCACATAAGTGGACACAAAGGAAAGCATTCATGCATTTATTCAACAGATACCTGCTGTAGTTGCTACTCTTTCATCACTGTGACAGAATACTTGACATAAACAACTTAAGGGAGAAAGGATTTATTTTGAGTCACAGTTTCAGAGGTTCCAGTCCATCATGATGGGGAAGGTATAGCAGAGCAGAGCAATTAATATCATAGCAGCCAAGAAGTAAAGAAAATGGGTACAGAAAGGGGCCAGGACAAGACATACCTCAAGGACATGCCCTCAGTGATCTACTTCTTCCAATGGTCCTACCCCCTACTATTCACCACCTCTCAGTAATGCCATCCTATTATGAATCCATCATGGGTTGATCCATTGATTAGGTCGGAGTCCTAATTATCTAATTGTCTCTGGAAACACCCTCACAGCATACTCAGAGATGTGCTTTTCTAGTCCTCAAGGTATTTCCTAATCCAATCAAGTTGACAATCAAAAGTAACTATCATACTTACTAAACACAGGCAATGTTCCACCACAGGTCCTAAGCCTAAGGAAAATGGTAGTGAGTAAAATAAGCAGAGTCCCTGTCTACATTCTAGACAGAGGAAGATAGATGATGACATGTTAGAGATTTAATGAATAAGATAAATTCAAATACTGATTAGTGATCTGATGATAAGATAGTGGGGTATTGTAAAGTGACTGGAGAGAATTCTTTTGACTGTGGTCCCAGACAGGACCTATCTGAGGAGGCAACATTTGAACTGAGATAGCATATAGGATTCCAGGGAGTGAGTTCACCATAAAAGTTGATTGGTTAAATGGTTTGGTGGCATGGTGGTTAGGTAGGTGAATAGTTGGGTGGCTGGGTGGCTTGGTAGCTTTGTGGTTGAGTGGCTAGGCAGTTAGGTAGCTGAGTGGGTTGGTAGTTGGTTGTCCCAATAGCTGTTTAAGTATCAACTGTTGATGTGATGGGTACGAAAGTTCTTCCCAATATGAAAGTTTTTTCTTCTACTTAATCTAATTTTATCACTTTGCTCTCTTGTAGATTCCTGTATTGGGAAAAATGGTAAGTGTTGGTAATGTCTCTTCTGACTCTAAATGTGTCTCTGATTCAATTCTTAATGGGTAGAGATAGGACAGTGCCATTAGGTCCCCTAGTGATATCTGCACAACAACACCAAGCTAGGCTGCTTCCTCAAAATTCTTGGCTAGTGTCCAGGCAGAGGAGAAACCTGGAATTCCACTAGCTAAAGCCTTGTGTAGTTCTAGGGTGACTTGTTGTACCTCCCTCCTGAAAAGTGGATTTGGCTCCTGTCTTTCCTCTCAGTGTGTTCTGGAGCTCCAAAAGTTCTCTACTCAACAAGGCTTGGACTCCCTTCCTTCCCTTTTATAGTCAGAGAACCAAGAGAGTCCATTAGTCTTCATTTCTTTCTTAGTTACTCCTGCTCTTCAGCCCATCCTGTCCCACCAGCCTCCATGGTGTTTTCTGTCAAGAAGGCAAAAACTCTGAGATAGGAACATCTTGTCCTCCAGTGACATGTTTTGTGATTCAGGGAGAGGTTATTAAAATCAATACTTTGGAGCTGATAGAAAGAGCAGTTGTGGAAAGAAGGGCCATCCGTCAGTAACCCTATGAACATCTTTGCTCTGCTTTAAGGATGAGAGTAGGGATAGTGGGTTCTACACATCCAGGAAGAGTCAGGCAAAGGCAGAATGTGCTGAGACAGGCCTTGGGGCTCCCTACCTGATTACTTGTTATTCTCAGGCCATCAGTCTTGGCTTCTAAAGCTTTCTAGAACTGGTGATGTCTAACTTGTCAAAGAGGTACAGTCTGGGGCCATACCCAGTCTAGGGCCACCCTGAAGATGGATGCCTGATCCCTGGGACCTCTTGTCTTATCTATGTCAGGGTATAGGATGCACTTTAGAAGTAAGGAGAGAGAGAAGAAATCCTTTCCATGACTGACAGAAGATGAAACTCCTTGTTGAGTGTGGAGATGGAGACTGGGCCAAGAAAATCTTCCCAGGAAGCTCCTCTCTAGTGTGCTGAGATGCAGCTATTATTAGGGGTGAATGATGCAAAAAGTGTCACACTACAGTAACTGGGAGATAAATAGGCAATCTAGGGAAGGAAGGAATGATACAGGAAGAATAAGGACATACAATTGTTGGAATAAACCTAACTTAGCCAAATTGGCAAGGCAGTGGAGGAAAATGCAGTATAGAAGGACAAAAGGATGGGAAGGAAGATGTCCAGAGAGAAGGCACAGAGAGAGGAGAGAGAGGGAAGAGAAAAGAGAGGAAAAAAGAATAGCAAAAGGAAGGAGAGCAGAAGGAAAAGGAAACCAAGGTCTTGCCCTATCCTGGTCTGGCATGAAGGATTTGAGACAGACAGCTACAAATGTGTTATTCAGAACTCTTTCATCCCTAGTGGGAGGCCTTAGACTAAACACAGAAAGGGTTTAAAAGTGGGGTGGTGGGACCCGAAGCTCCAGCCAGGGCTGACCCTGTTCCTATGTCTCATAGCCTGGCTACACCTCCAAGTCCAGCCAAAATCTGTGTTTGAAGGAGACACACTGACTCTGCAATGCCAGGGATGGAAGCACGTAAGAGTATCTCAGGTGAAGTTCTACAAAGATGGAAAATTCCTTGATTTCTCTAAAACCAGCAAGACTCTGTCCATAGAGATGGCAACAATGAAAAGCAGTGGCCAGTACAAATGCACTGGAGAGGTGATGTATATCACACCTGGGTTCACACAAACATCAGCCACTATCATGGTTCAAGTTCAAGGTGAGTCACCAGCTAGGCGTCCTATTGGGACGGTGGGGTGCTGCTCCAGGATCCAGTTTTTATAGGTCAGAAGCTCTCTGGGAAGACCACACTCTCTGATGTTGGGACAACGCATGGTATCCTGAGAGTCCATGATGCTATTCAAATGTCCCCTTTTTTCCCATGGGGCAATCTGGAGCCAGGGGAAAGAGGAGGAATTAGGAAAAGTCCTGGACCAGCTCAGTCACTCACCCTTCACCTTCATGGATGAGATGACCACTGAGAGCTCTTCTGGCTCTGATATTTGGGATTCCAGAGGGACTTGGCTGGGTGGGAGTTATTTCAGATCTCATGGGTGAGGACAAGATAGCAGGTCTTGGAAATGAAACTCTCCCACCTTAGTCTTGGACCTTCTATCTGGGCTGTGTTGAAGCTCAGTCCTCAATCTCCCAGGCCTCACTGTCCAGGACTTCCTTCCTGAGCCCTGGGCCTGTGTCTCCACAGAACTGTTCCAGACTCCTGTGCTGAGTGCTGTCCCCTCTCTGGAACCCCATGAGGGAAGCATGTTGAATGTGACATGCAAGACAAAGCTGCACCCCCAGAGGTCATCCTTGAAGCTCCTCTTCTCTTTCTATAAGGATGGCAGTACCTTGCAGGACAGGTGCTACAACCCAGAACTCTACATTCCAGAAGTCAAGGAGGGAGACTCTGGACTTTACTGGTGTGAGGTAGTCCCCAAGGGTAGCCGAATTCAGAAACAGAGCTCCTGCCTGGAGATCAGGGTGCAAAGTAAGTGGGTAAGGGAGGGGAGACACTCCCCAGGGGTCCAGGCACCAGGAAATAGGACCCTCTGGGAATAGAGAAGGATAACCCAGGGAGGAGAAAGCCTGGAGAGTCAGGCTGACTTTCCTACCCCATGTGCCATCTCAGCTCCGGTGTCCCGTCCTCTGCTCACTCTGCAACACAGGGCTGCTGGCCCTGCTGTGGGAGACATGGTGGAGCTCCTCTGTGAGTCCAAGAGTGGCTCCCCTCCTATCCTGTACTCATTCTACCTTGATGGGAAGATGCTGAGAAATGACTTGGCTCCCCATGGCAGAGCCATCTCCCTCCTCTTCCGAGTGAAGTCAGAGCAGGATGCTGGAAACTACTCCTGTGAGGCCAGGAACAATGTCTCCAGAGAGAGGAGTGAGCCCAAGGAGCTCTCCCTGAATGGTATGTTTTCTCCAAATCAAACAAGCTGGCTGGGACCAGATCTCACTGGTTCCTGTGATAATCCATTGCAGGCTCTGCTGACTGAGCACGAACCCTGCTTGAGAGTCTGTCAACTGAATGTAGCAAACCACTGTGGGAGGTGTTAAATAGTTATCCATGGCATGACTCAGTCATGCTAGCATCCTCTGAGCCTTCCTTCTTTCCCATCTACAAGGCTCCTCCAGGGCAGGTGGTTCTCCTAAGACCAACCATTCTTCCTCTTCTGTGCCAGTCTGGGATGCATTTCTGAATTTCATCCTCATGCTTATGATCACTTCCCCTATACCAGGTTCTCAAGTCTCATCCACCTTCACCAGCTACAATTGGCTGGTTGCCTGGCTACTGGGGAGCCTGCTTGGTGTAATGTTTATTGCTGCTGCACTCCTAGCTTATTTCAGACACTGGAGAAAAACCGGTTAGTAACTCTTTTTGGCTTTCTTGGTTGCTAAACCTCTATGTCAGGCACTACCAGCCTTTAAGAAACCAAAGCCTGACAAGGACCAGCCATTCTCTTCTCCTGATTGCCAGGTGGGAAGAGGAACTTCTCTTCACACAGAGGGGCACATGAAGGGACACTTACTGTCAAAACATATGCACACACAGACACACTATCTCACATACTCACAATCACACAGAGATACACACTAACAGACTATTGTATACTCAGACATGAATAGAAGCATGAACTAGGGAAGTCTAACAAGTCAAATATGATGTATATTGGTGCCCTTTGCATTAGAAAGACAATCTGTGACTTTAAATATGACTAAAAATACTCATGGCCTTTCAACTCACTCTCTCTGTCTCTCTCTAAACTCAGCTGAACTTTGGTCTGTTAAGTAGAGGAGAAAGAATAAATGAAAGTTAGAGGCATAAATTCATGCTCACACACACACACTCATCTTGTACAGTGCTGTGTCTTTGGTGGACATTCAATGGATGTTGACATATCAGAAAGGAAATGTGATAGAGAGGACTGAGCTATGGGTTGCTCCCAACACTACTATTTACTAGTTCTGTAGCCTTAGGCCAGCTCACTCTAAGATTTACTAAATTGTTACCCTCTCTGGGATGTTGGAGGGTTTAAGTTAATGAGATAATACCTAATACCTAATGGATTCAAGTGAAACATAGTAGGCACTTAGTAAGTTCTCATTCTATTCCAAGCAGATCACCCCAGCAGGTTCTCACAGATGCCCTTTCTCCTGCTGTTCATTTCTTGATTCCTCTAATCAGTCATTGAAAATAAAAAGGTTGGTTAAAATTCTGATGTAGAGGGTTCTATAGAGAGGAAGTGAAAACAATCAGATAAATGGAATTTGTACTATTTATTAATTTTGATATCCCAAACCCTCTTCTTCTTCCTGTCTTACTAGTAATAATTAAGCATGAATGTTGGCTTTCAAAGCAATCACTTTGGGTGGCTACATGTTATTCCAATTCAAACCTTATTAGTTTAAGGCCACATTTAAAGGAACAGCTATCAGTGCCAAAGTTGTTTGGTGCCAATTTGTTCCTAGGGCTTTAAATCCACCTACAGAAGTTAAAAATGAACCCTACCTCCTCCTCCATGGGGTCAATGTTCTTGTTTTCTAAGTGATTGCTCTCATAGACCTCCAAAGCTAGATTTATATATTCAAGTTTTCAGCTCCCTCTGTTTAAGGAAGTTATGATGAGCTTTCTAGGAGCTGATCCAGCTTAGTCATCAAGGAAGACCACCTAATCATGAATCCAAAGAACTCCCCCCTGACCATCAGCCAGGGGCTCTGAAAAATATTCTCCCCCAGCCCTGGACTCAATCTCTTGCCTCCTTGGCACTCAGTTAGGGTTTGAGTAACAGTCTTCACCTGTCCAACTTCCCATCACTCTCTTCCTGCCAGTCTTAAGTCTGAATTCTATTCGGGCTAGATTTGCTTAAGGTATTGTATGACAAAGGTGGAGACAGGCCCAGAGTTAGATTGGGAGACATCTGGAGTAAGAGATGAGAACCTGAACATCTGTGAGTTCTACCACCCCTGCCTCTGTCATAAAGCCTCCTGAAAAAGGCCTGGCCTGGCTTCAGTAACACAGGCATTTCTGTGCATTCATCACAGTATTAAAAACAGAAAAACTTACACAACCACCTCTCTCCTAATCCCAGACAAGAGAGTGGAGGATCAGTCATTAGTGAAAGATCCTCAAGAGAATGATGCCTGTTGCAAGGAACTAAAGAGCATCCCTCTCTATAGAGAGATTCTATACCACCGCCACCATGGCCAACTTGGTAGTGGTGGGCTTCACTTTCCTGAGGCAAGTTCACTCTCATGAAAACAGGACTCCTGGTGGTGGTCCTGGTATCTCACAATCTTAGGAACACAAACTTTTCTTTAGAATATCACACAGAAATCTATTTCAGGCCAAATTTCATAGCTACACAAGAAAAATTGCCAATCAATTACTTTATTATTTATACCCAGCTCTAGAAGACTCTTAACAGTTTCTAAATTTCATATCCATTCCTCAACAACCAACAGTATGCCATGGCCAAGATATTCAAAAGCCTAAAAATCTAGGGCAACTTTCAAAACATATTGACCAATGATGGTGTCACTGGAACAAGGACGTGGTCATGCAAGGGGTCCGCTTCAAAGTAACATTCATCTACATGTACAAATTTTGGTTTTTTCTAAACTGTTCATTTTACTATTGCCATAAAATGAAGTTCCATTGAACTCATGGAACTCTTTGTTGGATAGAGACTCAGAAGCACAGCTCTGACAAATGAGCATTAGAGAATATTTAATAATCAGGGGCCTGTCTGAGTCTCCATAAATGCCCTCTTGGTTTTACAGAAAGGGCCATTTCCATAGGCCCCACCTGATTATTTTGAGACTTTCTTACTGTTAGAGCAAACGAATGTTTCTCAGGCATGAACCAAGTGTTCTAAAGTCCACATGTATCACAATTCCCACCCCAGAAGTTAATTTTCACTTCTGGAAGCATCTGCTCTCACAGAGGCAGCATGCTAGTGAAGAAAAAGCATATAACCTGTAGTAAGATCTGTCTCGACCACTGACTGTGACCTTGGAGAAGTCACCTCTCACAGCCTCAATTATTTCATCTATCAAATGGAGATAATAGCATCTACCTTCGTAAGATGACTATAAAAAATATCAGATACCAGTGAATTAGTAAGGGAGGGAAGTTTTCTTGAAATCCAACTATGTACTGGTCACCGGGTTAAATGCTTTGCTAGGAAGTAGATATTTTACTTAAAACTCCTGGTTGTATGTCTGGCACATAGTATGTGGTCAAAATTATCAGCTTTTTCTTGTCTGAAAAGCACCCTGGCTAGTGGGCTTCTGCCCTATCCATACAAGGGTGTGACCCATCCTTTCTGACTCTGCTTCCTCCCAGTTTGTGATTCCCATGGAGCCTTCCTATCCTCTAGAGTATTTTTCAAAGAAAACATCTCATAAAAATTAGCCATGTCCAGACCTGTGAGTGAATTAGCCCTTATAAACACACTGCCTCCAGCAGCTCCACCACCATCCTTCTCACAGCCTCTGTGTCCCAGTACACCACCTATTTATAATGGAAGTTCAGTGACTTGTGCCTTTGTGTCTCCTAGAGCCCCTTTCAGCCCAGAATCCACCCCCAGCTCCAGGTGGAGAGCAATGCCCACTGTATGACAATGGTAAGAACTTCCAGCAGGACCATGATGTATCCATGAAGGCAGAGAAGGGACTCTTATGGGGAATAAGGAGGCCCCTTGCACCCCAAAGTCATCTAGGTGAAAAGGAGATGATAGCTTCTGGAAAGACCTTAAGGAGTGCTGTGGAACTGGTGGTAGGAGAGGGAGGCAGGAAGAGAGACAAGACTCCAGGAGAGAAGGCAAGGAAAGTTTAGACCAAAGGTTGGTGAACCATGACCATAGACCATACACAGTCCATTGCCTATTTTTGTAAATAAAGTTTTAATGGAAACACGCCCACACTCACTTGTTCATGTATTCTGCATAACTACTGTCATGCTACAGAACTGAATAGTTGTGACAGAGATGATATGACCCAAAAAGCCTAAAATATTTACCATACTTTTCATAGAAAAATTTTGCCAACCTTGGGTTTGAACAATGTCAGGGCTAAGGAAACAACTAAAATCTGCTGAGTGGGCAAGTACCTTCTACTGTATTGGATATCCTCACTTTCATGACAGAGCCCTACTGCTAGTTCTCACCATAACAAAGTCACTGATCAGGTTCCCTCAGTAAGTATCTTCAGGGTACATACACTTGAGGTGGGAGAATCGGGCACATCCTATTTAAACCTTATTTCTTCTTCCAGCACATCACCAGCAAGAGAAAGATGAAGATGTTGCCTATTCAGTGGTGTATACAATCTCAAAAAGGAACAAAGGTAAGTGATCTCAGGCCAACTTGATATGTTTGCTGAATGGAAATTCTGGGCCTAAGTTTACAGTCTTGTTACCACTACCATAATTACCATTAGCACCATTTCCACTACTGCTATCATGAATACCACTTTATTTACCACCAATATTATCACTATCATCTCCTTACCCACCATCATGACCAGCACCAACTCCTCCTTCACTACTGCCACCACCTTCCCACCATGATGACCACCACTAACTCCTCCTTCACTGCCATCCCCACCGTAAACACCTCTCTAACCGTAACAACACTGTCAATGTTATCTCTACCACCACTGTTACCATAACTATGGAGATATTTTTTTTACCTTTTTTGGTCACTGCGGAGAATCAAAGGAAAGAGAGGAGAGAATGATGCATTTTGTCTTAGTTCCAGAGTCTTAAATCCAGATAGTACAGTTCCAGCTATAAGGTGGAGTTAAGAAGACCATGAGCTCCAGCCATATCTATCACAGTCAAATACAAAGAAAAGGGCAATGTGTCCTTATGGGAAGGGTGTGAATCTCTGAGTCAGAACTGAGTTCAAAATCTGACTATATGTTCTTACTGTGTGACTTGGCAAGTCATGTAACATGTTTGACTCTAATTTGTAACATGTATACAATGCTTACTTTAAAAGATTACTATAAATTGTTAGGAATAGAATCTAGGTTATAGGAGTAAACCTTAAAGATTATCTAGCATGTAATAGGTGCTCAAAAAGATGAAGCAGTTTTGTCATTTGGGTTTTTTAATGGCTTACTTGATCTGAGATTTTGATTCCTGGTCTATAAAAATGGTTTGAATCAGCCTGAGGTTTCTGTACCTCCGCATAAAGACAACTAGGGAAGTGAACAGCCAAGGATTCTCTTGACTCAGGGTAGCTCCCCAGAACCTGGCTGGTTACTACCCAAAGCATTGTCAGGGCACATACAAAGGCAGACATGGACTGAGAAAAGTTACAGTGAGAACCTAAACATAAGCAAGTAAAAAAGACACTGACCTCAGAATATAAGACAAAATGTATACTGATTAGCACACTCTATTTGCAAAATAAGGAAAATCTGAGATTTTTAATCCTAATAGGGCAACAAGGGTAAAGCATAATTTGTAGTGGGATGATTAACTGGTAATTATTTCCAATTCACACCTACTCTAAGCAGGCTTTCCTGATGTGAGGCTGAAGGGATTTGAAACCCAAAGTAAGAAGAGGCCATTATGCTCTAAGATATTTAGGAAAGAGGATACTGCATCTCTTGCCATTCAGAAAATGCTTCATAGTTTATAAAGATTTAGTATTTGCCTACAGTTCCACTTCTTATAACAGTAGATCTTTTCATTGCAATATGAACAGGAATTAGTAATTCCTACTTTGCAGGACTGATGTGAGATTAGATATAATAAATATAATCCTCATACCTAAAAGGCAGTCTGATATACAGTAGGGGTCTAATGCGGCAGTTATTTTAAAAGCATATTTTATACTTTTATCTCTCTTGAATCTCACTATCATCTTTGTGAGGAAGTTGTTACCACCACCCCTTTTTTGGCTGAGAAATCTGAGATTCAGAGGCTAAAGTGACTGGTCTATGATCACAGATTTGGTGATAGCCAAATTGAGACTAGAACCCAGGTCTCCTGATTTTAGACTGAATAGAAGTAAAAATGATGTTCCATGGGATGGATCCATGATTACCAAAGGAAGAGGGATGACAAGGAGGAGGTGGGAAGGAGATGTGCTGATGAGAACAGATACCCTAACCTGACTCCCTGTCTTTCCCCTTCAGAGAGACCTGTTGAGGACTTCACCTCAGAGGGAAAAGTGAGTAGGGATCCCTGCTCCTTTCTTACCCCATGTCTCACATCTGTTTATTCATCCTGTTCCAACTTTCCCATAGGACACGTCTATCGTCTACACAGAGGTGAGATGTCCACAGCTCAGTGAGACTTCCATCAAGGAGTTGAAGTAGGACCTACCAAGATCCACTTGGTCATTATAAGGATATTCTCTACTAGTGATGGCATCCCCTTCCAAAATATACCCATCTCTAGCCTTCAGTGCTCCCTAGTGGTTCCCTAGCCCCTTTTATGTGTCCTCTAATTCCTGAACCCAGTAGTGAGAGAGCCTCTATGCTCTTGTCCTGGCCAGGAGCTACTGAACTGCAGGTTCCCCTCTTAGAAGAAGACCAAATAATGATGCAGGGAAGGACATCCCCACCCCCAGCATCACTACTTAGGTTCCAGCAGTAACACTGGATATAGAGCCAGAAGTCTTCTTTCTACACAAGTGGAAGAGTTCATTTCCCTTTCTCTCGATAGATAGATACATACATAAATAGATACATAGATAGACAGATAGATAGATAGATAGATAGATAGATGATAGACAGAAGAGAAAGAGAGAGTGTGTGCTTAGTTTGAATCTCAAAAGAAAGAGTATCAGTCTCCACACTCTAGGGCAGGCAACTCTGTAATGAAGTTCCAACTTTTGAGCTGCTACTGAGGCCCATGAGCTACCACAGGACTAAGGGGCCCCTCAGAAGTTCAGTAAGACCAAGGTCAGCTATGAAAGGGTCTAGCATAGACAATGTCATACAGTCCTTGACAACAGGGCCAGACCTCTGTAGGCACCAAGGACCCCGCTTTCACATTCAGACCTTCTTTTCTCATTTACCACAGAGAAAACTGAGGCTCACCCAAAGCCCCCTTTTGAGAAGTACATCAGAAAACTCATTTACCTTTTACTAGTTTAAAAAGTTATGTGGTTGTAAAATCTATTTTGTTAATACAAAATACATCAACTTGTTTTGCATTGTTCATCAATATCGGTCATTTACAGTGCCTGACCATTGGGTCTGGTTTACTCAAGGAGTTCACACTCCTTACTGATTGAGTGGTCAATAATGATTAGCTACATTTGTTCCTGTGGGGCCCTGGCCCAGCTTCACAGGCTTCTGCTCCGGAATCACAGAGAGTAAGGTCAGAATCACAGGCAGAAATTGCATCACCCATTTCATTCACCAGTGTTATCAGAGAGCTCCTGGCACCATGGAACTGCTAAAATCACATCAAGTCTCCCCAGACAAGCAGCGTCGGCATCAACTGGGAGCTTATTAGAAATGCAGCATTTCAGACCCAGTCCCAGACTGGGTGAATCATAATCTGCATTTCAAGAAGATCCCCAGGCAATGTGCATGTGTATTAAAAGTTTTTTAAAGTTCTGGTCTACCTATATTAGGGGAGTACAGCCATCCACTCATCTTTGGGACTTAACTGCTTGTGGTACCACTCTCGATGAAGACTGAAAGGCACAGGAGAACTAATAAGACAACCCACACTAGCCTTTCTTTTCATTTTTCTTCTATTCTCTTTTCCTCCTTTCCTTTTCCCAGTCCAGCCCCTTTCCATCTGACCAGCATGAACCAAACAATCTAGAAGGACAGGGACTTCATAGGTCAGCCAGGGTGCACAGCAGAACCCAAGCTCTTGCCCCTCCTTAAATAGAAGGATTGCCCCCTAGTAAAAAGTTGACATAGACAAATCAGTTCATGAAGGAAAACACTGATGATAGTTGTCCACATGGACCACATACCTCCCCCTTCTTCCTGAGCTGTCCTATCTTCCCCTCTTCTATACCAGTAACACTCAACATATGACCCATAACCCAGTGCTGGTCTGTGAATTGCTTTTTACTTGTCTGTGACAAGAAAAGTAGAAATATTACAGCGAGAATTTAGAGACTTTTATAACAATTTGACAGTAATTTCACGTTTGTTTAATACAATCATAAAAAACTAGGACTTGTATTTTGTATGTATGCTTTTTTATTTCATTTTTCTAGTAATTTGCTTTTATTATGCTCCACAAAATTATAGGTCTGCAATGGATTGGATATAAAAAAAAGAAAAACAGGTCCTTCAGCCCACACGGGTGAGAAGTCCTCTCTACACATACTGACACATGCTCCCATTCTCTCTCACACACCCCACTGACAGGCTGCTCAGGCACTTGGCTCTCTACCCTAAATCCCTCCACATTCCCAACTCTGTTTATGCAGCTGAAAACATCATTTCCCCCTTAGTTTAGAAAAGAATAAGCTAGAATTTTTTCACAATGAACCATTACTAAGAAAATTAAAAAAAAAAAAAAGCCAAAAGCACAAAGAGAAAGTTGAGCATCTGGAGGAGAGCCATTTTCAGCCCCTGCTCTCACTGTTTTGTGGTATATCAGCGCACCCAGCCCCAAAGCTCCATGTTCAGTCCTGCTGTGGGAATAGGTACCTGCTTCTGCTCCTGGAGGGTTCTGGGGGGCCAGGGGCAGGGCCATCTCCCAGGGAGATTGCTATAGTCGTGTTTCTCTAGGGGTAGAACCTGTTACACTGGGAACCAGAGAGTGCTGTCTGCCTCAGGCCCCTGAGCACACTAACCACGGGATTACCCAACTGCACCTCCACACATCTGCACTGTGAAACAAATCTTTTGTCTTTTCCTTTCCAAGTCAGAGCTAAATACAAGCATTTATCTAGCCAAATGAATTGTATGTGCCTTTTCTAGGGACCTGGACTCTGTGGGGTCACGTTACCTAAAAGGCAAAGAGAGAGGAAAGAACTCAATAGCTGGATTGAGGGTAGAGAAGCAGTGTGGAGTGCCCTCAGGGAGAAAAAGAAACCCACAGTTGGGAGCCTCGTGGCTTTCCTCTGGCGGCCCTCTCAGTTAGTCGAGAACTGACACACCACCTACAGGACAGTCTGGCCCATTCATTGGACAACTCCATTGTATGATATGACTAGACACGCAGTTCTTGTTTTGTATGTGACTATTCAATGCAGATACAAGCCAAAAATTAAACATGGTCCTTCTGTGATCCAAGAGAATTATATGCATTGGAATTTCTGTCAATTCCAGGTTTATTAGATTTGGCTAGGAAATAAGGTCTACATTTTTATTTAAATGAGCATCCACTAAGCAACTCTGTGATCTTCATCTTTGTGTTAACTTTGATGACATTGACCACAGACAGGCTGTAGTCAATGGGAAAATCCCATCTGATATGGAGTATTTTGTGTGCCTTCACATGTCCATATTTTCTTCTGCATTGCCGGAAACAGCTGCAGCTGGCAGGACTGGAGCCATCAGCAGGTCCACATTGCTCTCTGTGCTTTGTTCTTTCAAAGTCTAAAAGAAAAGCCCATGTTCTACTTAGTTCTGGAATTCTTTCCCACGTGGGGAACAGATCAATAATGACTGGTTCTTCTATCATCAATACATGATCACAATCATCATCCACATGAGTTTCTGACCTCCTGGGGCTTTCACATGCTCCATGCTATATAAATGTTTGTTTGATGTGTTAGTGTGTGCACAAAATGAGAATCTAACAAGTGTCTGGTGAAGGAGTGAATTCGTGAATGAGCTTCCAGTTTCCCCGTCTACCTCAATAAAGCACAAATGTGGCTTTGTTTCCTTTTTATGTCGCCTTCCTTAAAATCTCTGGGAAGGTGTGTTGTTGCACCAAAAATAGAGCTAACCTAAGCTGCAGACTCCTCCCACCCGTTCTCCATCAGGTGTTCCCTCCCACTTGCTCTTCTTTCTCTCTTCCCACTTCTTTGCTCCATCTGTGTGCACCATGCCTGTAGCTCATTAAAGACTCCATACCTTCCCATCTACTTCCCACAGAGCCAGGACCAGGGTGAGACAGGAGAGGTGGCACAAGCCAAAATTAAAGGACGTAGTGAGACTCAGGACTAAGCCAGTGCCATCTCACTAGAGGGTACATTCATTTCACACCTGCAAAAATTCAGCAATGGTGGGTTTTCTAAGTGGCAGAAGCAGCACTCCTTCTAGAGTGTTTTGCCTCAAACCCAGTCATACCACAGTTGACTTGCCATACCACAGTTACCTAAGCTGGCTGGCTGGGGAGGTACTGCTAGGACCTCTGGCATGGTGTGGTGCTGGCCAGTTATGCAGGTGGAACTCGGGTGGCATTGAAGAACAAAATTTCAACAAATGTGGCTAAATGATCTAATTGATTTTTATTAATAATTCATGACTGGGGTAACAACCCATCTACAAGTTCAGTAACAGTATTCCAATGAGCTGAGCAGAGAAGTCGAGTCAGGCTTTACAGGCAGAAAGGGCTGGAGCAAACTGAAACCAGGATCAAAACGTGGACTGGTGATTTCAAAGTTACTCTCCTGATAGAGTTAAACCAAGGGGACTTCTTTAGGCTCAGGTAAACTGGTCCCATTCTGATTGATTGCTGTGAATTTCTTGATTTTTGGGAACTAGCCTTTTTTTTTTATTGTTTTATTATTCATATGTGCATACAAGGCTTGGGTCATTTCTCCCCCCTGCCTCCACCCCCTCCCTTACCACCCACTCCGCCCCCTCCCTCTCCCCCCCACCCCCTCAATACCCAGCATAAACTATTTTGCCCTTATCTCTAATTCTGTTGAAGACAGAGTATAGGCAATAATAGGAAGGAACAAGTGTTCCTGGTTGAGATAAGGATAGCTAAACAGGGAGTTGACTCACATTAATTTCCTGTGCGTGTGTGTTACCTTCTAGGTTAATTCTTTTTGATCTAACCTTTTCTCTAGTTCCTGGTCCCCTTTTCATATTGGCCTCAGTTGCTTTTAAGGTATCTGCTTTGGGATCTAGCCTGTTTAAAGAACAGTTGGATTACGTGCTATCTAGCGGGAGTGACTCCATTCTAAATTGGTCTGGTCAGGAGCTCAGTCCAAAACAATATCCCTTTTAAGTTCCATTGAACAGTGGGGTTCTTGAGCAGGTTCTACCTGTCCCCTTCAGCCCCAGTCCCACATATGCCATCAAAGCTGTACCCAGGGGTCTACCCTCTCCATACCCTTGTCCTCTCCCAGCACCCTGGTCTCCCCAGAAGTCTGCACCTCTTACGCCTCTGCACCTCCTACGCCTCTGCCTCCTTTCCTGCCTAATTCCCCTCTCTCAACTCCTCAAGCACCCCACCTTCTTTTCCTTCTCCCCTTGGAGAAGCATGGCCCCATTCTGCCCTCCTGGACAGGGCATCTCAGGCATGGTTTGGCACATCCTCACTCAAATACCATCGGGCCTGAATATTTGCATCAAGCAATTCAGGGTTAATGGTCAAATTCAGGTAGGTTGTTTGGCCAAGGTTAACACCTGCTCCCCAACCCCTTCCTGCAGCTCACAGTGGAGGTGGGCTAGTGGTGGGATACAGACTTCTCCACATGGCAGATGGAGCTACAACCATGCCGGTCTCAGCACGCACAGACTTTGCTGGCTCTGGCTTCCCAACAAGGCCCCAGGGAGCAGAGTAGCAGCCCTGGCTGCCAGCTGCTCTCTTAATTAAGGAATGCAGGGAGGGGCCCCTTTGAACTCACCTGCTAATTTACTTTAGCACACTCCCCCCTGTGGCTGGGTAATTAATGTGGTGTGAACCAGTGATTAGCAGTGGTGGGGAGAACCTGCCTGCCGCAGACTTAACCCTTCCCTGCACCTCAGAAGAAGTACTGCCTTCTTCAGCCCATCTTTCTCCAGCAGTCACTCAGATTGACTAAGATTTTTCCCTTTGGAGAGGTGGGATATTTTCTAGTCCTGATCAAACTTCCTCTTCTTCCCCTCAGCTTTCACAAAATTCCCTTAAAGGAACAGGTCTATGAGGTGGCGGGGGTGGGGGGGCGGGAGGAAGAGCTAGAGGACCACTAGGAACAACCAATTTTGCTAAGAGGCTTAATGACTGTTCACTGTCTCCTCCAAAGAATTCAGGATCTGGTCACATGCCAGCCCCACTCCTGCACCCCCCAGTCCTCCCTGTCCCAGGCCTTGACACTCCAGGAACATTCCAGTCAAGTTGGCAGATGCTTGCGGGATATTCCCTCCTGGAAAGCCTGTCCTTGGAAATGGGCAGGTGCTGAAGTGAAGGGGACCTAGTCCCTGCCCTTGTGGGGATCCCAATCCAGGAGAAATGAGTCAGAGCAGGGTACTGCTCAGTCTCAAACACACCTCTATCTTCACTACATGGCTTTCCCCTCTTCCCTGTCTGTGGCCATTTAGTAGCAATGTTTCCCATTTGAGGGCTTACTGTACACCAGACCCATTGCAAACCTTGGCAGGTGTTCATTGAAAACACTCAAAGATAGATTCTCTTAGCACACTGTAGCACAGAAATCACTGATCAGGGTTTCACAGCCAAGATTCAATCCCAAATCTAACTTTAGAGCTTAAGTTCTTAATTTCTACTCTCATCCATTTGAACTGTATGGCTCAGTACAAACACCAGTCCTGCCACAAAGCCTCCCTCAGCCTCCCACCCATCCAGGCTGGGGCAGGCCTTTGCCCTCTGGCTCACATAGCATCCTGTGCACACTTCTGGCATTGTTCTTGAACATTGATTATAATTATTGGGTTACATACTCCATCTCCTCCTCTAAACTTTGAATTCCTGGAGGGCAGGGGCTAAGCCTTTCATCTCTGTGTCCCCAGCACCTGGCACCCAAGTAGATGCTCAATAAATGCCTGATGAATGGATGACAGAATTGGCAACAGAGTCATAAATGATTCCCCTCTCTTGGCCTCTGTCCTACAGCCAGGCAACTTCCAAGTTCTCCACAAACTTCTGCTCTGTCCCTTTCTCTCTACTCCAGGTTATTTCCTTCTTAGTTATGGCCCTTTTTTTCCAGGACTATCAACAGCTGTTGTCCAGGCTTCCCTGCCTCTTCTTTTTCTGCCAGCCTCCTCTACATGCTGTCCTCTCACCAGCTCAAAATGGACAACCCCCTGCCTCCAAGTAGTGTTTCTCAGAGCATTCCCTCAGTCTACTAGCTTCACACTCCCCTGGAGCACAGTGCATGTTAGAATAAAGATTCCTGGGGCCATCCCTGCCCACTGAGCCACCATCCCTGAGGACCATAGCTTAACCCAGTATTCCAGACCTCTATAATCTGAGCTCAAACTCGCCTTCTATTCTTCCCACTTCAGTCCTAAAGGACCCCCTCCCTGCTGTCCCTCCTCATCCTCCACAGCTTACTTGGTACTTTTCCCACCACTGAGTCTGCAAACTCAGCTCCCTCCCTCATGCTCCAAGCCTACCCAAACCTCTTCTTTTTCTTTCCTAGCTCTTGTTTTGCTCTTCCTAACTATATCATGACAAATGCCACCTGCTCAGGAGATATCCCCTGCCCAGGTCCACAGAGCCTCTTCCCAGTCCCCTCCTGTAGCACTGACTGCCTGGGTAGCCCATTTGCAAAGTCAAAAGGGCCTGTCTGTGGGTAGCCCTGGCATATCTGTTTCTACATTTTGGTTATGAGTGCCTGGAGGACAGGAACTTTATCCCCAGACTCTTCAGCTCACCAGCACCCTGCATCCTATATGCCTAGTTCCTGGCTGAGTTCAAAGCATGATGTCTAGTTTGACTGAAAGGTCAGAGGCTACACAAGACCAAACACAATGAACCACACTCAGGATAACCAGGAATATTTTTCAAAGGCAACATCTTGAAAAGTCTTCTGGAACATCAGAAACCAAGTAACTAGCTGTGAAAGGAGAAACTGTGCAGAGGGGGCATCTGTGGCAAAATGGGCCACATTCTGCCCCTCTGTGACCTCAGCAAGGTACCTAACCTCACGCTGCCTTTAAATTCTCACATCTCTAACAAAGCCACAAGAAAGTCTTTTCTAAGAACAGTCATGGGGCTTACATAAAGCAAAATGGGTAGCCATGTTCAGCATTCATTCACTCATTTAATATTCATTAAACATCTATAATGTATCTGGCATCAAGAAGAGCCTCACTGGCTAACCAGTCTGTGAAAGCCAGAAAGCTGCTACAGGCAACACGCTAAGGACAATGAGGAAAGAGTGTGTGCACACAGGGGAACAGAAAGAAAGGTTCTCACCCTATCTGAAGCCAGGAAGCCTTGAAGGACAGCCTGGCTAAGCACAGACCTGAGCCCAGTCTGCAAGCATAAATGGAGCAGCATGCCTGGTGAAGGAACAAGTGGAAGAGTAAAATGGGTGGTTCTGAAAAGAAGTAGTCCTGACTGGGATGGCTAGAGAGCAAAGTGGATGTGGGCAGCCAGCCTGGAGAAGCCAAAGAGCCACTAGAGTTCAGTCTTTATCCTGAGGGCAGCAGGAAGCCATGAAAGAATTTTAGCAGAGGGGAAGTGACTTGATCTTGATCGAAACTACAGTTCAGAGGACTCTCTGTGGCTGTATGGAGAGCACAGATAGCTGTTGGATGAATCAAGGCCTGGTGACCATCAGCAAGCTGCACAAGGGCTGTGTGGGTGTGCTTGTCCCCATGCAATGGCCAGCCATGTGCACAGGAAAGAGGCTGACTTACAAGAATCTGCTCCTGAAAGCCCAGCTAAGCCAGGCAGGCCTGCAAGCCACTTCCACTTTATTATGGATATTTTCACTTTCGGGACATCTTGTTCTGAGTCAAGATTCTTCCTTCTGAACGTGGGACTTTCCAGAAGGACCACAACTCCTTCTGTGTATCCACTTGGCCTCTGATGTTCTAGATTTGGGTTACTGAGGGAGTTTGCCTGCCTCTCTGGAGGAAGATGGCCATGTGGTTCCTGTGGAGTCTGCTTCTCTGGGGAGGTAAGTGGGACAAGTGGACAGCCTGTCCTCAGACAGCCCTGAAGGCCCCTCCCCAGCTGCCTTGCCAGACCTCTGTGCAGGCCCCTCCCAAGCCAAATGAGGACCAGGAGCTGAGGAGGGATAAAGAAGAGTGAAACAAGTTCTTGGGCAACATTTAAAACTAGCAGACACAAAAGATGTAGGGTCCTGGGTGGGAGAAAGTAGCAGCACTAGAACCACCTAAGTCCCTAAGGCACAATCTGTTTTGTGGTCTAGGACATTTAGAACTGAACCAGTGGTACTGCTGGTTTGGAGAGAAAGTGGGATGTAGGAATGGTGAGACTCCAGCAGTGTGAACATGTGGGAATTCTATATTTAGTCTACGGAGAGAAAAAGAGGGCAGGATAGAGCTGGATTCCCAACAATCTGAGGAGTGTGTTCTCAGCAGCCTGTGGGAATTCTGGGGTCTCTCTGCAGCCTGTACAGGGAAGGTGGATTTTGAGTAGGGAGGAGAGATGGGAGTATCTTAAGCAGGTTCATGAGGACTTGGGGATGGCCAGTGATGGTGTGATGTTGGAATTGATGAGATGTGGGGGCTCTTCGACATTGGACAACACCTCCATCAGTCTGATGCTTGAGTTCCCCTCTTTGGTCAACGAGTAGTCAACATGACAAAGGGTCTTCCCCTGCAGGGGCAGGGATGGGAATTGTGTGATATGGCAAAGCCCAAGACACTGTTGTTTACTTCAGAGACTCAGGCTGTTTTGTTCAGTGTCCCTACCCAAGTTCCTGGCCTGAGGCTCCAAAAGCCCTGCAGATTTCTTCAGCATTTCTAAATGTGTGTGGGAATTCACACCTTAGCTCTCAAATGGCCTCGGTCTGTTTGATTCCCAAACTTGTTAAGTCATTGGACATGTGAGGATATTGTCCTAGCATTGGATATGTGGACTTTTAAAAAATAATATTTATGGAGAGGATAAATTCAACTATGATATATTGTAAGAACGTTTGTAAATGTCACAATGTGCACCCAGCACAATAATAAAAAGGAAAAACAAGAAAATTTTTTTAAAAAATGACAACCATTTTTGTTTTTTCTTACACATGCTATAACTCTATGCACCAAGCTATATCCCCAACCCTTAAATAATTTTTCTTTTTTTTTTTTGGTGATACTGGGGTTTGAACTCAGAGCCTCACATTTGCTAGGCAGGCTCACGACCACTTGAATTCTTTTTGCTTTAGTTATTTTTCAAATAGGGTCTTGCAGCTTTTGCACAGGTTGGCCTGGATCTCAGTCTTCCTATTTTACACCTTCCATATAGCTGGCATGACAGGTATGCATAGGTCATGCAATAACATTCAATTTATTGTTTGAGATGGGGTCTTGCTAACTTTTTGCCATGGTTGGCCTCAAACTGCAATCTTCCCAGTCTCTGCCTTCCAATTAACTGGGATTATAAGTGTGAGCCACCATCCATGACTAAAAGGGCTCTCTATGGAAAAAGAGACTAATACAACTGATATGGCATAGCCTTTTGTTTTACAGGCAAGACCACTGAAGCTTAGAGAGGGAGGATCATATGTTGAACGTCACACAGTTGGTTTGTGGCAGAGCTAAGCCAGGATAAAACCTGGGTCTTGAATGGCATCCACTTTGCATTTACATTAAATACATTTTCAGTCAGGATAGAGATGACTAGGGCCAAGGACGGCCGTGAGATGGGTGCACGACCAGCTGAGTGACCATCCAGAACACTTCTCCTCAACCCAGCTCCCAGCACTTGGTACATTACATGTCAGCCCTTATTCTGCACTGCACATAAGTACCTACTTCAGTGCCAGGCACTGGGTGAGTCCTCAGTAAATTCAGTACAGTTTACAGAGCCTCTCCTATATCCTGGTCCTACACAGTGTGGACACTACACGTACAAGGATGAAATAAATTGTTGTTGACCTTGAAGAGCTTATAGTCTGGTGGGAGATACTAACCCAGAATCAGACAAGATTAATAGGATAAGGGTAGCCATAGTGCTAATCCTTGATCACCGTAAGAACACAGAAAGAGAATGTAACCTGCATAATGGAGGGGAGACTGGAGGAAGCAGCAACACTTTAAGAATGGGCAGAAATTAGCTAGAAAAAGAGTCAGGAGGACACTTCAAGCAGAAGTGTCTTCCTCATACCTCAAACTCAAACAGTACCCCCAAAAATCAGAATCTTGCCACCTTATCCCCCTGTGTGTTTCTCCCCCTCTTCCAGACCACAGAGAATGGCACCCCGTGGATCCCAAGGATCTGGAGCCATCTCTAAGTCCTTTTTCTCCTTCACTCTTCAGATCTAATCTATTACCAAATCCTACTGATTGCACCAGTAATCTGTCTTGGTTGATTCCACTTCTCTCCATCCCTCAGCGGCTCCTTTCCTCAGGTCAAATTGCAGTCACCTCTCCCTTGGATTATTATAAACAGCCTCAGTCTTGCCCCACCTTCTATGCATCCTCCACACCTCTTCTGGAGTGATCTTCCTAACAAGAGTCTAATCATGTCACTCTCCTACTTAAAAACTGTCTGAGACCCCCCCACTGCTCTAAGAATAAAAGCCCAAACTCCAATGCGGTTTTCAGAGTCCAGCATGATCTGACTCCCTCCAACTCTGCAGTGTCATTTCCTACTCCCCCTGCAGAAAACCATTTTCAGTTCCCTAGTGCACATGCTCTCTCCCTCCAGGCCCTCTTACTGTTCCCTCTGTCTGTAACACTTCCCCATCCCTGTTTCAGGCAGCCATTGCTTGGCCTGGCTGGTTCCCATTCCTTCTTCCAGTCTCACCTTAACCATTTCTTCTCTGAGCCCCTGAAGGCTGGATGAGGACCCTTATCACCCTACTGTGTTTTCCCAAGACACCCGATTTTTTCCCATCATGGTACTTAGTATACTTTTAATTGTTGCTTGCTTGAGTATCTGGATTCCTCTGTGAGGTCTGTGAATACAAAGACTGGATTCTCTTCCTGATTGTTTTATCCCCAGTCCCTGGCACAGCACACCCTCAACTTAAGTGGAGAGAGTGTGGGTGGAGGGGTCTTAATTCACTCCAGAGTAGATCAGCTGCATGCAGGCAAGAGATAAAAAGTGACCAGGTGGAGTAACCAGGGTCTCTGTCCTTCCAGCACTACCCATTGCAGTTATCCACACCCAGGTGCTAAGCAAGGTGGGGGGCTCAGTACTGCTGATGGCAGAGCACCCCCCTGGCTTCAAAGTTCGTGAAGCCATCTGGCGATCTCTCTGGCCATCAGAGGAACTCCTGGCCACATTTTTCCGAGGCTCCTTGGAGACTCTGTACCACTCTCGCTTCCTGGGCCGAGCGCAGCTGCACAGCAACCTCAGCCTGGAACTTGGGCCCCTGGAGTCTGGAGACAGCGGCAACTTCTCTGTGCTGATGGTGGACACAGGAGGTCGAGTCTGGACTCAGACCCTGCAGCTCAAGGTGTATGGTGAGTGCGCCTGACACTGGTTCCCTGACACACTCCAGACAGCATCCTGAGCCATGGGACCTGGGAGAGCTAGGTGCCAGAAACCTCTGGTCTCTGACTGCAATGCTAACTCAGGGAACAACTGTTCCCTGGAAGTCACATTTAAGAAAACTCCCCAGATACTCCCGTGTGAACTCCTACCTGGAGTAGCCAGACTTCGCCATCCCAACATCCTTATCTGAACTCCACCGTTTTTTGGCTTAGCCAAAAAAAGCATATAATATTACCATAGATAGTGCCATAAGAGTGAAGTGCAGCAGCATTCACAAAAGCAGATGATGACAGAGCCTGGCCTGTCTATCAATTATAAATCATACCATTATTTTATGTACTGCCGAAAAGTAAAAGAAAAATGTTGCATAATGAAACCCACCAAACATTGTTTGAAAGATGGGGGAAGGGGGAGAGGAGGAATGGGAATATGGAGGGGGTAAACCCGTTCAAGGTACACTGTATGCATGCATGGAATTATCATAATGAAATCCCCTCATATTATTAATATATGATAAATCAAAAAAAATTTAAAGAAAAACACTTCATGTTAAATTATGATACATAGGCTTTTACATATGAATTAAATTCAAATTATATGATAACTGCAATATAATGTTTTATATTTCTTTGTTGTTTGTTTTGTGGTCATTGTTGTTGCTTTTGTGCTGGAGATTGGAACTCAGGCACCTGAACATGCTAAGCATGGGTTCTCCCACTGACCTACATTTCTTAAAAGAGGTCTTTTCATCCATGGACTCTCTCAGTCACTCAACACTGCAAAACAAACTATTTCAAAACTTGAGAGCTAAAAACAACAACTATTTTTATTTCTCGGGGTCTTGTGGATTGGCAGGGTGGACTTTCTGCTCCATAGGCTCTGCCAGGGTCACTCATGCAGCTGCATTTATCCCTACAGCTGGAGTGGCTGAACTGGCTGGGGGCAATTGGATGGGCCTTTTTTTTTTGCAACAACTCCTCCTCCACCTCCACATCCAAGTCCATCTCCACTATCTTCACACATTCTGCTTGGCAAGAAAGAATGGCCTTTTAGCTCCTGTTCTTCTATCTAATGGCTTGGGAAAGAGATGAGCATGACTCTAAACCTCTATTTCAGTAAAACCTCAGAAATTTGGATAGAGTAGGGGAGAAAAGCTCAAATTCAAGAATGGAAAGTAGAGATAGCAACTGGGAAAGGGGAGGCACAGAAGGAAAGCTATAACAAACTAGGGAAGTGTCTCGAACCCCCAGAGACAACTATCTGGCCACCATTGGGTGCCAAAGTGCAGTTAGAGGGTGCCCTTCTGGACACTTGAAGCTCTGAATCAGGTTACATGTCGTGGCAGTCAGAATGCTGGCTGAATTTCAGCACCCTTTTAGCCTCCTAGCCCAATGCCCTTGTGTAGTGAACAACCTACATAACCATATAGGCTCTGAGCCGCTCCCCCATTCTGAGTCTCAGCTGCCACACATGTGAAATGAGGACATTGAATGTGATAATGCATGCAGCACCCACACCACTAAGCTCTAAAATGCCTTGTTCTCAGTATCTGAATTACAGATTTTAAGGAAATTGCTGTTTTATTGCTTCCAAATACATAGCATGATTAGAACTAATTGCAGGAAGCTGCCAAGCAGCCGTCCTTAGGAGCTCTGCTTTGACAATAGATAAGAATGATTTGAATTAGCAGATCAGTTACTAGAAATGTCGATGGGTGTTTCTACTGTGCCTGATCGTGTTTGGAAGCAGCTTGTCCTCTTAAGTGGTGTAAATACCCGCCCTGTAATCTTTGTTTATACTATTAGTATGCCCAGCAAATCATTTTCTTTTTCATATCACAAATCCCACCAGATTGGGCTGACATTAATGAGGCTTTACTCTGCTTGACTTTGGAATGCTATCAGAGACTGAGCCCTCCTATTGTCACCATAATGCTCTCCCACTGGCCCCAATGCCACAGAGATTCAGGATTTACTCATCAATCTGTGTAGGAATGAGAAGCCACTGTTTTGGACGCCAGGATGCCAATTTGTTCAATAGCTCAGGTATTGATAGAGCACCTATTTGCCAGCAATTGCGAGCTAAGATTATCAAGATAGCAAGATCGAGCCCCTACCTTTGGACTTCTCCTTCACAGCATTTGCACTGCACCCTTGTAATTATTTTCTTAGTTATTCATAATCACTTGTCAGTATCTGCCTTCCTCCATAAGCTCCAAATGTCCAGGAAGTGCTTTCTTTCCTGAATTAATAAATGCTTGTCATCTCTTGTTGATGGTCTGAGAGTGTTGGAGAGCTCAGAACCATACCTGGAATATCAAGGAAGGCTTCACAGTCAAAGCATTAAGGATTGCACTGCAGTAGGGCCATAAAGGTTGCATAGGAGTTTTCTAGAAGGGCAAAGAGGAAAAGTGCATGTGTGTACAGATGAACCATGAAGAAACTTGAGAGATATGAAATAGCATCACATATCTGGGAGAACTGCAGATTAAGGAAGATGGGCAGGGAGGACCAGCAGGAGGCATAGCTGGAGAGGTTGACATGAGTCATTTCATAAAAGGTTTTGGATACCAGGCTAAGAAATCAGATTCTGTCCTATGAGCAATGAAAAAACAAACAAGAGGCCTAGTCAGAGGAGACATCTAACCCAACATGGAGCTGTGGCCCTGCTCAGCATCCCAGTAAAACATACCTGCTCTGCTGTTCTTGCCCAGATGCAGTACCCAGGCCCATGGTTCAAGTGTTCGTTGCTGTAGCAGGGGATCCTCAGAACTCCAGCACCTGCCGGGTCTTCCTGTCCTGCCAGGCCCCCAACATCAGTGACATAACCTATAACTGGCGACGGGAGGGGACAATGGACTTTGGTGTCGAACAGCACAGACTCTTCACAAACGGACAAGTGCTGAGCATTTCACTGGGACTGGGAGACAGGGATGTGGCCTATTCCTGCATCATCTCCAACCCTGTCAGCTGGGATGTGGCTACAGTCACGCCCTGGGAGAGCTGCCATCATGAGGCAGGTATGCCAAGAACCAGTGGTCAATGGTTGAGGGACTGTGAGGCATCAGGTTCATCTCTGACCTTACCTGTCTATCTCCAGCATCAGGGAAGGCCTCCTACAAGGATGTGCTGCTGGTGGTGGTCCCAGTCTTGCTGCTCCTGCTCCTGGTTGGTCTCTTCTCAGCACGGCATTGTGGCCCCTGCTCAGGTGGGAGTCCTGCAGATACAGGAGATGGTTAGAAGAGGTGCATCTACTGGGGAAGAAGCTGGGGTTGTACCTCCTTCTACTTTGACTTCAAATGTCTTCCTCTTCACCTCTCCTCTTCATCTCTTGGCCTTCTCCATTTCATAGTTTGGTCTCCAACTAGGCTGAACTATTTAAGTTTCTTTTGCAGTTCTCCAAATGAGGTACTCTGTTACACACATCTTCAGGCCTTTGCACACTCTATTATCTCTGTGTAGAAGACACTTTCTATGATCTCCACCCCGTAGCTCCCCTTCTCCATATAGTCTACTCAATCTTCAAGGTAAGCATGCTCCAAGAAGCCTTCTCTGACCTCCTCTACACCCCCATCTTGGGCTAATTAATCTTTCTTTTAATCTCCATTGCTTACCCCAATCGCAGAACTAATTACACTTACTTCTCCACTGAATTCTGAACCCTTTAAATGCAAAGGCTGGCCCACCATGGAGTGTGCCCAGTGATTCCTAGAACATCTTAATTCCTGGAATATGGCTAATACTGATAAATATTTGTTGAGAAAAATACAGATACAGATACAAAAATACAGATAAATCCCCTTGGAATCCTATCATTCCAACGAAATGTCTCCCTGGATGATGACCTTCCCTGACCAGTGGCTGAAGTGCCACCTTCTTGAGAAAAGGAGAAAAGGGAAAACTCTGAATCAAGCCAGGTTCTGAGCCCTATATCCAGCTTAGGCTTTCCTCTGCCCCCAGATGCCCTGTTCCTGAAGGAATGACCTAAGTGACCTGGGCTTCATGGCTATTTCCATGTTGGACTGTCTGAACTTGCTGGCCTCAGGGTCAGCAAAGAAGAGGCACTGGACCTGACTATTGTGGATGTGTCCTAGATGCCTGGGCCTTACCCCAGCCACTAGGTGCATGGGCAAAGAGTTACTGATTCTTGTATATTCTTCCCAAAAGGGCCAGTGAGCAGTTGAGACTGTAGTCCACCTAGAGGTCCAATCTGCTAGGGAGAGGGTCTAGCTCTGGCCTTTTGCCCCCAAGATTCCCCAAGATTTGTGATACGAAGATAAAAGCCAGGAAAACAGCAATTTTTTAAAAAAAAAACACAGCTTTATTGAGTTATTCATATACTGTACAATTCACCTATTTAAAGTGCAGAATTGAATGGTTTTTAGTATACCTACAGAGTTGTCCATCCATCAATAAAACCAATTTTAGAACATTTCCATCACCCCAGGAAAAAACCCCATAACCATATAGCCAACATCTCCCAACAACCCCATGCCTCCCACAACCCTAGGCAACCATTAATCTACTATCTACCTATATGTTTGTCTATTCTGGGCATTTTGTATAAATGAAATCACACTTTGTGACCAACTTCTTCTCCTTAGCCTAATGTTGTCAAGGTTCATAAAAGAATAGCTTTGGCTATTCTAAGAAGGGACAGAGAAGACCAAACTGTCTGGGATAGTAGAAATGCTCCACACAGAGGTCCAGAAGCTGGTCCTATCTCTGTCATGAGGCTTTTGGCATTTAACCAGGCCCGTCACAGCCCTTCTATAGCTAAATATATGGCAATCAAAAGTAGACATTAGGGAGAATTCTTGCTCTTAAGAATCTCTTTTTCTAAGGTTTTAGAAGATAAAGAGAGATGTCTCTTTGCCTGAGGTGACTTTCAGGACACTTAAGATTTAGAGGCCTGGTTCAGGTCAAGTATGCCAAGATGCCAGACACTAGAGAAATAACTTTCTGATCTCCTCGCTAGGGAAAAAGAAGAAGGATGTCTGCACTGATGGAGTGGTTGCAGAGACAGAGAACCCCCTTGTGTAGGATGTGCCATGAGGGACAACATAAACTGACACCTGGATCGTGAGGAGCCTCCCTGCCCAGACACTTGATTCTGGGACTTGGCAGGTGCCTTGAAAACTACCAGTGTCCTCATATCTCCTATGAGTCTCCCATCCTGCCTCCCCTCCTGGGCCGCCATCACACTGGAAGGACAGAAAGCACCTACACAAACTTCCACACCTCTCCTTCTTTCTCCCTGCTTTGTACATCCTGGCTCTTCTCTGGGCAATAAAGGCTAACCTGATGCTCCCTCAAAAACTCTGGAAGATTTCCAGGATCCACAGGGTCAGTGATTAACCAAGACACCCACTCCTCCACCACCATACATAAAGTTTTGCCCAACTAGTACCAAATAATTGCTTCCAGCCTGAGTCTTGGACTCTTAAAGACATCAGACATTTGAACTACCAGGGAAACTGAATCACCCACTCCCAGCTCCAGTCCCAGACCCTGAAATCTGAGAAACTGATGCTTCCTGATGATGAAAGTGTTATCATGAGGCAAGGTCTAGAATAGGTGAAGGTGAGAGGTAGAGAGCAGGGCTTTTTCTTTATGGCCTGAAAGGACTTTGAGGACATCTGAGTTGATTGCCTCTCAAAGGTAAATTGAAGTTACAGATGATCAAGAATGGTTGATAGCCCATGGCTGGAATGGAACCCATTTATCTAGTATTAATAAATATCGCTATCATCTCCACTGACTTTCATGCCTTCTGCATGATCTGGTGTTGGTCATCATACTCTCTACCATAGTGACCAGAAGAAGAGATACTGAATTTTCCCCAACCAACAGGAAGTTCTTCTACATCTTCAAGAAAAGCAGCTGAGTTCAGGATAAGTCCTTCAGCCTGAAGTGGGAAAGGAAAATCCAGGAAAAGCTTCAAAGAAGGAGAATTATGGAGGGAGGGTGCCACATTCATTTTCAGATGCAAGCGCAGAATCCACCCACATTCAAGAATTTGTCCTCTTGACCCATCCCTCAATAAAAAGATTGTCAAGGTCATTTTGATATATAGGATGGAAGATGTTATTGTGGCCATCTTTAGAAAATACATTCCTCCAGCGAGAGACTCTGTCTGGAAGTTTTTTGAGCTATTTGTTGTCACTGGGGCAAAAAAAAAAAAAAAAACTTGGTAAGTGAAATTTACCCTCAGGGATTACTAGCTAATATGGGCTCACAGTTATTCCCACACAAATGTAATCAGATTTTATCTGATTTTATCATTCAGGTCTTGATAACAGAAAGGAAGGAGGGGTAGGTTTTGAATATGTGCCCAGGGTGGCTTTATTCTATCCACCCAGTATGTCATTCCTACCCTAGGACCTTCCCTCTTCTCCTGAGTGCCTGGGCAGTCACTTTACCTTGGACAAATGACCAACACAACCTGCCTCTGATTCACATCACCACTCCTCCACTCCACTATTCTTGGGTTTCCCCTTCCTTGGATCAGAGGTCCCTTGTTTGGCCTTACCTAATCCTCATCCCTTTCTTGCACCCACTTTCTCCTATCACCTTCCCCCAAGTGCACCTGCAGAGCGTACCTGCCCACTCAATCTGGCAGCCTGTGCTGCCCTCATTTTCCACGTTAGAAGCATTCCTGATGCCTGATCACTGAATCACACAAAACTGGCCTGTTCCTAAAAATGATGTGAGAAAGAAAGCCCAAAATCTAGCAATGAACCATGGTAGTTCTGTGGGGGGAAAAGTACATATGATTCCCCACCTTTCTTCCCTTCATCCCCAGAGCTTCACCTCAGATCAGAGCAGTTCAGAGTGGGTGGGGCCCACAGTGGTCCCCTTCACAAGATGACTCTTAGCAAACTGGCATAGATGGTTTGTAATGAGTTGCACCAGCGCCTCTTTGAACAAGTCCATGCTGCTCAAATAAACTAATGTTCCCATCCTCAGTGACTCATTTGTCAACTAGTAGACTTATTAACCTTTCATTGAAAAACACAAAGTGCTTCTGTGAAACCAATTTTTGTGCTCGTAAGCATTGAGACTGATGCCTTAAAAGTTACATCATCACAAATATGACTGAGACACTGGGGAATCAGTTGTGAACAAAGCAAGACTCTTCCCTTCATGGAGTTTATATTCTAGATCATATAAATAAGTGACTAAGTGTATGTTAGATGCTGGTAGATTCTGTTAAGAAACATGAAGCAGACTAAATAGCTAGGGAGCTATGTGTTAGTGAAAAAAGGTCCATCTTAAATAAGATGACCAAAGGACACCTTCTGAAGAGGTGACATTTGAACAGGGTCTCAGGGATGTGAAAGAGTGAGTGAGCCATGCAGTGGCAAAGAGTGCTCCAGACAGAGAGACTAAAAAATGCAAAGGCCCTAAATGGGAATATGGTTGATATTTGCAAAGCATAAAGACCTGGTTGGATGGAGCCAAAGAAGGGAGGAAGAGAATGGGAAGAGTCCAGAGAGATGGCCTGGGGCCATATCACCAAAGACCTCATGGTCTTCAGAACATTACTTCCTTGGAGATTTGGGTGACAGAGAGAACCCCCATCAGTCACAGTATCAGATCCCTCCTAGATTGACCTTTATACCCTAGTATTCAGTAGACTTATGGTCAGATCACAGCCCTCCCTAAATCTGTTTTTGCTTTTCCTTGTTTTCATTTTATTTTTTTTCAGCAACAGACTTTGCACCTGTTCTTCTGTGCAAAGAACAAACACAAGAGTTGTGAGTGACAATGGGTCAGGTGACCTGATATTGGAGAGAGTGGTGAGGGGCATAGCAAAGGAGAAGGGATAGAGAAGACTTTTTTTTTTATTAATGGAGCTATGAACATCCAGTGCTAAAAAAGGAGGAGGAAACAGAAAAAAATCTGTTGCAAACACTAAAGGCATTTCTGGTGATTCTTCCTTCTACGTTTATGAGGAAGTCATACCTCTTTTGAAATCAGCTTTTGGTTACTTACTGATCTCTGGGGGAAGCACTGCCCTTTTTCCAGATTTGACTCCCTCCATCTATTCTGCATGCAGTTGAAGGAAGGGCTTGTAAAACTATAAAACGTAGCTATCCCCAGATCCAGGAAAGTTTAGTGGCTGTCTCCTCTCAGGCTATACATTGGTCAGTGTTATTTGCCAAGAGGGGCAGGCTGAGCACATGGGTAAGTAGTGGCAATACTCCAGTGTACAACTAACCTGAGGGAAACGGTCACTTCAGGGAGACACTAGAAAACTTGAGTATCCAGAAGAGAATGACCAGAATGATGAAAAGCCACAACCCCTTCTTCTGTCAGAAATTATTTTTAAAAAAACTGGTCATGTTTAGTCTGGAACAAAAACTCAAAGGGGCATGTATCTACAAATATTTGAAGGGCTATCACATAAGCCCAGACTGTGTAACCAGGGTCAATAGAGCATGTCACTAAGAGGCAGATATTGACTCATATGAATAATAGTATATTAGCACTGGGAGGAAACTTGTGGTTACTCAGTTCAAGTTTTTTCATTTCTTAGGTGCAAAGCTGAGGCCTACAGAGATTGTTTCTCCCCTAAAAGGACATAATTAGTCAGCACAAAGTCAGAATTAGCTGTGATGCCCTTCATGCTGTATTAGAATACCAAGGAAACTTTCTGACAGATGAAAAACTCCAAATATGAAATGAGTTGTTTTAATGAATGTGCTTGAATAGAAACTATCTCAGAGCAAGATCACAGACTGGAGACTTTTCATATTAGGTAGGAAATTGTATTAAGAATGAAAACTACACAACACATATATCCAGACCTCTGCCTTCTAGGGCCATGTCAGACATGGCTAACTAATTATGACATACTTTTCCTGCTGAGTCCAGATGTAATGCTCAAGTTACCTCCAACAACCAATTAAATATGAGAACTATTTGCCACTGCCATCCCAACAATCCATAAGACCCTCCCAATATTAAGAATTAATTATAAATTAGAGAAAGAATGATTGAATAAACAAAAGAGGACAGAAATTCTTCTAGGGTATCAGAAACAAGCCATTCTTTTGCTAAAGAAAACTTGTTCTAAGCTTTTTTTTCTTTTTTTTCTTTCCTAGCTTCTTTTCTTCTGCCATTTTTCTCAGTATATTGCTTGGGGAAAGTATCAGAACTAGAAAGAAAGGGAGTGATTGGCAGCAATAGAAAATAGGTCTCATCTTGGCTCCCGACTTTCATTGACTGATGCAGGTAACTTGAGGATCAGTAATACCATTATCAGGAAAACACACCCTCAAAACAGCATGTCAGCCAAAAAAGTGAATGTAATACATACAGCCATTGAAAACTTCATGTTCTTTAGAATATTGAAGAATAATGGGAAAATGCTTTTATCAGTCAAAGATCTTTGGATGTAGGCAACAAAAACCAACTCTAGCCTTAACAGAAGCAAATAAGGAATTTATTAGAAAGTTGTCACAGAGACTTTAAATCTCAGAGACTCAAAGAAAACGTTGACTACAATGTCACTCCCAGTCAGCCACAGGGAAGAGAAAGAAAGGAGAATTCAAATTATGGCCTTTGGGTTAATAAGAGAAAGGACTGGCTCTCAAAGTTAGGTCTGCACATAAGAGGTTCTAGGGGAGCTCGAGGTAGAAGATAACAGCAGTGGTTTTCAAACTATAGTCATTGGCCCTGGGAGAGTCCCTAGAATCTTCTGGAAGATACATATGGGAAAACAATTTTCCTAATTTTTGCGCTTTTAATGGAGTTTGGACCCCAAGGTTCATGTATTTGGGAGTTTGATCCCCACTTTGGCACTGTAGAGGTGGCATGGTACCTTTAAGAGGTGGAGTCCAGTGAGAGATCTACAAATCACTGGGATATGCCCTCAAAAGGCACTGTAAGACCCAAGGCTCTCTGGTGTCCTGCTGGGCCATGTGATCTCTTCCTTACCAGAGCCAGCACTATACTGCTTTGACTTTCAGCCTCTGAAACTATGAGCTAAATAAAACTCTTTGCTTTGTAAAGTTTTTAAAAAAGACTGTTTTCTTAATTTCCTTTGTGAATGTAGCATTGTTAGTGTACATAAATACAACTTTTTGCAAAAAAAAAAAAAAGGAAAAAATAAAACACTGACCAAACAGGCTTCAGAGAGGATGAAGCCAGTGGCTTTGGGGATACAGGCATCAGTGCTTTCATGGAATCATTCTATTCTATTTTCTGTTCCCCAGTTGCTCACTGAAGATTCAATTCCAACCAATGAAGCTAGATTAGCCTGGCTGAAGCCAGGACTTTCCTTTTAGAAGATGGGGTAGAGTTGTAGGACATTTGCCAGAGGCAGCAGTTAGTTTAGCAAAAGGAAGTGCCAAAAAAAAAAAAAAAAGTTTATGAGACTCTGTAGAACAGGAAATGCATCCATCTGTTCATTCAGTAAGCATTTACTGAGCATCTGTTCGTCAGCACAACAGGGATCAGAGATTACTAATAGTAGCATCATAGTCCCTGTCCTCAAAGGGCTCACAGTCTCACTGTCAACAACAAAGCCAGTGAGCAAATGAATACAGCCCCCAGCATGACCCCAAAGGCATCTCCTAGCCTGTGAAACCTATCTCTAGTGAGAGCTAGTCAGGTACCAGGGGAAATGGTGAAAGGACAGAGGCTCCGGCGGGGAACAAAGCTCAGTGAACAGGAACTGAAGATAGTATGTCCTGGTGGTTTCCTAGGGTAGGTTTTCCCAGAGCAACCTGGTTGTTTAACTGTAGTCCCAGAACTTGGAGACATCACAGACTGGTAGGAGGTCTTCAGCTTCCCCCAAGTTAGTACAGAAAAGGGACTGAAGTCTGCTCACAAGTGCTGGGGCAGAGCCACCCTCCCAAAGCAGAGTTCTGCCTGGGATGCCCGGACTGAGATGCTGACATGCCCACACTGTTGGCCTTCATGCTGCACCCCCCCACCCCACCCCGTCTGCTTAACTGCAGTAGCTCAGGGCTCCAGGTACTCACTGTGATCCAACTCACCAGGCCCAGGGACCCATCACCCCCAATTCCACCACCACAATCTGCTAATAGTCCAGCCCTCTTTCTTTCCTAATCAGAAATACCCTGGGATCCCTGCCTGCCCCTGTTGATAACAATAAGCTCACAGCCTAATAATTCCTACACACCACTAGAGATCTGGATTCTTCCCAAGCACTGAGCACACATAACTACATGTACTGAAGCCTCAGCACGAGAATGTAAGAGTCACAAACATTGGACAGACTGAACATAGATAGACCTAGGCATTTTAGGAAGAAAGACAAGAGCTGCAGGGTAGGGACTGAAGCTCCAACATTACCTGGTATCATAAGGCCTGGTCAGTCAGAAGAAGGTCAAGACCTCATCCATGCATTCACCTACAAGGGAATTCTAACCAAAGGGCCAGGGTTACCTCCCAAATCCTCAGCCAAATCCAGGCATCAGCTAATGTAGTTTATTTTTACAGAGGCCTTATCCCAAAAGGAAAAGCACAGTAGGGTGCCTGTCAGTCCATTCCCTGCCCAGTTATCCCAGAGAGGCCATGTGCACAGACAGCATCACCAAGGCAAGAGGGCTGCTGCCCTGGCCTGTGTTCCAGAGGTTGCTCTGACTTGTCTCTACTGTCAAGGAGCCAAGGGGAACACCACCTAGAATTCACTCCCTCTTCAGAACCACACTCCAGGACTCCAAGGTCCTGGAACTCCCTACCCAAATGGGAATTCTAGGTCTTCTTTCTCCTAGGTTCATCCTTCCAAAGATGAGCCAAACCACCTATATGTGCACCCCTGTATTTGCAGGTAGCTTTGAAGGGGGGCATGGATGTTCCCACAGTATCCACATGTATGGGCACAAAGCCCTAGCTGTCTGGGATGGAGCTGTGGGTAAGAAGAGAAGGGGTCCGGCCTCAGGCCTGGGGCAGTGACCAGTTTTTCCTACACTACCAAGTTCTGGCATGAAATCCCAAAGAATCTAAGATTTCCGAAACTAAACCTGGCCTCCTACTTGCCCCTTGAACATGAGACCTCCCGCCATGACTAAAAGAAAAACCCCTGCCTGCTCTGGCTACAGATCAGAAGTACCACAGCAGAGGGGGTCTGAAGTCAAACCTAGGACAACAGGCCTACTGAGCTGTCTTCAGCATTAATTCTTACTTTTAATAAGTACCTACTACATGCCAAAGACATAGGGAATACAGCTGTGAGCAAGACAAGCCTGTCTCTGCACTCAGGAAGCTTACAATGTAGCAGGCAAAGACAAAGACTGAACAAATAAGCATAAATGTTTAATTAAAATTGTGCTAAGCTCTGCAGAAGAAAATAACTGAAGACCATGAACAAGAATAACAAGGGAGCAAAATGTAGCTGTGAGAGGGTAACACAAAGGGCCATTCAAGCTGCAATCAACAGGAGGAGTAAGAATTAGTAAAGCAGAGACAGGGGAACTGCATGCTGAGGAACCAGCAAGTGTGGAAGCCCTTTTGGAAAGATCATGGCATATGTGAACGTCTAAGGAAAGGTCCCCACAGCTAGAGGGTAATGAGCAAGAGGGACCCTGGGAGGAGACAGCTGCAGAGGTCAGGTCAGGCAGGGTCTGGTAGTACATGGTAAGATTTAAATTTTAATTATAAATGCAAAAGGAGCCACTGAAGAGCTTTAAGAAAGGAAATGACACAATCAGATTTGCATTTTTAAAAGACCTCATTGGTGCTATGTGGAGAACAGAGTGAAGGGGCACAGTGAAATCAGGAAGATGAAATGATTGCAATAATCCTAACAGAAAATGGTAGCAATGGAATGCTACCATTCCATAAACATATGGAGGCAGAACAATATATTGGGTTAAATCATATGAAAATTATCATTTTGGGAAGTTAAAAAATTGGTCAAATACAGATAATTTCATATGATTAGACCTAGTAATTTAAATGTAAGTTGACTTGAAGAAAAGCCCTCCTTTGCTCTGTCCCACTCAAATCTAGTTCAATGGGGACATACCTGCCTGTATCAGGTAGATTTTATAACACATATCTTCCAGATTCCTTCAACATGAACTTGAGGATTGAGGGACTTCAAGACATCTTTGGGCACAAAGGACCTCCCACAACACCTTCAACCTGATCCAGTTGGGCCCATGGTGTCCTGGTGAGTTCCTCTGCCACCTGGCCTAAGTCTGCCTACCAGTTCTAAAATGTCTTGGAACATTTAGATTCTGAGGTTTATACTGGGAAATGCTGGAGCTGCCTTGACAGACATGAAAATCTGTCCTTGACCCCACCCCACCCTGCAGCTGCTCCTGCAGCATTTGGGGTCCCATGTGGAGTATCTAGGTGGAGTCTTTGATGCTATCCAAGCAATAAGGACAGCAATTTGGTCAGGCAGGCATAGTTAAACACAGAAGGGCAGTGCATCGTTCATTGCAAAACAGTTGGTTTGTTAGATGCCATGATCATCCCTCAGAGGTAAGTCATGCCAGCCGGCTCAGAGGCTCTGGGACATTCTTTTTTGGGGAGGACATCAAGAGTTGCTGTCTCAAGTCAGAAACTGGGAAAGGGAGAATCAATGTGCCCTTGATGAACAGGAAGGAGCACGCTGTTTACTAGTGACCAGTACCTGTCTACAGAGATTCACAGCTGGTCACAGAGCTGCAGCAGGGCTGAAGCAGACAGTGTCTCTGGCTACTTGGCTACTCTGGGCTGGAGATGTCCTGGATATTGCCAAAGGCCAATGGGTTGCCTAGAGGAGGGGAAGACAGAGAGACAGAGTAGCACAAGTTTGAGCTTTGGAGAGGGGCTATTTCTAGGCCTGCAGAAGAGGATACTGTGGCTTGTCATGCCCTATCCCCTGACACTGTGGCCATTTGGCTCTTACTTCTCCACTCCTCCTTCTCCCACTGCACCGGTAAATGTCTTATCCCATCACCACACAGCCTCCTGTGAGGTTGTCCAACCACTCAGTTTGAGGGACACACAAACGCCATCACCAAGTTGCCTCCTTGCCTGAGGGGCCAGCAGAGTGTCAGTGCTGCCGTCAGAGCCAGGCCTCATTCCTGGAGGGCTGAGTCAGCCAGGTCCTGAACACAAAAGAGAGGGACCAATTTGTGCTATCTGTGTTGGAGAAGTTTAGGGAAGATGGAGAGGAAGTGGGAGCATTGAAGGGATGAGGCTTCAGTGGACAATTCATAGCAGAAGAAATAAGGGCCCTTGGGCCAAAGCAGGGCTTCTGGGAACCAGAGAAGCTGCCATACACCTTACTCTCCCACAACACACCCCTAAAGTCCTAGCCCTAGGAGGCTTTATGATGGAGGTGACTGGTATTCGAAGACCCCACTTAAACCCTCCATTCCAGACAGGTTGGACTCCTGCCCGTCCCCTCTACCTGACATGTTCATGCAATCTGTCCATTTTTCCAGGCTCTTCTCCCTACCTCCCAGCCTGGCATACACTCCTTTATCCATCTTGCTTTCCAAGCAAGTGATTCAAGGCCCAACCCCAAGCACTCCTACTCACAAAGGCTTTCCCTTAAGTTAAGTAATCTCATAGCATCAGCTCTCCCAGCTTACACACAGCTGAATCAACAGTCATGTGCATCATTCTTTAGTTTTTCTCAAATGAGTTTAATGCTCTCCTTTGGAAGGCTGGTTGCTCCGGACGGATTAATATGACAGTCCTACCACTCACACACAGTAAGTGCACCTTCAAAACATAACCAAGTGATTAATGCAGCAGGTAGGGAGCATGCAGATGGACAATACATGGCCATTGATCAGCTATCCCCTCCGCTGAGGAAAACAAAAGTTCAGATTGGGGGATTCCATGTCTCAATCGCCCCATCTTTGGTATTGTGATCAGTGGACGGCTTGACTCAGACAATCTCTTGAGTGCCCCAGGAAACTCTGACCATTCACAAGAAAAGGGACTGCTCCCTGCTAACTTCTCACCTCCTCAGAGGCTCAGGGCCTGGGCTTAACACCTCCTGCTGCAGCTAACTCCTCAACCATCTTCTTCTCAGTGATGTCTATCACGGCTGCCTTATTTAAGATTGCAATGATCTCCTGAACTCCTCATCATCCTTATCGCTTCCCCTCCATTTTTCTTTGATTTATAGTACTTGTCCCCTTCTAACATACTATATAATATTTGTTGTGATTATTTTTAATTAATTCACCCTCTGGCCTCCCATCCCTTTTCTTTCTTTGAGTGCCTACTATATACCTGGCATTTTTCAGGAGCTTAAGTACATTAGTGAATAAAACAAAAATCCCTGTCTTGTACTTCCTCCTTGTGGAGCTGACTGCGTTGGAGGGAGGGATGAGTCAATTACCAATAATCACGACGAATAAAGTATACCATATGTTAGAAGGAAGTAAGTGCTACAAATTAATGAAAAAGTGGAGGGATAAAGATAATGAGGAGTATAGGCAGAAGATCATTGTGATCTTAAAAAAGGCAGCTGTGATAGGCCTCACTGAGAACAAGACCATTGAGCAAAGATTTAAAGGAGATAAGAATGTGGCCAGTGGGAAATTTGGAGCAGACCCATTCTGAACAAAGAGAACAGTCAAGGCAAAGGCTCTATAAGTGTTTGAGAAACAGATAGGAGCCAGTGTGGCTAGAGTAGAAGGAGCCAGGGGAGAGATGAGTAGTAGGTCAAGTCAGAAAGGTGACAGAGAAGGCCGGAAACCAGTGTAAGGACCTTGACTTTGGGAAGCCATTTTGAGGGGTTGAACAGAAGAATGATTTAGCTTATCACCCTGGCTTCTCTGTTAAGCTGTGGGTGAAAAGGGAGAAAGTGGGATGATCTGACAGGGCACAATTGCTGTAACTCAGGCAAGACATAAGAGCGACTGGGAACTGTGAAGTAACAAGAGAGAAAGTCAGGTTTCAGACCTGCTCATCCAGGACTTCCTGATGTTTGTGATGTGGTGTGGGGAGTGATGAGAGAAAGAAAGAAATTAGAGGACGTAGTTGCCATCAGCTGAGAGGGGAAAGATAGAGGGGTAGGGTAGACTCAGGGGTAATCCGAGGCAGTATTTGGGACATGTTAAGTTTCAACTGTCTGTTAAATATCTAAGCAGACAGCAAATGTAGAATGTAGGTAAGATTTCTGGTTTGGTAGTATAAATTTGAGCATTATTGACATACAGATTTTAGGTGGATAGATAGGGAGGTAAAGGAGCCAGGTAGGTAGGAAACTCTTACTATCTTCCCCTTCTCAGACTGTGTGTTCCATTCCTGGAAAGGCTAATGTTTACTAAAAGAAAGGAATCAGGTTTCCCCACAGGAACAATGTTATAATAGCAGGTTAGGCTCCTGACCAAGGATCTGTTGCTCAGTTTTTTTAATAGCAGTAATCACAAACATGGCATTTCCTCAAGTCCTCAACAAACCACGAATGAGAAGGTGGCTTGCAGGAAGAGATCTGATAGTCTGCTAGTCAGAGTGACAGGGTCACCACAACCTAGCTTGAAGCTATGGCCCTGTCCTGGGAGACTCAGAGCATAGGTGATAGTGTATCCCAGGTCTGATCTGCTCATCTCTCCATGGACCTCCTGGGGAGGGTAAATTTCACAAGCACCTTTGAAGAGGGTTTGGTAGAATATATGTGACTTTCTCCACCCATATCCCTAAAATTATCACAAAACATTGGCTATTATCATCACCCCAAGTTGGGGGAGGGGGTTGTTCATACAAACTTTCCATCACACTAATTTTTATCCATCAGTTCAGAGAGAAATTCTGAGCTCTCAAAGCAAAATGTTGAGAATGGAAGCTATGAGGCCTCCCCGCTCAGGGGAAGCCTCTGCTAGTGGAGATGGAGAATAACAGGATGCTCCCAAGACAGGGCAAAGATAATAAAGTAAACACCCTTTCCTCTTTTCTGGGAACAAGGGAGAGGCTATGTTAATGGGACAAGGCAAGGTCAGTCTGATTTCTGTAAAGGCAGGTTAAGAGAGAGGAAAGAAGTAGGGGAGTTTTACAGGCAAGAAAAATTGCCTTGGCCGAAGGGCTGAGACAAGGTGAGGGCTGGGGTTAGAGCAAGCATGTGACCCTGAATCCTGGCTTTTGAAAATTGGAGCCCCAAAGCTGCAGGCATCCAAGTAGGAGATGGGCTTCATCCAGGGATAAAGTCCAAGAGGGATTGAGAGGATGGGCAGGATATGAGTCCCCATGCAGGGCATGAGTCCTGGAGAAGGAATTGATTCTCCCAAAAAGTATAAGAAAATCTATGTCAACCCTGCTGGGGAGGTCCCTCCTCAGCTTTCAGAAAGCTGTATGGAAATTCTTCAAGACGTTCAGTCCTGGTCAGTGAAACAGCAGACACCCCAGGGGGCACTGGGTCCAGAGCTCAGCACTGTGGCCTAGGTGCCAGAACTGAGACCAAGTGAATAGGGAAGGGCACAGAGGTACACACCCTGGTCCAGGGAGGTGTCCCTAACGATTCTGGCAACTCATCCAGGCCCCTGCTGAGCTTGTGTTTCAGGTGCTTCCTGTTATTATTAGTATCAACTATTACTAACGAGGACTGTCGTTAATATTAGAATTTGCATGTGGACTCCAGGCCTCACAGGCTAGTCCTGGTTCTCCTCCTGCTTCACAGCTTGCTACTTCCTGCATTTCTTACCCCATCCTTCAGATGGTGAGCTGTCTGTGAGTTCAATTGCAAGGCTTCATTTTTCTTGTTGCATCCCCCTCCCTGTGGACCTCCCACTGCCACAACCTCTACCCCCATCTCTGTGTTGTTAGATCTGGCCTTCCAGGACCTCCCTCCTGTGGAAGATGAAGTCACACATTAGAGATGTGGACAATTGGGGATCAACCATTTGCTGAGCCCCTACTACGTACCCGGCTGTGTAATATTCACAACACATAAAATAACCCTATCACTATTCTACTTCACAGATGAAGAAACTGAGCGTTTGGGAACTCATTAAGTAACTATGAATTTGAGTTGGCCTGGCTCCAAAAATTGAAGCTCCTTTGCAAATGTGAACATGCCTAACTCACAAATATTTATTACACTTTTTCTTCTTCCTTCTTTTCTCTTTCCCAAAACTCTCACAGGATCCACCATCACTTCACTCAGCCTAATTGAAAACGAGCTCAGCAGTTTCATCCTCCTCTGCTCAATTCCCTGCCTTTCAAGGGCTTCAGGCTCTTCCCTATGGCCAGTGTTCCCTCCCACCCATCCTTCTAACATGTATCCAACAAGGCTGCTGAGGACAATGACCACAGAGAGCAACAGCCACTGAGGGCTGGCAGAAGGCCATCTTGTCCACTTCCCACCAACAGGCACAGTGATCACACCCAAGGTCCTCCAGATTTCCCAAGGCAACCACTATTTCCACCCTTCTTCCTCTTCAGCACATTTTTCCTACCTAAAAGTAAAGGACTAGAATCAGTTTCATTTCCACACACCAGGAATAAATGAAATAATTTCCACATGTAAGCCAGACAGATAAAGAATGCAAACCCTAGAGCAGAGTTTTCTAGGTTTCTCCTAAATCAGAGGAACAAGCCAGGGAGAAACTCCTGGGAAGCTTAGGGACAGGACTAAAGTTCTGATCCAGTGCCCTGCCTCTAAGCAAGCCACAACTTGCCCACAGAAGTGGAATAGTTTTATAATTCTGAAGGAACAAGATTGGGTAATTACCAAAACTCCCTTGTTTTCAGTGAGTAGAAAACAAGGACTGGGAGGAGTCCCCCAATCATCAGAGTTTGAAATATAATGGGCCAGCGTGCATGGTCACAGTTACTCTAAGAGCAATGCATATATAATTCACTGGGATGCCACCCACTCTTGGGCTTAAGAATTTGGGACTTAAGAGAAGATGACTAGGGAATGACTTCCTAAAGCTGGGGAGGAGAATGAGAGAAGGACCAGAGTCAGTGAGGATTTACAAAGTGACTCTGGGAGAGATTTTCCACAGCCAGGTCCCTAAGAGGCAAGTTTGTGGATATCCTGAAGATGCCAAGTTAAGTTTCTGATGGCTTTTGAAAGAGTGTCCTTGGTTCCCAAGGAGATGTAAATTATCTAAATAATTTTTCAGTGCCCATGGGAACTAGAATTTAGCCTTGGCAAGTTCTACCTAGCAAAAGGTAGAACTAGGAAGAGGAATGGAGACAACTGATTGTGCTGTTTGTGTCTCTGAAAAACGGATGATAATCAGGACTGTTGAGACTCCCACTCTTAAGGAAGTTCTTGTGCCAAGCCTTTTGCATGCCTGGTGCTGTGGTTTGGATAAAAATTCCCGAAAGGCCTAGGTAGGCAAGGCTGGGTTCTCAGGCCATACTGCTATTGGAAGGCAGTGAAACTTTTAGGAAGTGGGGTTAATAGAAGGAAATTAAATCACTTGGGGTGTGCCCTTGAAGGGGATGTTGAGACCCCACCAGCCCCTCCTCTTTCTTTTTCTCCTTGCTTCCTGGTTGCCATGAGGTGAGCATCTTCCTCTACCCTTGTCCTTCCTCCATGATGTGCTGTCTTGCCAAAGGCCTTAAAAGTCACTAGGCCAGGCAACAATAGACTGAAATCCTTGAAACTGTGAGCCACAGTAAACCTTTCTTCTTTTGAAATTCATTATCTCAGATACTTTGTTACAGTGATACAAAGCTGACTAATACACCTGGTGACATGGACCACCTAAATTTTGCAAGCCAGGTATTCATTGAAGTCATTATTTAAAGGTAAATCACAAACTTACAGCTAAATAAGTTATATTAAAATACAGGTGATAAATACTGAAAACTCACCACTTCTTGATTATTTTACTATAGTTCTCTTTTATCTAAGCTCTTGAGGTCATTTACTGCTTGTATTATATATGAATTGCAAAAATGCTATGCAAGAATGTACTACCAAACATTTCTCCCAACTGTATGCCAGTAACATCCTGTTGACTGTGAAATCAGCCACATTTGGAGTATTTATACCACAGAACTTGAGGAATTCTACAAATCAGGGCTTCCCTAACCCCCAGGCCACAATGCTCCAAAAGCCTCTGTTAAACATCTATCAACACAAGTGTTTTCCTTCAGCACTGAACAAGGTTTCATGCAGGAGAAATGAAAAGACCAAGGTGTTCCTGCAGCAAAATCACTGGAGCAGAAGCTTCCCTCCCTCCTGGCTTGGGATGGTGAGCCTAGTGAGGGCTGCAATCTTAGCCTTGCATATAGGAACTTCCCTGGTTTCCTGGTTGACTCACTGTAAGAGGAAGTTGTCAGAGTCTCTCTGAAATCTCTCTTGATGCTTTTTCATGGACTTTTCTGCCAGATCTTTACTGCTCCCCACCCTCAAATGAAAGCTAAGAATGAGCATGGCTCCCTGGTTCCCAGACAGAGAAGATGGTATCATTCAACACAACCTACACAGCCAGTTGGCTGCCTGGGCCCCTTACCACATTGCAGGAGGCTGATTGGAGGACCTTCAAAACTGAGAGCACTCTCCCCAAGTCAACCCTGGCAGTCCCCTGCCTTATGGTGAGTGTCCTGCTCACAGTGCCCTGCTGAAGATCTAATCTGTGAGTAAGTCATCTGAGAGGTGCTTATAAATGTGACAAATGAAAGGATAGAGGTCTTTTGGAGTTCTCTGCTCCCTCCCTGTTTGACTCCCTTCCCTCTATACCCCTGCTCACCCCCAGCCCTCCCACCTCTCCAGCCCCCAGGTCAGATGTCTTTGCTTCCCTGGGTCTCACCATTGTCTCTCAATTTTCCTCCCAAGCTTTACCAGCAATGCCACCACCCTTTTGCACATACCCAAGCCATCTCAAGCCATCCCTAGTTATGTACTACCAGGCAGTGTTTCAGGAGTTCCTAGACCCATATACTCTTAGGCCTACTTCATGTGGCCCTAGGGTGGGAGTAGGAAAAATTAGGATAACATCTTCAAAAGGTCAGAGACAAAGAAAGAAGAGTCTTGGTTCTCAACAAGCAGGTGACTGGGAAAAGGCGAATAGGACTAAGTGACTTGAAGTACTATGCATTTCTGAAGATTCCCCATCCCTATACCAGACAGGTGTCCAGTTGTGTGTCTGTTACAACTGTCCCATATGGAGTATAACCACCTGGTTAACTTGGCAGCTGAATTGGAAACATGATACTCTGATCTTTGATCAAAGAACAAAGCTATGTGTGTTCTATTCATTTCAATAGAATAAATATCCCATTATATTTTGACAACCAGAGATGATGCCTTGCTTTGGGAAGTAGTAAACTGCCACCAGAGTTAGGCAAGAAGGGGCTAGAACTTCTTTTGTCAGAAATGCTATAGAAGGAATTCAGGTATCAGAGAAACAACCTGATGTCCTGGAGTCAAATATTCCTAGACCAAATCCTGAGTTATTACTTTTGTTGCCTTAGTTGAGATTCCAATCCCCTTGAGCCTCAGTTTCTTAACCTGTATAATAGGTTAAGACTATTAATGCAGTCTCACAGATAATTAAGACAAAATTAGGACAAAATATTTAAAGGCACTTGGCACTTAGTGGGTACTCGATAAACTTAATCTTCTTCCTATCAACAGGAGGACTGAGTTAGATGGCCTTGAAGTCTTTCTATACTACAGAGTCCGAGTCTGGACCCCTTCCTGTGTGTTGAGAAGGAAAGTATACATCTGGAGAGATACAGAAGTTGGGATTGGGGAGATGAGGGGATGAGAAAGGAGGACGCTGAGAATGGTCAGAGAGCATTAAGAAAGAGTCCTGTTTCCTCTTCTGACCTTCTAGAAAGAAGAGGAAAAGGTTCTGAATTTAAAATCCAATCTGAGGACCTCAGTTTCCCCATCTGAATTGTGAAGGAGTACATTAGATGTCTCCTTCCAGCTCTGACTTCCCCAATAAGAAGTGGAAGGGAGGGAGTGGTGGGAACGAGGTGAGGTGGCAGGGAGCAACCTCCCCATCCCTGAGAAGAGCCCTCACTCCTTGACCACCCCTCCGTGGAACACTCAGTCTCAGGTCTTAAAGCTTCTTTATTGTGCTAACACTCTTGCCTTGGATCTCAGATCTCACACAAAACAATTTCGTCCAGACTCCCCCCACCCACTCACCCGGGGCCCGGGACCCTCCGCCTTGACTGGGGACGCCAGGCCTGTACCTCTGCTGCTGTCAGATACCGACTTCGCTCCCTCTTCCTTCCCTCTCCTGAGTCCCTGAGACTAGGAGCCCGGGGTGCGGGAGGGCTCTGGACCGCCTTTCTCTTTCCTTTCCCGCCCACTCCCACTTTGGGGGAGGAGGCTCTACCTCCCTATGCTTTTTTTTGAGGGAAATTCCTCAGCACCTCCCCCCCAGCCGCCAGAAGGCCTGGGGAGAGCTAGGTCTGCGCCGGCCGGAACTTGTCCCCAGCTACGGGCAGAGAGCCCCTACCCTTCATCCGGCCAGGACGCAGCCCGGCGCGGCGCGCGCTCACACTACAAGGCCGTCCTTGACCTGCTGCGGCCCCTCGGCACAGTCGGCCGGCTCGGCGCTCTTGACCTTGACGTAGACCGGGGAGGGGCCCGCTTCGCAGGCAGCGGCGGCTGCGGCGGTTCGGGGCACTAGGGCCACGTCCTCGGGGCCACCACGGGGCGGAGGAGCGTACTTGCGGCGCAGGGAGCGACTGACGTTCTGTGTCGGGTACCCCAGGAGGTGGGTGACGCTGCTGCCGCGCCCGCTGGCCTTGCACCCGGGCGCCTCGGCGTCCACTCTGGAAAACAACAGGCGGGCGGGTGAGCGGGCTCCTCCGCGGCGCGGCGTTGGCACGGCCTGGGCAGAGCTGGGGGGTTTTGGTAACCTCTCGTCTCCCTCGCCTCCCTCCACCTGCCTTTCGCCTCTCTCCTCGGCCTCAACCTACTCTCCTCTCTGCACTTTCCTGGGCCAGCGACCCTGCAGCGATCCCAGGAGCCACCATCCCAATCCTCTAGACAGGGCTTGTCCACACGTGTCTGGACAGCCCACGCAGGCATCCCCAACCAGGTGCTCTCCATCCCTTTATGATGTTTCAAGAACAACCGCCTCTTACAGGGAGGGAGTTTTAGCGATCCCGGAGCCATTCCTCTTTCCTTATTTTCTTAATTAACCCTGATCTTGTGCGCTGGAGCGCTAGCTCTCTCCTCTCCTCCTGCCCCTCAATCTTCTCCATCTTTCCCTCCATCCCCAAGGCATTGCAATCATTAGCATTGCTAGTCTTATTCTATTTTTATTGCTAGTTTTGCTTCTAATATGTTATTAGTACTATTCTTATTATTAACTCTTCTTAAATAAGCATGCAAATTTCTCACCGGCGCAATACAAGGAAAACGTGAAAAAAATAAAGGCCCTGCCCTCCAGGAGCTTACAGTCTAGGCAAGACAAACAGTGGGGTGCAAAGACAGGAGGGGTGCAAAGACAGGGCAGGGGAGCAGAAGTGAAGACTGGGAATGGGAAGGGGGAGACAGAGAAGCCATGCGGCGAGTGGCAGGTCGACATGCTGCTGTCCCAGCACTCCGTGGCGATGGCAGGCAGGTTTGGGGTGGGGGTCCCAGCCGGCCGGTGGCAGGCAGGGGTGAAGAGGGCAGGGCGCCGGTCCCCTGCCGCACAGCAACATGCAGCATGCATCAGGTTTTACCTGATCTCACTAGCCAAGTCGCCGCCGCAGGCCCCTCCGCCGACCCCGCCGCCGGCGCCATAGCCGAAGGCACCGCGGGCGCCGCCGACCCCGGTGCCTCCGCAGCAGCAGCAGATGAGACCCCAGATGCCCACCGCCAGGCAGGCCAGCATGAGCAAAGAGCCCAACACGGCGCCGATGATCATGCCTACACGCTGGGAATCTGTGGAAAGAAGTGAAAGCGGGTCAGGCTTCTGGCAGCCTGGCAGGTGTCAGGGCTGGGGTCAGTGGGAAAGAAGGAGAGGATTCCAGGGGGTCTCTGGGCTCTGGGACACCCAGTGAGGAAGTTAGGAGGGATGCAAGTTTATCCCTTAGGTCTGTACGTTTCTCCCAGGGTTTCCAGCTGCCCTAGGCAGAGACCTATAGTCTGACAGCAGTGGAAAAAGCCAAATGAGGGTCCATTACAGAGCCCAGGTGCCTCCAAACCAACCCTCAGCCAGAGGGCCCTCAGGGATGTTGCACCCTACCTGAGACCTTCACCTCCACCACGCAAACGCTGTATCCCACATGGTTGGCCACTGTGCACTGATACAACCCATTGTCCTCTTTAGAAATATCCTTCAATACCAAGTCACCGTTGTTCAGGCCTGAAATTGAAGAAGCATCAGAGGGTCATAGAGAGGCAAAGAAACCTACTCTCTGAGAGCTCCCACCCCAACCTTAGCCCCTGTGGGGTGGGGGTTGAGACACCACTTTAAAAGAAATGCTTATGCAAGCACACGCACATATCCGCTCCACTCAGCACTCTCAGGTGAATCACCTTCCCCCTGCTGCATCAAAGAGGCAAGGAAGGACCCCTCTCATAGCAAGACAGAGGGACCATTAATTCACTCTGAGACCTCAGGGAAATATGACCCCTCTCTGAGCACTGGTTTCCTCTTTGTACAGTGAGGACAAGGGTTAGGCCAGAAGAACTCTAAGATCATTTCTAACTCTGTTATTCTTTGATTGTGGCTTATTATTCAGCTTCTGTGTGTGCTAGGAGCTTCACATATCTCATTCCATTTAATCCTCACCTGAGCCTGTAAGGTAGTTATTAGTTCCCTTTTCACAGGGCACAGAGAGGTTAAGCTGCTTGCCTGAGGTTTATAGCCAGTCCAGTATTCTCGCCCAGCTCTATCTCAGACCATGATCTTTCCACATTAACTAGGCTGCTTTTGACTGACTCCTCACTTTTGGCTTCTCTTTTCTTCATCCCTCTTTAGCAGCTGCTTGGACAGTCTCCCATAGGGGTTCCAAGTTTGACTTGGTGCCACTGATAAGCCAGGGAAGCCGCAGAAGTTCCCTGATCCTCTATTCATCCCCACTCTGCCCTCTCTGGGGCCTCCTCACCTTGACTGACAGAGCTGTGGAAGGACTCCTGGTAGGAGAGCTCAGAGTGGAAGCTGTGTTGGGAGTGGTAAGACCCAGCTCGGTAGGGATGAGTATGCCCACTGATCTTGGCCCACTTATATGAGAGGGGTTGAGAGCCTCCATTGGCAAAGCACTTCAGCACCACATCGTTGCCCTTTGTCATGTGACCTTCAGTCCAGCACATAGGTACCGCAGGACGTGCTGTAAGGAGGCAGGCAATTATGAACCAGGACCCAGCCAAAAGGCAGAGCCAGTCTCAGTGGCAGGCTGCCCTTGGCTCTGAAGCCTGGGGAACTAGAATCCAGAGGAATCTGGCCATACCTTGGACAGTGACAATGACCTTCCTGGTGGCCATGGTGGTCTTCTTCACCCGGCACTCATAAGTGGCTGTGTCAGATACCTGCAGATTCATGAGGTTGATGGAAGCATCGTACTGACTGGGGTCTGAGGCTGCAAAGCGGACCCTCTGTTGCAGATGAGGGAGGTTGCCATGATTGATCCTCTTGTCCTGGTAACTAAGGAACTGTAAAGAAGAAAACAGGTGGTGAGACAGACAGAGCCAAGGAGGACCCTGTGGGTTGGCTCTTTGGGCAATTCACTGAAGTTCTTCAAGACTGGGTTTTCTCAGGTGACAAATGGGAATAATAATGCCTGACCCACTAGCTTCTTACAGAATGGGTGGAAGCAGATAATATTAAGAAGCACTTTGGAAAGTATAAGGTCAACCTGAGAATTTCTAGTGCACAGGGAAAACACCTCATCTTGCCCTTAGAATGGGGTGGAAGGAGGTAAACCTACTGGCTGGCTTGATTCCCAGTTGCACAGTTCTTATCCTATTGCCCCTTTCCCTGAGGATCCTTCCAGGGTGGGGGGAGTTCAAATTCAAGTCTCGGTTTCCTAATTTTCCCTTTCTCCTTCAGCATCTTGGCTGCCCAACAAGTAGGCATCACAAAGTACAGAGTAAGGAGAACCCATGCCCAGCACTTACCACATTCTCCCGATGTGAGGGATCTGAATTAACCTGCATCCACTCTATGTCTAGACCATTGGGGCCATAGTCCTCGGGGTCCAGAATGTAGGGGCAGCCAAGCCTCACATTATCACCTTCCGCCAGGTACAAGACCTCCTGGCCATCCCCGTTGATCCGCACAGCAGACAGCAGTGCTAGAGAAGGGTAAAGCAAGGAAGTGAAACGAGCAGAGCTACAGCCTAAATAGACAGCATTAGCCTCGCCCTCCACATTCTGTCAGTGCCACCAAGGGCTCAGTGAGACTTCCACTGGGAGGAGGGGCTGCTCTTGTGTGTGTGTGTGTGTGTGTGTGTGTGTGTGTGTGTGTGTTCAAGAACTGGTATAGGTATGTCTGTGCATAATTGCATTGCTTGTTTATTCATGTGGCAGTGTCTGCACATGCTTGTGGATTCATGTATACTAGGATTGTATAGGTGTGCATCTGAATATTGTTTATATATACATAGCTGCTGTGTATGCTTGTGTGTATACACGATTATATATTTGCATGTGTGGATATATATACACAAATCTGCATTGCCTGCTAATGAGTATTTCTAGATGCAAAGATATTCATGCACGTCACCATGTTGGGTATCTGCTTATATGTTTACTCATATGATAGTCTGGATAGTCTGTTGTGTGTCTGTATGTATATGTAGACATGTAGAGTACCCGGAGTCGTTAAGTGCTTTGATAGAAGAGACTGGGTGGTTAAAACCCACCTGTCTGGGCTGTCTTGACTCTGTCTGGGACAAGTGAAGTGTTCCTATTTAGAAACAGAAGGATGCACAAGTGGCACTTGGATTCCCTTTCCAGCCTGAGAGGCAGAAGAGGGGGCGTGTATGTATATTGTTGTATGTGCAGGGGGTAAGGAGGAGGGTATGACTGTGTGTCTCGGTGTGGGATGGGTCATTGTGTGCTGATGTTAGTGCAGTCGTGACACTGGCAGCTGTGACATGGAGCCTGGCTGTGTTCATGTGTGAGTGATGATGTATGCCTGAGACTCTATCTGTAGGATGAGCCTTAGATGACAGCGTAACAGATTGTGTCTTCCCTTGTGTGATTGTGTGGCTCAGGTACAGCCACTCCCACATGCTGGCTCCCTGGTGGCCCCTCCTGCCACTGAGTCAGAGGCAGGAGGCCAGGGTTAGAAGCCAGGATCTGGAAACTCCTCCCCTCCCTACCCTGAAGGCCCAGGCAAACACTAGACCCAACCGGTTAGACCTATAAAGGGGGGATGTGCCCAAGGCCTCTCTTCCTTCCACCACTCAGCACACTACTTCCCAGTCTCCAGCAATACTCCCCCTCAGGCCCCTCACCCATGTACTGTCTCTCTACAGTCTTTTTAGGGTCAAAAAACCCTTTGAAGTCCCAACCCCAACTCTCAGTGATCATTCTGTTCTGTCTTCCTGTGGCTCAGGACCACTTGAATATGTAGAGAGCATTTCAACACACAAATTACACAATGTCAGAGGTAAACTAAATCAACACATAGACACACTCTTTCAAGCCTTCAATGCAGATACAAAACTATGCTGTCCCTTCTACCAACACAGACACTGTCAGATCTATACAAATGCAGGCATACATTTGCAGGCAAACATAGTATGTATTAATCCAGAAGACACACCCACTTCACGCTTGTATGGTTTCATACACGTTCATTCAAGATCAGACGTATCTGCAGAGACTCCCTGCTTGCTAGGTGTAGCCTGGGAGACCAGCGAGGGACCTTTCAACACCCCCACACCTCAGGGATCGCTGAACTTGCCCCTCCAAACCCTAGCTGGGCCATCAGCCCTGCCCTCAACCCAGCTAGACTCCAAGGTGACCCAAAACAGGCGAGCTGGTTGCAGGAGCTCTAACGGGACCTGCTGAAGCCTCCTCCAGCCCCAGGCCAAGAGAACACCAGCTCATTCCTGAGATAAAGATCCTGATGCCATCTGCTAGATCCTGGGGCAGCACAATGCAATCCAGAGATGAGGCACTGCTCAGCTGAGAGCAGAGGCTCCACCCTCAGAAGAAGCCACTGGAAGCAACTCATGACAGGTAGGATTCTTTCCCCACATCATGGAGGCCAGTCAGACAGGAGGGTAAGTATTCAGAGAAAGGGGCTTAGCAGGGAGGGACAGGCTGGAAGAAAAGTGCCTCCACCCTGCACTAAACTAAGTGTCTTCCTTCAATTGTCCCAAGCCAGGGAGCCTCACCCCAGCTTCTCAATCTCCTTAGAAGCATTCACAGCCTCCTCCCAGGGTTCCAGCCTTTTTGCATCTCCTTGGGAAGTTATTCCTGGTTCCTCTTGCTATTCTTCCACAGAATGTAAGAGAAGAGGAGGGCTAGAGAGAGAGAAGAAAGCTAGGGTGGGAAGAGAGAGCTGAGTTGGGAGACTTGGGGAAAGAGGAGAACCAAGTGGGGGGGATCTCTAAGGAAAATAGTAATGATTGTCCTCCCACAAAATCACTATGTAAGGCTGGCCATCCTCTGGGGGAGGGTGGGTCACCTCAACAGTAGTGTGTACTCTCAGCTGGAAAATCCATTCTGAATTTTCAAGCTGTTTCCAGACAAGAAGATGTGAGAGAGATAAGGGAAGGGAGGAGAGAAAAGACAGCTCCACAACAGGGTCCAGGTGCATAAATACAAGCCACATCTGTGTTCACACTCCTTGAACACACATAGCACACATGGATGTGCCCCAGCAACCCCAGCATAGCTGGTGCTTCCTGAGTGGGCTCTGCCAGCAGCAGACAGTGAGCGTGTTCCAGGTGTCCTGTCAGAAATGCAACCAGTCATACCCACACGCACACGGGCTAAAATGATCCCCCTTCTTATGTTCCTTCCTCATACCCTCTATCCTCAGTACAGACCCCAGAAGGGACTCTGAGCTGTTTTCAGCAATACCCAACAGAATGGCCCTTGCTGGGACTTGCCCAGCCCAGGGCATGCAGCCACAGTATCCAAACCTGAGCTCTGCCCTCCAGGAGTGCCCCAAAGGGTTAAGGGGGCTCTGGGAGTTACCATCCATCCCCACCCTCCTCAGGCTTCATCCTGGAGAGGGCACAGCATAGAAGAGCTCACAGCAGAAGTTTTAGGCCTGAGCTGTCATTGGCCATGATGAAAGCAATCCTGACAGACTTAGCCCTTTAAAGGCAAGCAGCTCCCCTTCCTGTACTCTAGCTTAGGAGAGAAGGTCCTCCCACTGGGAACAGCACACAGTCTGACTTCTACCCCACCTCTAGCTCTCACAGGTAACTCCAAGCAAGCTCTGTCTTCAGTTACAGCACATGGGTACAACATGTGGGGCACCTGCACCTCTGTGTGAGCCCCACAGGCTCTCAAACACATTGAAGATCCACTCAAAGACCTCCACACACAGACATTGCCCCACGCCTTCAGGCATAGACTCTCTTGGGGAGATGCCTCATTGGCAGCGTCCAAACCAGGGTGGTGGCGGAGAGAGGGTGGGCAGGCCCTTCAAGGGCCTCTCCGACCACCTTTGAGGCTCTTCTGAGCGCCTTGGCTGCCCCTTTCCCTGCCCATCTAGCTTCATGCTGGGCATCCCTGCCCACTGCACAGCCCCATACCTGGGCTCAGGCACATGAGTAGAAGGTGAAATGCTCCTCGAACTCCCATGTCTCTAGGCTCGGTGTTTCCTCCGCCTGAGCTGGGCTCCTGTGGGCCGGTGGTGATAGGTGTAGGGGCAGGAGGAGGGAGAGGGAACTGAGGGCCCAGACAATGCCCGGGGTGGCAGAAAGGTGCAGTGAGTGCCCAGCTGGGGAGCAGCCAGAGTTATTTCTATGGGAGGGAGGGGGCCTGGTCCCCGCCTTGGGGAGGAGCCCCAGTAACCCTAATTAGCGGGGTGACAGGATGGCCTACCCAGGCATTACCCAGCCCTCACCCAAGCTCTTCCCTGTCCCAAGAGTGGCACAGGGCGGCCAGCAGGACTTGTAATTAAGCATCTGTTAAAGCTCCACTTCCTCCAGGCCACGTCCTAGGGGTGACAACAGTCGCAGCATTTTACAGCGTCCACAGACTTCCCCTCACCACTCATTTGCTGCCTCCTTCCCTGGGGGAAGTGGGAAAGAGGAAGGAGAAGCCAGGCTTGGGAGGGTCAGCCAAGCCTTGAAGAGTTAACACTGACCCAGGATACTGAAAATTGACATACCCTCCCAGTACAGTCCCAAAGGTCCAGGTCCCAAGCCCTCCAACCATCTCTGACCCTCTATGTGGAACCCTTCAACTCAGATCTTTGAGAAGATGTGCCAGGGAAGGGGACACTTTCCCCACATTGGGACCTGGTCCTGGAAGGAAGGCCCAGGCAGATGAAAGGGATTCAGGAATGGCCAGCCACCTTCCCCTTGAGGCCTCTGGCCCTTCAAAGGGAGTGGGGCCTCCTGAGCTAAAAGAGGGAGGGAATTGGATATACATAGGAACAAGATCTTCCCTGGAACTGTCTCCCAGTCATGCTTGACACAAGGTTATCTCCAGGTGCCAGGACCCCTGAGAACCAGAAGTGCTATAGGGATCCAAGCCCCTCCCTCCTACACAGTTCTAAAACAAGTCACTGAAGTCTGAAGAATAGGGACCAGGGTGTGTGGAGGGAGTGAGGTGAGTGAATAGGGTAAGTGAGGGGGCTTTTCTGAATGAGGGAATGTTGGGGACAACCGAGCCAGGAGGACCCTCACAGAGGTGTACAGGTAGGAGGGAGTCTGAGCTCCTCTGTGTGTGCTTCCTTCAGGGATCTCTTGTTATCCCAGTTTCTATGCCCAGAAAGAGTCATCAGACCTTGAAGTTTTAATGCAGATCCAGTGTTAACTCAAGGACCCTCACAATATGGACAGGTCATCGGGTAACTAAGGTCATCAGAGTGACTAAGCTAGCGCAGTTCTAGGCAAGTTGGAACTGGGTGGGAAGCTCCCACCCAACAAGAGGAGAAAGGGGAAGGTTAACTCTTGGTTGTTACAGAGGATACAGAATAGGAATTGGGCCTCCTCTGGATTCTAGGGCTGCCTCACATGAGGCAGATCATGAGGGACCCCATTCAACAGCTTGACTCCCTCAAAGGAGCCAAGAGCCCTCCCCCACCTCTGACATGGGGCCAGGAAAGGCGGAGGGGGAAGAGTCTTGTGGAGAGTTATGGAGCTCAGGTATACTTCTAGGACCCACACTTCTAGAAAGAATAAGACAATACGGAAACACAAGGAGCCCACGCAACTCTTTGTTCCAAACCCCTCTACCCAAACTCCTAACAATAACAGGGTACTCTGAGGTCCACCAGATGTACACAGTGAATATCCTTATTTCCTTATTTATTTTGAGGTTTATGGCATTGTCCTGCACCCTCTGGAGAACAGGGATCATTATCCTCATTTTATAGATGGGGAAACAGAAGCCTGAGGAAATAGATGGATTCAGTTCAGTCACTGCAGCTGGCTAAGTGGAGGATAGCCAGGCATCCTGACTAACTCTCAGCCCAAACTGGTTCAAGAAAGTATGTTTGTGGGGGGATGACCCTATAGGTTACTAGATCCATTCATGAGAAGGAATCATGGAAAGCTAGTAGTGGGTGTGAGGAAAACAAGTGGGACCAGGAAAACTGAAAGGAAAGGAGTAGAGGTTGTTCCATTAAACTGAAATTCAGGGTAGGGGTCAGTTGGATTCTGGACTTGAACTAATGTTAAATTGGGTAAAGCCTGGAGCTGGGGTTAAGTTTGAGGTTAATTTAAAAATTATGAATGAAGTCGAGGTCAGATTTGAGGTTGGGATTAGAGTTAAAGTATTAAGGTTAGAATTACAGCTAGAACTGAAGCTGGGGGTTATGGCTTGGATTTGAGTTACAATAAGGAATTGAATTTTGGTTTCATTCATATGCTTAGGAACACAGGTAGGACCCTAAATCAAAGACTGGGTTTGAGACTGATTTAGGGCTTGTTACAACTGGGTTAGAATTAAGTTTGGGATTTGAGTTAGAATAGGCTGTGGTTGGGGTTAAAATACCGGTTAAAGATATATGAGCTGGGAGATTCATAGCAATCAAAAATGAGATTTATTTATGATACAGGAAGACATCAGCCTCCTGCTGAATCCAAGTTTGGCTAGAACGTTCAACCCTTAGCTCTGAAAGAATACCAATGGTGCACATTAATTGGAATTCCAAGATTTGGGGGAGAGATCCAAGTGTGCATGAGCTCATCTGAGGGATACGAAGCAACTTAATCTCATAATAAATGAAATCACTCAAGTCCTGCTCTACTACTAACGCTCACAGCTTGGTCAAGCTCCAAGAAAGGCATTTGGGAAGGGGATTCACAAAGCTATTGGCTCTGACACCAAACTGAGCCAGAAGATGAGGCCCATCAGAGGGAGTCATTCTAAAGATGGGGTCTGGTTGTGAAGTCTGGGAAATGAAAGTTGTGGGAGAACAAGGACCTAGATGCTCTTGCAAGAACATCCACTCTTGAGGGGACCACAAGGGGGTTTCTCAAAACCTGAAAAGGTGGATCACCATCTTTGGTCCCCTTGACCTACTGAGGGCTAATTGTCACTTCCTTGCAATTTGGGGCCTATAAAAGAAGTTGTCACCTGTTCTTCACTGTGCCCTGAGCCCTGCAGGAGTTTGGTATGGTGGTGATGGGAGAAGGCTGTCTGGCATAAGTCCAGCCCTCAGCCTCCTCCCTCTGGGACTGTCCCATAGCTCATGTCTCTCTCAGCCTCATTCTTAGCAGGAAGGGGGCCCTACTCCTGGGAGATACCTTACTCCAACTCCTTCCTCTCCTTTCCCCAACTAGTCTCCGCCCCAAACACCCCATTTCCCCACCCACTTCCTTTTTGGGTCCCATAAAGGTTCAGACTAATCTCAGACACTATTGGACTTCAATCTGTGCCAAAGGGGAGAGACAGAGAGGGTGGGGAGGAGAAGAAAAAGGAGAGGAAGAAAAGAAAGAGATTGGGGAAACAGTGACTATCTAAGGGGCAGAGAACAAGAGAGTCAGAAACACATGGCATGCAAATGACCTATCCAGAGCTTCCAAGAGAAGCAGAAGACCAAGGCTAGGATCTGGAACCCAATGCACAAATTTCCAAACTTCCTTGCTTTTTCTTGAGAAGTTCATAGATTTCTAGGGGAAAACTGTGCTTTCATGCATTTTCTAGGGGAGAATGGGACAAATTTGAGTGGTATTTGCTTCTATTCTAAGACAGAAACAGAAAATTAAAGAGGCCTAGAAAGAAAGAAATGGAGATGTAAAGGAAGAGGGAAGAGGTAAGACGAGAACCCAAAGAAAACTAGAGCCAGCTTCTGAGATGAGATACAACACAATCCCTTTTTAGGAAGGACAGGCAGAGCCCTTGGCCCACCTGTTCTTCCTCTAAAGCCCCCTTGCAGCAACTCCACACAGCCCCATAACACTGCCCTTCCTCCCTGGACCCACCCCAGCCCTTTTTCCAAGCTCATTAGGTTTATTCTCAATATCCCATCTCCCCTCCCTTGGTCCAAGACTGCAACTTGACCCTTTTTAAATTCCACTCACAGCGAGCCCCTTTGCGCCCTCTTCTGAGTCTCCATGCAACACCTAAGGAGGAGCTATCCTGCAAAGAAAACCTCTGAGGAAAATGGGAGCAGAAGTTATGAACCACCGTGGAAACACAGCATCAGTTAAGTGTCAGAGGCAAAGAGTCACAGAGGCACCATATAAGCAAGTATAAATTTATATAAGCTGCTATCTCTCCACCAACCTTCAGAGAAGGTTTAGGATGAAGGATTGCCAGGAGAGGACTGGAAGGAGGTCATAGATGGTGCCACTGGCAAGACAGGAGTTCTGACAAAGAAGGGTTAGAGTTAGTTACAGAGAGAAGGGACAAGATAAATGTGTGGGCTTAAGTTTGAAGATGTGGGCTGGGTGGGGACTGTGGGTTGGTGGGCAAAGGTTTTAGACACAGATGACCCAAGGGTTCCCTAAGCCTCTGCTCATGCTTCCCACCTCAGAAGGAGAACCTCAAGAGGGAGCCTGGATATATCCAAATCTCTCCATTAAGCAATGTCCTAGAGCTGACCCAAACTCATAAAAGTAAGCAGCACATAGTCCCCATCACTAAAGGAGTGGCCTAACCCACCACTGTTGCAGCAAAGAGTGGGTTGACTAAATGTCATCAATTGAAATGCTATCAAGGGATGTGCAGAGGCAAGAAGAAATCCCTTGTAAAGAGTGTGTGTAATCCTGATGACAAATTGGAGGAAGAATTGAGTGACCACATCATATGGAACATTTATCCACTCCATAATTGGCTGGGCTTTGTGCTAAGCCCTGGGGAAACACCCATGAAGGAGACTCAGTCTCTGTCCTTCCCCAGTGTCCCAAGTGATGGAGGATACAGACAAGGGAAGGGCCATCTAGCCCACCAGGGGCTGACCTAGTACAAATCTCTGTTTAAATAAAGATCTGAAAGATAACTAATGGTGTGCCAGAGGGAGGATGGTGGGGAGAGGGGGGAATCACAGAGGTGACCAGAGGGATGTTTCAATGCTTGAGAAAGCCAGGAGCCTGCCAAATAGGTTTCAGAAAAATGAAGCCAGGAGCGACAAGTGATGATTATTGTAGGGCTAAGGTGGGAAACTCCTTGAAAAGTAAACTTCTTGGGACTCCAGAGTGTCTCACTAGGATCAGAGCCAGGCCCTCAGGATGGATTCAGCAATTAAGACTGATCAGCCTGGACCATGTCTGTATGTGTGGAAACAGAGATTTTGTGATGAATTAAGTCATATGCCCAGTGTGACTATGGATTTGGAATTTGTAGAAATAAAATTTGCCTTTTTCTTACTACCTGGATTCTTCTGCCATGTGTCTGCAGAGGGAACAGTGGTCCCCCTGACCCTCAGGGTGGCCCTAGATTTGTCTCTCCCTAGGCAGTTGCCCAAGAAGGCATGTAGGAACAAGCAGGGATCAGAGGGAAGCTAGTAGGTATTTGATTCTGAGCCCTCCCCTCTAAGCCTAGCCTAACTAGCCTTCATTCAACCTTCCCTGTTTGTTACCCATTGCCTGGAAACCAGGATGAGAGACTGAGCAGGAAAAGGTGAGGTCAGAGGGGGCAGGACTCAGGCGGAACATGGTCTGCCAGGGCTGGCTGGGGAGGGAAGTGTTAACTGGCAGGAGAGCAGTAAGCCCAGCCACAGGATGAAGTAGAAGTTTCCCCAACTCCTCCAGTTTCCTCCCTCCAACACTGGCTTCCTGAAATGCCAGGAGTACCCTGTGTTTCCAGAACTTTGGGCACTTCTCCATGTAGAGTCAGGCTGCCCAGCAGCTGGAACATTTGAAGATGCTCAGTCATGTACAAAGAGTCTAGACTTTGTGTTTTGTTTCTTGTATGGTCCTGAAGGACAGAACTAATACCATACATTAGATGCACAGGAAGACATATATGGACTCAATATTAAGAACTTTCTGAGCAGTGGGGTTGATTCAAAATGACTGAGTTCCCCTATGAGGTAGTGAGTGCCCTTTCTCTCAAGGTATGCAAGCTCAGACTGTCCAGCCATTTGGCTACAGTTAACTGGTCCTTGTCAGAAAGAGGGGGGATCCTAAGAGAGCCCAGTGACTCAGTACTAAGGAGAATCAAGCACCAGAAGGTCTTTGAGGTCCCTTCCAGCTTTGAGGTTTATGATTTGGTGCTCATCCTCACCAGCTCAGAAACTGTCTTTCTCCTGGAGCCATGCAGAAAAGTTCTCTAGCTCTGAGCAGTTTCTTTCAGGCCCCAGACCCTCTGCTTCTCACTCCTCCCAATCTCCTTGATTCCTCTTGCTGGGAGTCTTCTGAGAAGCCACCCAAAACCTCTACCCTATTCCAGTCCCAGCCTCTAAGTCACCAAAAGGCATTGAGAAAATGGTTACCCCTTTTCTAGGAGGCCTTGGTGAAAATGCAGAAAGAAATGCAGAGGTCGCATCTCAAGGGTCATATGCCAGCTGGGAGGGGCAGGAGCTGTGGGCACTAAGACAAAGGGATGGTTTGAGCTATTTAAGGCCAACCAAATCAAGAATAACAATATACTGCCAGAAATGCAGGCCTTCCAGGTAAACTTGGCATGATTTCTTGGAATGCACCTCAGAGTACAGAATGGGAGGTGGGTCACCATGAACAGCCTTGGATGGGACCTCTGGTCTTAAGTAAGCTGTCTCTTTCCACAGCTCTCCCCCAGGCTCCCACACTTTGCAGTAGTCAGGAGGGATGAGAGTAAAACAAAGAGTGAGGAACTCTGTCCCTGAGCCCCATGGCCTGTGCAAGTAGGCTTCTTGTCTGAGACTCCAGTGTCTCCCCTCTACAGTCACCTAAACAGCTGCCATCCCTTCTCACCCCAAAAGCCCTGCCTGGCTTTGAACTCTCACAGCCCCTTTCATCGAGCCTATTCAAAGTGCTTTTACTGAGACCAATTAATGCCCAGCTGTGACCCAAGTCACAGAAGGGGCTGCCAAGGCTTTCAGGGGCAGTGAGGACATCCCAGCACCCCACTGAGTCAGGGACTGCCTGGCTGAGCCACCAGCACAGGCTGCTGAGTCATGCCCAACAGGAGTTGCTTCTGCGGCAGGTGCAAAGATTGAGAGACCGCCCCCAAGCCACAGCAGAGCATGGTGTGGCAACAGGCACATATGGGCAGGTAGAGCATAGGGCCCAGCCAGGAGCTGGGACACACGTGCCCGGAAGGCAACTGCCTGCAGATTTGACTCAGTGCCCACTGCATTTTCTAGGCTGGACAAGCATACTCTGACATCACAAGGACACAAGACAGGGGCAAGAAGTCCTCAGGAGCTAATATCTATCTTTATATGTAAAATAATGTAAAAATAAGATATAAAGGCATCAGTTATCCATACAACGAAGTAATAGCTTGGGTGCTTTTTTTTAAATTATTATTTTTACATCAACAAAGACAATGCACCAATAATACCCCCTATGTATCTCCAGATTTCCCTAACACAGTTCTACATCTTTGCAGCCTCTCAAATACCCCAACATTGATTCAGTGACTTGAAGAGGCTCACAGAGCCATTTTCATTCCCAAGCATGAAGAGGAGACAACTGTAACCTCCTTAATAGAAAGCAGTCCCCACCAAAGGACAGACTTCTAACAGCAAGACTAAGGCTGATTATTTCTGAATCCTGAGCCTGGGGGTCTACTACAGTCTTCAACCTTACACCCATTCTCTCCTATCTTTGTCCCCAAGCCTCGCTCCCACTCTGCAGGATACACTCACACAGCCTCCTACTGGCTCTGCCACTGCTATCACAGCCTGACTCACCATCCCCCACTTAAGCCAGGGGACTTCTGTATGTGAGAATAACGTAACTGTCCTCACTTCTGTTTCTGAGTTTGACAAGTAGAGGGTTTATAAAGATGCCTACACGGAACTGTCTGACTTACGATCCTGATTGCTCTAAGGAGTGTCTCACTTCTAGGAGCTAGGCTCCTACTGTCAGGTTGATTCCGGAGGCCATGGAAGTCTATGCAGAGCTTCTCAGGAATCCCGAGAAGAACTTAATGAGACTAGAGAAGGAAACCCTGGGCAGAACTCTAGAATTCCCTCCCAAACCATCTTAATTTGCTCAGAGGTAGCTATATTCTCCCTTCTCCAAGGTCAGAAATTTATTCATGTAACCTGTGCTTAGGCCTGTCCAACAGTCTCAGTTATTGGCCTTGGGATCTGCAAGTCCCACAGACCAGTGGGGTGGCAGCAGCTGTGGTCAAATGCCACCCTTGATTTCAACCTGTGAACTTGGCCCATTTTTCTCTACCTGGGCTCAGGAGTTGGCAGTGTTACAGAAGCACTCCACAGGGGCCCATTCTTTCCAGCCCTGAGATGGACTGCAGGCAACCAAGGCTCTTTCAGACTTTGCTAGGAAAGTGAATACTCTGAAATAGGTCAGGACTTGTTCTTTGGTCCCTGCAGGTATCAATTGAGCAGTAGGTAATGCCAATGTACCAGATGCAGTAGGGACCTAGAATCCTTGAAGGGACTGCCATGTCTTCTCTCCCACCCTGGACTGGGTACCACATCTTCCCAAGACCCTTAGAGGAAGGGATTAATTTCCCTAGGTAGAAGGGCTGCAGTTGGGGGTGTTAAACAAAGAAAATTTTTTTCCCCTGAATACTTAGCAGGGATGCCCACCTTGTTGCATGGGAAACAGTCTTCCTTGATGGGGAAGGTAGAAAGGACACCTGGGGCAGCTGCTCAGTTCTGAGGAAGAGGAAGCACAGGAAGCAGCTTGCTGACTCTCCCTGGGCCCTATGAAAAGAGGACTCTTGCCCAAGGCCCTTGTAACCTGGCGTTGTAAACACCCAGGACGCGCCCAGCTGTGTCTCCTCTGCTGCAGGATGCATGGATCTGAGAAATGGAGTGAGCCCCAGGTATGGGGGAGGTGGAGGGGTACCACACTGATAGCCACTGGATGGAAGCCCTTTCCCCTCAAGGGATACAAAAGTAGGGAAGTGGCTCCATCATTGGATGCTGGCACTCCAGTCCAAAATGTGAGGCTTATAACCATAGTCCTTTCAAAAATGCTGAAACTATTCTAAAGGTACCTGAAATTTGGTGGGGGGGGGCAGCAGTGAGGAGAACTAAGTGCACAATCAAGAGGCTTGGAGGAAGAGGAGCAGGTCTGATATAGTCACCTAGTGTCCAGAGGGTGCCTGGAACATGGCAGGGACTCAGTAACTACCTGAATGATTGAGTGAATGACTGAATGAATACATTGGGCAGAGTGAGGAAAGTTAGATAGAAATGGCATTGGGAAGCCCTACTTATGGGAGGAAGATGAACTAAAGGGGAGACAGGCCATATGAGTGAATGGCAGCAGGATTTGGGTGAGGAGCTGGGCCCTAGGCATGCCCTGGTGGGGATGGAGAAGCTGTCCATATTGCAGCACTTCCTGGAGTGAAGAGACTCTGGCAAGAGAGAGCTGAGACAGGAGCAATGAGCCCCAGGTTCACACATTGCCCATCTATAGATGTGGTCTGAGTCATAATTGCGAACCCAAGCCCAAGAAAGATCCAGGCTCAGCCAGTCCTGATCCTCCCTTCCCAGCTCCACCCTCCCCAGCCTGTGTACCAGCCATCCCAGACAGCACGTCTCTGCCTCAATGCCCTGAAGTGCCTCTGAACTAGGTGTGGTACAGGGACAAGCGGTGCTGGAAGTGGATACCCCATTGGATCACAAAAATCCCAGGAAACCCCATGAAAAAGGAACCTTCCAGTTTAGGAGGAACAACCATGAGAGAGCATACTCTCATTCCCCTCCCTTGAGCATCACTCAGCCCACACCTGGGCCCCCTGGAACCTATTTTCCTCCTTCAATCCCCTGTTGCAGCCCCATCCTTGCAAGAAAGCTGAGCTCTTAAAGAAGTAGAATAGATTTAATCTGTAACTATGAAATGTCTATGTTAGCAGCAACTCTGGACACCCCAGAGACTAGGCAGAATTTGTCCCCTCAAGGCATCCCCAAGGCCATGGAGGTTCCCCTTCATTTCACAGAGGTGACTGGCAGGATGTTAGCTTTGTGCTCAGCCTCAATGCAGTACTTCTCAGGAAGACCGGTAGCTCTGCGGGACAAAACACAGGTGTAAGGAAGGTACCACAACAGAGGCAGGAGGAAGCAGGCCCTGGTCTTCCAAACCTGGGACTTGCACTCCAACCTGCTCCCACAATACACACACACATACACAGATACACATACCCCAGAGCACATTCATGTCAACATCTCACATTAGTGCTAAGGAGCTCCAAGATAGCCAGGAAGACCTAGTTCCAAAATCTAAGGGAGCCCCCTTCAGAGGGCAAGCCTTGAGTCAGGAAATGGGCCCCCTCCCTGAGCACCTCTGTCATGGTCACTCTACCCCTAAACCCACACTTTCTAGCCTGCCATGCAATCTCTTTGGGGTAGAGGAGAGGAACAAAGGAAAAAGAACCCTGATGCACCTCAGCTCTTCAAGCTTCTTCTTCTTGATGTCATCAATGCGCTCACGCCGCTTCTGGGCCTCCTCTTTGAGGCGCCGGCCCTCTTCAAAGATAGCAATTCGGTTCTGCACCTGCTTCTGCTGGTTCTCACGCACCTGCCGACGGAGCTCATTGGCATGCTGTAGGCGCCCTGTGGCCTTTTTCTCCTCCTCCAGCCGCTCCTTCTCAATCTGCTCTCTCTGAGCCCTGGAAGAGGTACACAGGAGTAGAATGGGCTATGCTGAGGTCCTCCAGCAGACCTCAGAGACCACAGACCTCCAAAACCCAAGCCCTCTTCTTTTGCAGCTCAGGGATTAGTCCAAAGCGGCCACCATGTGTGCTCCCTCTTCCCACCTGCCAGAACCAGCTTCATGATCTTTCAACTGTATGTCATAGGCATATCTAGAAGGGCCCCAGGCTTGGTTTAATGCTCTACTGTCATGTTGTTGAAATTCTTAATAATTTTTTAACAAGGAGCTCTACAATCTCATTTTTCACTGGGCTCTGCAAATTATATAGCTGGTCCTACAAACAGGGTTTCACCCACTGAAAGCTATTGTTCTACTCTTCTCTCATAACAGTGCATAGTTTCCTTCACTTTAGTCTAATATATTTTCTTCCTTACTTTCCTCTCTGATGATAACATTAACAAAACCAAGCAAGAAAGAGATAGCAAAGTCTATAATGATAGCTCTACCTTCTCAACATAATCAACAGTAAAAATGAAATGTAAATCATCTTAGGGAGGGATTGCTTACCAGTTCTCCTCCCACAGGCTCACTCACAGTCTAATAAAAATTCTCAAAACACTGTTTTGCTTAAACATGTCCATCTTGCCGTCTTCTAAGATTCCTCATACATGGGTTATCCTCTCAACTCTCAGCAGCTCTCTCCACCATGCAAACATCTCCTAAAATTCCACACCTCTATAGAGCCTTCCCAGTGTATCAGAACAGCTGGCTTCCTCTCTCTCTGTATTTGGACACCAAATACCCACTGCCCAGACACATCTATGATAACAGAAATGCCCTCCTCTGCCTGGCAATCATTTCCCTGTATGTAGATCAGTTTCCTATTATTTCTTATTTCTGAGGAGTAAGTGTGGAAAAGGGGAATCTGTATGTGCCACTAGAGGGCCCCTGGGGTGATGGGCAGATGAAAATCCAGCTGGAGAAGAGCCCGGTCATTCCACAGGGTTAGGGCAGTGATCATGGAGCTTGGCTGAATACTAGAAACAGCTGGGAGATTTCAAAAGATACTGATGTCTGGGCCTTACCCCAGAACATTTAAATCATGATCTATGGGGGTGGAAGGACATTGGTATTTTTCCAAAAGTTCCCAGGCATTTCTAAGAACCACTTGGGAGGGGTAGATTGGCTATCTCTGCTTAGTCAACAGGCTGAGAGTTCAAGGCATCTCACTGTCCAGAAGCAGAAAGTCTATATGTAGGCCATACTGGAGTCCACACTTTTGAAGTAGGAAAATTTAGATCGCTGGCTGTGACAGAGACACTCTTAGAGTGAAGAAATCCATCATGGAGGTCACATGGCTTAGAGACACTAAGTCTAGATACTAAAGTAGCCAAAGGGCTAGTCCAGCTTTAATAACTGGCTAGTGTGTATGCTTTAGACAAAGAAAGCAGAGACAAATGGGTCAGCAGCAAAAGTAGGACTTTAATTTCATTCCATGAATATTTATTAGTGCCTGCTAAAGGCACACAGATGTCCAAGGGCACAGAGGTCAGGGAGGAGAGGGGAGACATCTGGAAGGCAATCTGGAGCCCAAGGGCAGGTTCTTTGGGGGCATTTATGAAGCTGTCTTCTTTACCAGGTGTCCAGTGAACACAGCACAACCCCAAGGGCAGAGAAAGCTATAGAGCCAAAGGGCACTACAGCCAGTGGAAACAGGTTGGGGCCCACAATCCTATAAAAGACCAGGAATCTGGCACTGACAGGGATGGAGGTTCCTATAAATCTGCTTTGCCTCTGATAGAGGTGAGGAAAACCTCATTTGGCATGCCACTAACTAAGGCATCTCCAAGAGGAAGCTGGACATCCAGAAGACTGGATCCTGTTGTTCAATCCTACTAGTCTGAGCATAACTTCCGTAATTTCACATTCTCTAAATCCAAACTTTTTTTGTTTCTTTTGAAAAATTCTGATCTTACAGAGGCTGAACCAGAATAAAAAGGAGTTGTTCCTAGTCAGACCAGGTCTGGTGATGGCAAATCTGACTGGTAGAAAATAGAGCAGAAAGGTAAGCCAAGGTCACCTTTGATTATAACTGCTTTGGGGGAGGGTAAGAACAGTGAGCAATGTCAATGTTTGGCTTCCACTTAGGTGTCAGAGTTATCACTGAGCCAAAACAGAGAACAAAAGTAAAAGGACAAAGAACTGTCAAGCTGGAAAGATGGATGAATATAGGTGAGGTTCCTTCAAATACTAATCTCTAACATCTTTCCAATGGAATAGGCAAAAGCAGAATTTACTAATTTCTAATGTCCTCCATGATATCCAGCACAGAGCTTTAAACATACATGTTTAATATTATTTGTCAAACCAGCGGCAGACCTCCCTTAGAGTCCTGTTCCAGTGACATGACCCTTAGTGACGAAAGCTCTTCTCTATTTCTCCTAAGCATCTACTGCTGCAGCAGGAGACAAGGGAGTGGGGCAGAAGGAACCAGATTTATACCTTATTTATACTTTCACTGATAAATAACTCCAATAATCTCCAAATCCTTAGACATTTCCATATGCTATTTTCCAATTCTCTAATCATTAAATTCTTGGCTCAAGTACCTTTGAAATATTTCAGTCTTTCATCTAATTAGAATAATTGCACCAACATGGTCAAGATGAATGCACATCCATCCATTAAAAGTGCTGAAAGCTCCTCTCCACCCAATATGGACCCCTGCAGCATACTCCTCATTCCCCTTCTACCTCACTGAGGAGAGGGAAAGGAACCGAAGTTTCCCAGGCCTCTCCTACCGAAGAATCCTTTCGAACTCATCCCGGTCCCGTTGCACCTGAACAGCCAAAGTGTGCTCCTTGAAAGCCACCTGTTCTAGCCGACTTTTTCGCAGCTTGGCTTCTGTCTCCTTCTTCTTCTGGGCATTTTCCTTTTCCTTTCTGCGCCACTCTCGGTCTGCCACCTCCTGATTGCGCTTGGCCCGCAAGGCATCCTGGGAAAGGAGGGGGGCAGTGAGGATACAAAATAAGCTCAGGTACAGACCAGGTGTCTGTAGGAAGACACCTACTTACAGACTTTACTTGCTCTGCTTTGAAAAGCAACATGTATTTCTCTGGTAGCAAGGTATTCTAGGAAAGAATAAATGGAATCCCACAGAAGTTTTGGGTCAGAAGATACCCTGAGGATCATCTTGTCCTTCCACCACTCTCATCCCAATTCTTTCCCTGTTCCTCAAACACCTCCAGGCACTCCTCAATTGCCTCTAATTTTAAAAACTGCTAATGATGGAGATGCCACAGTTCCCTCTGATGACATATTCCATTGGTCAGTTAAGGTTGAAAGTTCTTTATATAGCAGCCAAAAAGTTTCTCTTGAACCAAAGCACATAATGCTATTCAGATCTTGCTGCTATAGATATTGGGAGCAAGTCTACCTCTTCCTCCTCAGACATGGAAGGCTAGACACTGTGCACTCTCTCTTCTACATCCCCACCCTGGAAGCCACTTTACAGGCTGTCCAAGGAATTGGTAAGGGAGTGGGAGAGACAGAGGGAAGGCTTAGAGGGAGGGGAAGTAGGTACCTGTTCTGCCTGGTAATCCTGGGCCCTCTCCTGCATAGCCCTCAGGCGGGTGATCTCCTTCTCTTTCTCCCTTCGGATTCTCTCCTGCTCAGCCTCAAACTCTGCTTCTCGAGCCTGCCAGGAAGAAAAGTCTTCATAGAATAGTTCTCATTTTCCTAGCCTTCCACAGAGAAACAAAACCTCTGCAACAAGCACACTTTCCAATATCTCCTCTCCCACTTCCTGACTCCTTTTAGGATAGGCAAAATAAACTTAGAAATTCATGAACATAAAAACAACTAGCACTTGTAAAAAGCTTCATTGTTTACAAAAAGGCTTTCCCATGCATTATCCCAGAGAGCTCTTACAACATCTCATGAGACAGATATTATATAGGAGGAAACCAAATTTGAACATAGAAATCCTGAGTCCAGCTTTCATACTCCTTCCATTATGTTGCAGACAATTGCAAGTTTCAAGGCCACTGGGTCAAGTTACAACTGTGGCTCTCTACCTGTCTTATAAAGTGCAGCACGTGGAGTTTATCTCATTAGTCCCTGGGCAAATAGCCAACAATGCTTTGGGCAATCTCATAGTGGTTAGCAGATATCTGAAGAGTGAACCATCAAAATTAGTTCCTTTTACTACCTCTGAAAAAACAAGCATATCCCCAAAGTCCCAATCACTATTTCTTGAGCAGTCATAAGACTAACAGTACAGGTTTAGTCAAAATGCAGTCTCCCATAAGGAACTTCCCTTAGCTGTCATTCTACCTGCCCAGACTTCTGTAAAGTCCATGAGTTGCCTACTTGAGAACCATGCTTGACTGTGCCATGCTGGTTCCTCTACCCAACCTTGTCCTGAATGGCAGGGTAGGGAATTCTGAATGTTTCCACAACCATTTTCTGCCTTTAGCTCTGAAGAGGGCAGCCCTGACTACAGCAATAGACACACTGGGAGGGGAAGGACTTGTGATATATAGTCATGTGTCACATGGTATTACCATGTCAAATAGTAGTTATATAACTATTATTATATACAAACCATCTCTGTCCCCAAAGTTGCATTCTCACTCTATTACCTGCATTCCTTGAAATCCAGTAAGAAAACTGAAACCAATAATAAATAAACTTTGCCAACTGTCATTTTTCATGATTTGTATTCAGCATAAACAGGTATACCAAGTATGCCTTTTCAAATTATAACAACACCCTCTCCCCACCTCAACAACCTTCATGAAGAGTCCTTACTGTAGAGGAAGATAAAGAAGTATGATGTGTTTACTGTCATCATAGAACTTTGAAATTTGCAAGAGACAAGACTAACACCTGAAGAAATCATTTTCCTGTCACTTTGAGTACTTCTTCCAATTTTTACATAAACCATGTTTCCTCTAAACCATACTTAAAAGCCTTCTTTTGCCCTCAACTTTCCACAGACTCCCCCCCAATCATTTCATCGCTCAATTTTGCCCCAGAATGAATCCACATATTTCTGAGCTACATCCATCCATAACTGTTTACAGACATTGCTCACTACTCCGCCATGGATTTGTTCCTGTAAGTTCTACAGTGAAGGAAGAGAGACTGTTTTCTGAGTCTAATACCCAATACAGGATGCCCAATACAGGAGTTCTCACAAGAAATTTAAGGGACAACTGACACATGATTACAGGGGTATATAAGCCATGAGGAATCCACAAAAACTTCACTTTCACCAGTCATTTTAATTTTCTTCCTTCCTATTCAGGACCCACATCCCTTCTAAATGAGGGTGTTAATGAGGATAAATAGCACACTAATTTTGGGGTCCTTTTTAGGTTACTCTCTGATAATCACTAAGTGGTCTGGTCAAGATGAAGAGAAAAAGAAGTCAGGCCTTCAACTAAGGACAAGTGTTTTAGAATAATGTGGCTACCTTCTGCTAGAATTCCTTAGTTGTGCAGGCCTGTCTCTCCTGTTACAGATAAACCATTCCTGTCAAGAAGACCCAGGCATCAGAAATCAGGTTCTTACCATCTTCTTCTTGGTGAACTCCATCACCATCTGGTCTGCTAGCTTCTCCTGAGCCAGCCGCTCTGCTTTCTGTCTCTGGTTTTCCTCGTTGATGCGCTTAATCTCAGCCTGCATTTTCAGTTTTTGCTGGTGCCTTCGTTCCATGTCCTGCCAGCAAAACGATGCGAGCATCAGAGTAAAAGGAGGCAATACTAAATGCTACTAGCACATAGGGATAGAAAGACAGAGGACAAACACATTGCCTGCAGTCCAGCTGCCACTACTAGCACTTATAAAGCTGTTCTTTCAAGGATGGTCTTCATCCAACTCAACTTTGTGGCAGTCCTTGACACTGCTGATCTTTATGAGCTTTCAGGAAATGGATGCTCTTAAAATTCTACTCAGTGTCCCCCAAATATCATGCTAAATCCTAGTCCTATGGCTTTCCATGTGCTGCTATCCTCTTACCTTCAATTTCCTTTAACTGAAACTCAGACTTTCAATGTCTCCAGTGATAATGATTTAAAAATAAACATGGCTGGGCCAGGGATGTCACTCAGTGGCAAAGCACTTGCCTACCATGCATAAGACTCTAGGTTCAATCCCAGCATAAATAAATAAACAAACAAACAAATTGCCCAAGCTGAGAACTTTTCATTCACTGGGCACTTTACATAAGCTGTCTCTAATACCTAAATATGTCCCCAAACCCTGAAAGGTAGATCCTGCACAGGTAGAGACTGAGGCCCAGCATTTAAGTGATTTGCCCAAGCCCATAGAGCTAATAAATTCCAGAGCCAGATTTTGGAAATCTTACTTGACTGTTTCAACTTTTGGTTCCCTCCATTTCTCAGTTTTCTGCACTTAGGTGGTGCTACACCTCTTGGAAGGTGATCAGACAATGCCTTCTAGGGTCCTACTCATTTCATATGCATTCATTGTGTCCCAGCTAGAGGACAGGGACCTTGTGTCTCATTCCCTCTCTCCCCCAGACAGCATGTAGCCCAATGTAAGGAAAACAATAAAGTATTGCTAAATGAAGACCGGTGAGCGGTGTGTAAGAAAGAGGGGGAGAAAAGTCTTAGACATGGAGAAACGTGAGTCTCTGAGCAACGGAGAGCAGAGTATCAATGTGACTCTGAGTAACAAGATCCTTTCTAAGGAAACAGTCCCTGTCTTTCCCAGCTGAGCCCTCCAAAACCTTCCAAAGATCAGACCACTTCTAAGCCCAGGCACATTCTTGGGTTACAATGCTGGTGGACATGGGAAACTTGTACTGCTGGTCCCCATCACCTCCGATCTATCTCAGACTTCTTGCTTCAAACTCTTCTACCCACCAACTTACCTTACTTCCCATACTCACTTTCCAGATCCCTCCATTTCTTCAAAGACTAAATCTCTCCCTGGCCCAGCTTCTACCCAGATTCACCCAACCAAGACAATACTGCCTGGGTGTCCTCCTCTAGGGCTGGCTCTCTGCCAGCTTGGCTCACTGCCCAGTTCAGAACTCCTTCCTCCAGGAAGCCTCCTGAGCCGGAAAGTACAGCAGCTGTCTACCTCTTAGGTCCATGTGGCACATGAGTCACAGCTGCAAGCATTCCTCATACTCACCGTACTTACCTTGCTCATTCCACATCTACCATTGTGCCCATCCAACTCTCACACCCTCTTCTGCCCTTCTCCCTTTCTTATCTTTTTCTCACCAGTTTCAGGCCTATTATTGGTACACTGGGCATTGTTTAATCCCATTGACCTTCCTGATCCAGGATATAAACACAATCACATATTTATTTGCTCACTCCTTCACCTATTTATTTACTTTTTGGATTTTTTGTTGCTGTTTTTGTTTTACAGTACTGGGGACTGAAACCAGGGCCTTGTGCAAGATGGAATGCTCTACCACTTGATCCATGCCTCCAGTCTTTTTGTTTTTATTTATTTGTTTGGTGTATGAATTTTTTTGAGGGGGGTGGTACTGGGGTTCAAACTCTGGGCCTTGAGCTTGCTAGGCAGGCACTCTACCATTTGATCCATGCCCCCAGCCCCTTTTTGCTTTCATTATTTTTCAAGTAAGTTCTCACTTTTTTGCCCTGGACCAGCCTTGGACCTCAATTCCCCTGCCAATGCCTAATAGCTGGGATCACAGGCTTTTACCACCACACCTGCCTGTATTTTGCTTTTGAGATAGGGCTCACTCTTTTTTGGCTAAGAATACTTGATCCTCTTGCCTCTGCATCCTGAGTAGCTGGGATTACAGGTGTACATCACCATACCTAGCTTGGTTTGTTATTTTTGCTAGCTTATTTCATTTCCAAGGAACTAAGGGAATTTCCCTGTTTCTTATCTTAAGTCCCTCAAAGAACCCAGATAAATTCCCTTCACTCTTCTCCAACTTGCTGGCAAGGTGGGAAGAATTGCCTTGCCCCCTGAAATGACAAGGTAGCACTACAGCTAGAAAGGACAGAGTTCTACCCTAAATTTGCCTAATAATACTGCAAGCATAATTTGGGAACAGTTGAAGAAATCTGAATATGGATTAAGTATTAGGTGATTATTATGGCATCACTGGATTAGAGTTTTGATGGAAGGTATGATAATGGTATTCTTGACATGCAAGATTGCCTTTATTCTGTAGATACCCAGGCTGAAGCAATTACTGGCAAAGTGTCAAGATGTCTGCAACTTAAAATAGCTTATACATATGTCTAGAAAGAAACAAGTAACTAAGGCAAATTGTTAACCATTGTTAAATCTAAGGGAAGAGTTTATGGATATGTCACAATTCTATTTTTTTGTGTTTTTAAATTTTCAAAATAAAAAAATCAAGGTGAAAGAAAGAATAACTACTCCAAATGCCTGCTGTATCCCTCACTGTACTACAAGCTTTTGTACATTGCAACAGGCCAGATAAGGCAAATATCTATTTTTATTTTAATTCTATTTATATTTTAACTTCACTTGGTTTGAACAGGCATGTCATCAAATTTTTTGCTTTGCTTTTTTTTTCCAATAGATATGACTACTAATTTCATTTAAACTAACCGGAGGAAAATGTTTGGCTTCACAACACTATTAATGCTATGTACTTTGAATGGGGTAGCAGCAGGGGGCCCAAAACTAAGGCACTGCTTCTATTTATCTACTAAGTGTATAATATCCCTCCATAATTGAGGGAAGACTATAAAAAATCCCCATGTTTACTTGTGCAAAGCATGAAGTCACATATTTCCTTATGTGTCTGTTCACATTGATATGTTAGTCTCAGACCCCAAGTCCCTGGGAGGCAGGGAATTGTCCTATCCAAAATCACTGCTCATCCTCCAGCATGATGCCATGGTCTAATAAATGTTTAGACAGCAGTAAAAAGTTGATGATGATGATGTGAAATGAGCATATGCCTGACAGAATATCTGTCCACACCCTGAAACCCCAAAATCTTGGAGGACTGCATTGCTGTTGCTGTAGCTAGTAAAATTTGGCATGGTCTGACGGCCCTGTTACCCGCAAATCCTCCTCCTGGAGCTGTTCCATATACTCCATCATCTGCTCCTTCTCCTGCTCCCGTTGCTCTGCAAGTAGCGATCGTTCCTCCTGGTTCTTTTCCATTTGCTGTATAATCTGCCATCTTCCTCTGGGAGAGAATAGTGCCACAGTGGCTCAGAAACCAAGGGTCTAACTTCCACCCACATAGCTCCCAAAATAGGAGGTTTCACAGACACCATCAGACAAGTGCCCCTTAAATATGCATATGCTTTATGAATTCAGACCAAAGACTCCCCAGAGAGTCCTCTGGGGTTTCTCTTCTGAGAACCCCCTTTCTGAAGTTCCCCTTCTTCATCTGTCTGCCCAGGAGGTTATCCCACATCTTCCCACACCTTCTCCCTTCCAGTATGTAATGAATATCTGAAATCCAACCTCCTCCCAAGTTTTCGCAAGATATGGGATGCTAGCTTCTTCTTCCAGCTTCACAGTTTTGAGTATTTAAAAAGTCCAGAACCTCTAATTCCTCTAGTGCTTCTGACATCACCCAATTTATCTTGTCTTTCCACCCCATCTCCTATGCCTAGTCTGGCAACTGTCTTTTGTACATCCTTGCTGGCACAGACTATTAGATGCTGACAGATAGGGCTGAGTCTGAGGAAGTCTCTCCACTTAGCAAAGTCCTCTTTCAACACTAAAAAGCAGGAGACTGGGTCTACAATCAGTGCTGCCAGCATCCCGTGGGTGTTACTGGGATCTCAGTAAACTTGGTAGCATCCAGACCCCATAACATGAGTATATGCTAGAGGAACATGAGAAGGCAAGGTGAGGATAAGAATCAAGAAGGAATATGAGATTCATATTCAGATAGAACACTTGAAAGAAATAAACAGAAGCAATGAGTAAAAGAGTCACTTAGAGCCAGGTGTGGGTGGCTTATGCCTATAATCCTAAACTACTTGGAAGGTTGAGATTGGGAGGATGGTGGTTCCAGGGCAGCCAGGAAAAAAGGTTGTGAGATCCCCACCTCAGTGGAAAAAAGCTGGGCATGATAATGCATGCCAGTCATCCTAGCTATGGTAGGAAACCTAAAATAGGAGGACCACAATCGAGGCCAGCCTGAGCAAAAAGTAAGATCTTATCTCCAAAATAACCAGAGCAAAAAGGGCTGGGGGTGTGTAGCATAAGCAGTAGAGCTCTTGCCTAGCAAAGAGTAAAGCCTTAAGTTCAAACCCCAGTACTGCCCCCACTAAATAATAATTTTCATAGAAGCAGATGTGGGATCAACATTACAACCAGGTCAATCACTAGAACTGCCTAATGAGAGATTTTTTCCCTTCATTGGAACTGCTTATGCAAGATGCACAGCTACTTAGCCACTAAGTAAACTTTTGCTAGGAGCCTACTGCAGTCTTTAGAGTACTTACCAAAAAAAAAAAAAAAAAAACACACTGTAGAAGCATTTAAAAGGTAATTCATGTATTGTGTGACTGGTAACTCTAGGACAATATGATTTTATAATTTACCTGCTCAGAGACTTGTCTTTCTCTCTCTACAAAATGGGGGGAGGGACTGGACGTATTCATTTCAACATGAATTAAGCATCTACAACAAGCTGAACAATCTGGTAGGTCCAGGAACTTCAGAAATGAATAACGAGATCCCTGACCTCAATAAGCTCACAGTCTAGTGAGGGCTATCACAAGACATGGTGCATGATACTATAAATGCAGAGAGACAGGGCATGGAGAAGAAAACTATCAACCTTGCCTGCTGAAGTAAGGGAGGGTTTTCAAGGGAGTGACTGCAAAGCCACATACTAAAGGAAGAAAAAGCATTTTCCAAGAGGAAAGGGAAAGAGAAGGAATAATAAAAGTCATGAGCTTGTGACAAAGCCTGGCATGTTGGGGGATTGGGAAAAGTATAGAATGGATGACAGAAGTGATGAGAAATGAGATTCAATGGCGGTCAAATTGTGAAGCACCTGTTATGATCTTGGAAATAAGCTTTCAAGGTTCTGTGTTTCTTTGTATCACTCCATAAGGGATGACAGATGATGACAACCATGTCTCATCTCTTCTCTCTCTGCTAGGCTACATGCACCTGAATACATATGTAAATGACTTAAGAGAGGGAAATGTCAAGACCACATCTTTACCGGATGCTTTCCTCCCTCCTTTGCTTGTCTCGTTCCTCCTGCCTTTGAAGGGATTTCTGCCGTTCCACTTCCATCATCTGATCCAACCGCTTCTCCTCTGCATCCAATTCTTTTTGTATCTGCTGCTTCTCCAGGATTTGGGCATCCCGGATGGCGTGGCACTTGGCATTGAGGATAATCTAGGGAGTGGAGGCAAAATGTCACACTAGGCCAAGGGATAAAGACAAGGAGAGGCACACACAGGTGTGTGGAAGTTTAAAGGGAGAGATATGGGAGCAGATAACATTGAATGTGCTGAAGATATGCATGACTGGTCACAAGTCCAGAGAAGCAAGAGCAGCTAATATTTGCCCTTCCCCCTTAGCATAGTACAGCTCAAACATTTACTGAACTCCTACTAGGTGCCATGCAAGGAGAACCCAGAACAGCATCTTTCAATGTATTATAGAGTTTGGGAGGGGGTAATGGATCACCCTTTGGGAATATGGTGAAATGCATGAGCCTTTTCTTCCATAACATTCACCTACATAAATACACAGAATTTCCATAAAACTTCAGGAGTTCATGGGTCCCAAGTTAGGCTCAGGGAAAATCATACACTCTAGTTGAAGGCTAACCCACTAGATTTTTAAGCTGGAAGAACCCAACATGACACAAAAAGAGATGAAAAACCATGAGTCCATCAACAAGAACCAAGAAGTAAAAGCTTTGGAAAATAAAAGGAGTTATAAGTCAAGAAGATTTACCTGAGATACAGAAATCAGAGATGAAGGAGTTGGGAGTCAGCATTTTTCATGTGGTCCGGAACTGAGCCACACAGAAATGAATTACAAAATAGAATTTCAAATAAACCCCTATTCTTTATGCTCCCAGCTAAGGGAGCACACTAGGCCCTTTGAAACAAATCCTATTGCCTCCACCACCATCTGTGGCCAGACTTAAACTAGCAGGATAAAAATAAAACAACATCCTCATATTTATTTATCAATCACAGTTCACAAAGGCTCTCCCATATCTTAACTTATTTAATCCTGCCAATAATTCTACTAAGTAATATTATCACCCTCATTTTACAATTGAAGGAAGTGAGACTCAAGAAGGGCAAGTGATGTGCTCAATGTCACACAGCAAGCGGGTGGCAAAGCCAGTCCTCTGTGATTATAGCAACTCTCCCTGCCCGCCCCACCAGTCCCTCACCTTGTCCCATATGTGAATAAGAGAACGGAAGAGGGAGTGTCAGTGAGTCCTCTGAGGGAGGGAAGGACAAGAGATCCACCTTGCTCATAACCTTGAGCTCTTCCTCCTGTTCCATCCGCAGTTTATTGGCTCTCTGCAGGAGGTTCTGGGCCCGCTCCTTGGCCTCCTCCTCCAGGTCACTGAGCTTTTTGTGGAAATTTGACAACATTTCCTTCTGTTTCATGATCTTCTTGCGTGTTGTCACTGCATCCTAAGGGAGACCAGTCTGGATTGGTGGGGATTATTCCCGGTGCTCTGTGTCCTGGGCTCTAGCCTGGCTACCATAGGTAATCCAGTATGATTTTGCCTCAGCCCACCATGGCATAAGAACCAAGAGATTTCACAGCCTGCTTTCATTCTCAGCCCTCCCTTTGGCCCAAGTAAACCCCACTTCTCAGGCATTTCTCTCTGGTCTTCATTCTACAACACTTCTTCATTAAGTATACTTTCACACCTTGTTTCAGGATCCCCTAACCAGTTAGTCTCCACTATCTGAGAAGCTGGCCTCTCCTAAGTGTTTTTATTCTGCCACCCATCTGCAGGGGTTAGCTACCACAATGGCTTCCTTCTCCTTTTTAAAGGCCTGCTCCCTGGCCTCCAATTCTTCTTTGGTCAGGACGTGGGATGCCCATTTGATCCGCTCAAACTCCTCAGGGCTGATGATCAGGGATTCTCCAGAGGGGTCCTGTTTTGGAACACTGACACAGGAATGAACAAAGTTAGAGAAAAGAGGGAGAGAAAGCCCTGGTCACCCTGCTCCAGGCTCCTCTGTCCTCTTCCTCTCCCCACACCATGACATCTGTCATGGACTCAGTCAATGGCAGGAGAGACTACAAATGCACAGGTCAGAGGAGGGAGGGAAGAAAAGGGCTCCAGGTGGGAATTAAGTACTGTTGCTGATTAAAGACACGTTTTAAGTCCTTTCTCCTTAAGGTTCAACTCATATTCTACCTTTTGTGGGCAGTTGTTCAAGACCCGCCCCCATGTTCATGTATGCCCACTCTGTCTCCAGGCTGCAAAGATCACCCATCACACTCTGTTCTTACTGCCTGCATTATGTGGAGCGTGTTTTCTTTACAAGCTCCTTCAGGACATAGACTCTGTCTTACCACATTGGTGGCCTAGTCTTTAGCATAGGGCTGGGCACTGAGTGAGCCCTCAAAACAAAGCTGTTGAATAGAACTTTAAAAATAGATTATTTCAGATAACATAAAAAAGGAAGGGGACGCCAGACAAGGTTGAAATGAATGCCAGTGAGAAATCTAAACATCCCTGTCCTTCCAGCCTAGAGAGAAGCTTTGAACCCTAAATATTAATTAAAATTTCTGATCGACAACTGCTGGAGAACTGTCTATAGGCCTCTCTTGTAGCTGCCCAACGCATTCAACAGACCTATAACTAATTATAATGATTACAAACAAGTGACATACATTAAAGATGGGGGAGGGAATAGCTGGGGATTGGGAATCAAGCCTCTTCTGGGCAAGACAATTTAACAGGTACATGGCAAGTCACAGATGGTCTGATAGGAAGTGAAACTCCATCTAATGAAATTAGTGGAAAGGGGGTTCTCAAGAGAATGAGTCAATGGATTTGGAGCTTAGTGAAGATCTTGTGCTTAACCTAGTGGCATGGCCCAAAACAGCCTGGGATCTGAAGTGACCAGAAGGGATCTGAATCTAAGATGGCAGGTCTGAAAAAAGACTCGTGTTTTTTCAGAAGGAAACCACTCCAAGGAGGAGCCCCTTCTCAGGCCCCAGGCCTAGCTGCATGGTTGCTGGTCACATCTGCCATTGGATGCCCAGACCAAGTTCAATAAGAGGCTGCAGTCAAGCCCAGTTCCTATGCTATGTTCCAATTGTGCCTCCCCAGCTCATGCCATAGGCAGTATTTTCTAGGAATTCTTGTTGTTAGTGGGTGGAACCAGAGTAGGAAGAATGGTTGCAAAGAGTGAATCACTAACACAAGTGCAGAACCTCTGAGCACAGAGATGGTTCCTTGCACTTTGCTGAGCTGGGCCTGAACCCCACAGGTGGGGCCCATGCAAAGATGCTCCAGTCAGGAAGCAAGGTTGAAGCTAATCCCAAAGGAACCTGAGGAGCCCCTGGGAATTTCCTCAGATAGCCTGAGTCTGGAAAGAAGCCATGAGGCTAATTAAGCAGAGGGGTCAGTTTCCCTTTGCTTAGGATTCTTAAAGCAGCTGAAAGGAAGTGACTCATCTAGATTATTTCCCTTCACCAAGTACACTAATGGAGACTTGGGGGGGCCCACTAAGCACCTCACTTCTACTTGTCCCTAGATCCAACAGCCCTCCCCTCCAAGAAGAAAGGGGAGAGAAAGTATCTGTGAGTAAAGGGCAATGGCAATGACAGATACAACAAGGGGAGAAATGAAAGGCCAACATGGAGAAGAAGAACCATGAAACGAAAAGGAGAAAATGAATAGGAAAGAGGTAGGACTTGGACTGACAGAATGAAACCAAGTGAGTTTCCCCATCTCCCTGCAAAGATCCTCAAAAGTAGTGCAGGCTGAGCAAGGGAGGCACCTGAACTGTGCCCTGGGGACTCACATGAGTTCTCGGACCATGTCCCGGGTGATGAGCTGGATGGTCTCTGGCTTGTGGTCTAAGCCCAAGGCAGTGAGAGTTTCCCGGATGGCATGCTTATCTCGGAGCAGCACGATGGGGCTGTCACTCTGGCCCTGGACCAGGGGCTGTGAAGTCAGAAAGGAAGCTTAGAAGCTGGTCACCCAACTTTCTGCTCGTCCATCCTAACTAACTTCAAGTGTAACCTTTCCCTTCCCTGGGTTGCTAGGGTGTATCTATCCCCTTACATTAAATTCATCAGGAATAAAAAGTAAGGTTTTAATCTCTAGGTTCTCCCCCCTCCATGAAAGTTTTTCTTTTTATAAAAGAAGGACTAATTATCTCTTATGGACCACACTGTGAGTTTGAAGCAATACAATTTGTTACAGACTAATTCACTCTATATTGTTAGTAATTTTTAATCCTTTCTATTCATTAATGTACTTTGAGTCCTCAAAAGAAGTCAAATCAAGAAGGTTAGACATAGCTAAGTGGCTGGTAAGGACCTGCCTTTAAAAATCTAATGTGGTTAAAGAGGTCAATGAGTAAGAAGTCTGAAAATGAATACAAAGGTGATATGTGATGCTTTTCAAAATTTTCTGACCATGAAAGAATTAGATAACAAGAAACTGAAATGAGTATTTCAGGAAATGTCTAAACACAGGAGAGAATTCACGTGCCATTAATGCAGTAACTGAGACCTGCCTGAAGGCCAGAGGATGACCTTGCCTATCCTGAGAGCTTCACTTTGCACACTGTCCCGAGTGCTGCTGCCACCTGGTGCCCATCTCTGTTTCCAGGCGGGCAGGATTCAATCATGCCACAAGCCACTTCTGCCCCCTACTGCTAGCTGAGAGACTTCCTGGATTCTCACTCACCCATAAGGCCAAAGAAACTGGACCAGCATTTTTTCTGACTGCCTCCTTGATTAGCCAACAGGACTACTCTTAGAGCACTTGGTCATTTCCCAACCACTCTTCACTTTAACTACAAAAGTCCATGTGGACCCCATCCCTCCCCCCACAAAAAAAAAAACTGTAAGTGAAATTGTGTCTCTTTGATTCTGTCCCTTACCAGTAGGAAAACTACTACAGAGTGGGGTATCATCTAAGTGGAAAGAATGCTCATCTTGAACCCTCTGGAAAGTCCTCTTTCATTCACAAGGAGCTAATAGTAAGGAGTAGGGATAGACATCAACTCACCTCTCCCACTGCCACTGCTATCTTTCTTCTCTCTTTTCTCTTTCCCTTAATCTCTACCTGCCCTGCTCTCCATGTCTCATTCTCTTTTCCTCCTTCTTGTTTTTCCTTCTCACCTACTGTCATGTATACCAAAATTTTTCAAAGTAATTCTCTAGCTCTCCTTTTCTAGATTGAAGGTGCTATTGACTTTTTAGTCTAGATGAGACTTGGAAATAAAAATCCTCTCATTTCCCAAAGCTAAGTAATTGATTTAGTTGAGCAACTGGGGAGGAACATTGTTTATGTTATACTCTGATGCTCTTCTTGGGTGGTGGGGAAAGCAGTTGCTCTGTGTCTATAAGCTGGGCCCATTAGCCCTCAAACAATTTCATCCTGGGTTCTCACTAACTACTGAAACTCCCTTGACATTACACCAAATTTTAAATGCTGAGAAGACACAAGGACTTTAGGGGTACAGGAAACCTGATGCCATTGTTTACCCAGGCCACATTAGAGGTCAGAACTCTGCAGCTCCACCAAGAACTTCCTTTTGTTTTCCATCTGAGTTACCTACAAGAGCTTAGTGACTTGACTGATGCAAGCTTTGTCCTGAGCAACACTAGTTTAGGCTACTGCCTCCAGATGGCAGTAACCCAGAGGGAGTTGCTGAAGGTTACCTTGACAACCCCAAAGAGGCTTTCATCCACCTCAGAGCTCACGGCTTTGGTTCGATAGCGAGTCCTATTTCGTGACCTGTTGGAAGCAGTGGAACAGGAGCTCAGGATGCCAGATGTGCTTAGAGGCTGCAGGAAGAGGCAGAAAAGTGTGGGTCATTAGTACCCAGTAGCATGCAGACCTTAGGCAGCAAACATTTCTCCAGCCCATGCTGGAGAGGGGTAGGCATGTTGGGAAAGCATCTATGTAAGCCCCAAAATATAGAGGCAGGGGATCCTTGGTAGAGGAAAGGCACACTAGCTCCACAAAGAGGAGAACTTCTGTAGTTCCGGGAACAGAAAAAGGTCAAGTCTTTGCCAAGGAAGGGTGAAGGAAACAATGATGGCAGAAGAAGAGGAGCAATCTTCACCTCATTGCCTATGCAACTCCAGTTTCCCCCAGGACAACCTCTTACTAGGCAATTTAAGCTATCACCCCAGGAATGTATAGTGTCCTCTTCGCCTCGCTCACCCTGAGCTCCAGGCCCCCTTCACAAATGACATACTACCATGTCTTGCAATCTCACAAGGTCTGGATAAAAAGAATATATTTATTTATTTATTGCAGTACTGGCTTGAACTCAGGGCCTTCACCTTGAGCCACTCCACCAGACCTTTTTGTGTTAGGTATTTTCAAGATAGAGTATAGCGAACTATTTGCCTGGGCTGGCTTTGAACCGAGATCCTCCTGATCTCTGCCTCCTAAGTAGCTAGGATCACACGCCTGAGCCACTGGTGCCCAGCTGATAAAAAGAATATAAAGCACTTTGCTCACGGCTTGGGCATGTGGTTGATGCCTAGTAAACTTTAGGCCGTGGATGAACCATGACAGCAACACCCACAATCAGGCAAACCAGTTAACCAGTTCAAAATATCAACTATGTTCCTCTTTCTCTCCCTCAACTTCGTTAGTGTATATTAGTCATTACCCCCAGCCCCCGCAAGAATCTTCCTATGTTTGGCAAATTCCCCCATCGAATGTTGTTCCCACATCTGTAAAGGAGAAAAGCTGAAAACACTAGGAATTTGTCTTCCCAGCCAAGGCAAGGGACCTAGGCTAAGCCAATCAGATCACCCCTGCCTGACAATGACTAGGTTACTAGTGATGCAAGATACAGAACAAGAAAAGCCTTTCTGATGAGGCGGATGAGGCAGCCACATCCAGTGCCTGGGGCAACACTGATAAGGATACCAGCAGCAGCAGTCCACATTCAAAACCAGCAGTGTTGGTGAGCAAGAGGGGCCTTGCCAGATCAGTTCTCAGTTTTAATTTTGGCCCTATTCCTATTTTCTAAGCCAAGTTTACGACCTTGGTATAAAGTGTTTTCGATCTTCAACATTCCCGCCTTCTTAAATTAGAGTTCTGGTTCTGTTGGGCCCCAAGGGTAGAAGTCTATCTTCCAGGAACCTGCTTCTGTAAGGACTTTCGGATGACTCCAAGCTAATCTGAAATTGATTCAAACCTCACTTTGGAAGAGCCCAGTCCTTTCCCCCACTCTCCACACACACCCCTTTCTAAGCTGGCTACCTTGGGGGAATGGGCTAGACACACTGGGTCCCTCCAAGCCTGGGAATCAGCAACCATCAAGGGAACAGGGTAAACAGAGAAATGAACCATGCATTCCAGGTCACTAAACACTGGACATTGTTTTGAAAGCTCTCTCTGATCTGCCACTACCAACCAGACTCCCCCAGCACCTGTTCTACCTGTATCAAGTTTTCACATTAAACTGGGCAATTATTCTCCAGCTGGCTCTGTGCCAAACAATGAACACTACTGTGTGTGCCTTCCCCTCAAGCCTGGCACAGCCAGCAAAAGGCTTACAGAGAGAGCCTCCCTTTACATCCTCAGTCAGCCCACTACAGCAGAGCAAAAACGCTTGGATTTATTAAGAGGTAAATATAGAAGCCCCAAGAATGCCTAATAACAGCCTCTGAAGGGTTATTATATGGTGGGTGGTGAGCAATTGCTCTCCTTCCCACTGAAAATAGAATAAGAGGAAATGAACAGAAACTGCAGTAGGTGGGATGGAGGCTAAGCATTGGGAATCACTGGAAAATGTGGAAGCTTTGGATCATGAAGCATGGTGTGAGTCCTGTATGTAATTAAGAAAACAGTGGCCATGCCTGGTACATATTAGGAACCCTATACGCATTTAATGAAGAACAAGGAATGTAACTAAGCAAAACAACCTCTCAAGGAATGCAGACCAGACTGAGATTGATGCCTTCCGGGAATGCATCTGCTCAACTCTAAGTGACTCCACCATTCCACATTTTCCAGATCACATATGTAGTCCACGCTGTGGATAATAACGTATGTGAAAGGGTTTTGGAATACAGATGGAAAGTATTATTAGTGTTTTGCATTTGTTTGCCTGTTTCTTTTCAAGGGCTCCTACGGATTTTCCCTATGCATGCTGTCCACCAGACTGCAGGTTCCTTAGGGCTGAGACAGTGTCTCCTTGTTTCCGTGCCCTTGATGCCCAGGTCAGGAGGAAGTTACCACAGGAAATAATTGACTGCTTGAGCCTAAAAGTCAGAACAGAGGAAGGAAAACAGATGACCACAGAAAAGTGGCTACTGATCAGGCCAGAGAGAAGCTCTGAACTCTAGGGTTGGGTGTCTGAGAAAACCTCATTTGAGAATTGCTGACTCTGAAGCCACAAGCCTTACCCCAAGGTTAGAATAACCAGTTTTGCCAAGAGTAACAAGAAGAACTAGGGAGATCACTATGTAAACATACTAGAAAAAAATGAAGAACCACGCAGAAATGGAAAGTTGGATTCCTCTGGGTCAGAAGCAGTAGCCAAGAGGTTCTTTAGGAATTGAAGGGCTACTTTTATTTCTTGCATGACCAAATAAGTATTCCTAAGCAGCTAAGCAGTAGCTAGAGAGAAGTCCTGCTTGTAGGGAAGGGAGGCAACTCTGAAAGGGAAGGCAGCTAAGGAGGTAAGGGAAGTTGAAAAAGATGAGGATTGGGGACAGATAATGATGCCAGCCCTGCTTTGATATGCTCATCTTGGTGACCCCGCTGACTACCACTCTCTTCATAAACCATTTCATCCCAGGAGCACAACAATACAGCCAGAAATAGGAGCTCTAAGAGGGACTCCAATATAGAAAGGTTAGCTGATCAAATGGATGATAATATTGGCTTATAGTCACTGATATAGGGCAATCCCTATAACATAATAAATTTTAAAGAAAACGTTTCCCAAGAAATATGTAAGGATTCCTGTAAAACTGTTTGGTTGAAGGGTATGCACCCAGAATTGATCATGAAAAGAATCTTCACAAAAATGTCTGACAGTAATTTCAGGTGAGTTTCACCATCTTAAGATGTTTCTCATATTGAATAATTTTCTGCCACGAGTAGGTAACTATTTTTATGACCAGGAAAAATAACAAAACTACTTTTAGTTGAAAACAAAGTGTTAACAGTGGGCCTGGTGCCCCATCTCTGAAGGCTCAAGAGTGAAGCCACTAAAAACCACAGCACTGTGTGTACCAGAATCCAGGGTGTTTAGCTCAAATCCAGCAAGACAAAGCTGGCGTATGGCTAGAATAGGTCAGTGTGGAGTTTCTTTGACATAAATACAACACCTATCAACTGAACAAAGACAAAGGCATGTCCTTTCCTAGATGTCCTCCACACCCTGGGATCTAGTTCTTTTGCAAACAGAGTCACCACAGGCTGGCAAATTCTTGGCCTGCCTCTACTTCCCTTTCTGTAGACTTTGGTTATGAAGACGATAGGGATCCCCACACACCAGGCCTCTGGCCTTTTACTCTGAGTGATTCACTTAGTTATCCTTTCTTCACTATCTGTGAGATGTCATCTGAACAAGACACCCTCCTTCTGGAAGGAGCTGTTAATCATTGTTTTTGTAAGAGTCCTGGAAGTAACTGTAAGTATCCCCATCACCACTGTCTCTTCTTACTCTTCCATGCTTGCTCTAAAACTAGTGAGTAGCACCATATGCCCATATATACACACATATGCATGCACCTGGCCTGCCAGAGATCACTCAGACCTCTTGCTGCTCTGGGGTGTCTATCTGCCCAGTCCTGTCTAAGGAATTTCACAAGAGCTCAGTCAGCTAGCCAAACCCAATCCCTGGTCTGGGTGCTCTGCAGCCCACAAGTCTAGTCCAGTTGCAACTTACTGATTCATGAGTGCTTGGGAATAGGAAAGTTAAAACAGGAACTAATATATGCCCTTAGATGCCAGGAATGAAGCCAGACTCTCACTGAGGGGAGGGGAGACGTGGAATCAAATAAAATACATAACCAAAAGGGTTATGCTACACTTCAGGTAGTCCTCAAAAGTTGGGAACTGCTCTTTGTTGAAGACTTCTTTATTTCATAATTAACAAAGTTCTTCTAAAATCCATTATACCTGGAAAACCTATGCAGCCTCTGAGCCTAAAGTGTGCCCTCAAATACACCTTTTGCCACCTGCTGTGCCAGACATTCTACAGTTAGTCCAGTAACCTTACACTCCACCTTCTGGGACCTACACACCTGAAGCCCAGTAGGCTTTCACAAGCCCTGTAGGCCTCCTCCCTGGCCCAGGCAACCCCAGGCCTGCCCGACTTGTCCCAGACTCTCTGCTGGGCCTTGTAACCCTAGGACTCTCCTATTTCATTCATTCACAAATAAAGCCCTACTAACCGAAGAGTCACCCTGCTAGTTGATGGCCAGTTGATGGCAGAATAGTAACTCCAGCTATCATGTGGCTTCCTCCCCAGCGTTTTTCTCCACAGGACACCCCACAACCCCCAGTTCACAGAGGCCCTGGACTGATGGGATGGGAGAAGAGTCCACAGGACACCCCACAACCCCCAGTTCACAGAGGCCCTGGACTGATGGGATGGGAGAAGAGCGGAACATCCCTTTCTCCCCAACTCCCCCACTCAGCCGCACTCCGCACCCCAGTCCCTGTGAACACCACCCCTAATTCCTCTTTTGAGGAATGAGGCCTTCCTTTGCACCTTCTAGGGCAATCCTCCCCACTCCCGGGCCTTCTGGACCCCAGAAGGACACCCAGTATCTGCCCTTCCCAACCCGTTCTCCCTCGCCCCACCCTCAGAACCCCAACCCAGTTCAGGACACGTGAACCACTGCCATCCTGCTATCCGGAGCCCCACCATCTCAGCCGCGCCTCTGCTGCCGGCACCGCCACCAGCGCACTTGGAGCTGACGCGTTACCACAGCAACCGGGAGCGCGCATTCTCTACTCTGGCCCCGCCCCTCCTAGTTCCCCGGGCCGGCTGGTACTTTGGGAACCGGAACTCCTCCCTCCAGCCTTTCCCGCCCAGCGCTAGGGCGGGAACGTGGTTAAGAGACTGACCCGCTCAGACCACACCCTGCTCTTCACCTTAACCTTGGTTGAACTTGAGTCAGGACCCTTAAAGGACCTATGGTGGGCCCAGGAGGGCCCAACTGCCAGGGACCCCAAGAGCCAGGCTCAGGGTCAGTTCCCCCCGCCCCAGAGACCCCACCCTAGGTTATCATGGTTACCGTTGCCGCGGTGCCCAGGAGGCTCCAAGCCAAACCTGATGATAGTTCAATCTTCAGAGAAACAAGCAGGATTAAACCAAATAAATTTCACAACAGGAGAGGTTAGTTAGACCAAAGAAAGAACTTCCGGACCTGAGGATGTGTTTACAGTCTCAAAAGCTGTCCCTTTAAAGATGGGCATGGCACTGGGAGAGCTTATCAAAAATAAAAATATGTAGAGCGTGGCTCAAGCGGTAGAGCACCAGTCTGGAAATCAAGAAGCCCAGAGTTCAAACCCCAGTACCTCCCTCCCGAAATAATGTAGGCTACCTAAATCAAAACCTATGGAACTGGACTTGGGGAATCTGTTTTTTAACACTTACTCATTTGTATGTTTCAGGAGTTTTTTTTATTTTCCCAGTTTGGTTTGGCCCCTTTACCATACTAACCTTCAGGGCAGAAATGAACTGACATAGAAATCCTGCACTGCAAGTATCACAAAGCCTTCCCACCCCACCAGGGCATTTTTCTTCCCCAGTTACTGATTTTCTGAGCCCGTAGTGACTGTGATTATATGAACCAAAGTTCCATTCCCAAATTTCTCTCCAAATTGCAAAATTCTCCCCCAGCCTCTGTCCAAACTCCAACTTAAGCTTTGAGAGCTATTGATAAGCACCCTAGGGAATGGAGGGAGGGAGACATGGCTACCTGCTGCTGTTTCTAAAGAACCTTCCTTCCCTAGATTCCTGGTCTCCTTTGGGATCCTCTAGAAGACAAGACTGTGCTTCTTTCAGGGTTGAAGGCAGGGTGAAAGGGAGGAGAGGGAAGTCCTAAAGAGAGGAACACGGTTCTTGGGGACTTAGGAGTGAGGGGTTTTCTGTTCCTGACACCTTCCTCATCTGTCTTTGGCGTTCTCTCTGCAGTCCAGAGAGAAGGGAAGACAAGTAACCAACTAGAGTGGATCAAATGCTTCTCAAAGGATTTTTACCCAGTCTTCAGCCAGTTTCTCTGAGGTAGTCACCCCCATAAAATAAGGCCAGGAGAGAGACCCTGCAACCTCCAGGGCTGTGCTCTTTGCTCAACTCAGGCTGCCTCTCTGAAGAAAAAGTGTGACGTTGAAACAGGGAGGAAAGTATGACAGAGTGCAATGGAAGGGAATTGCCTCCCAAAGAATTTACCTCAACACTTAGGGCCAAACTACAGGCCTCCTGTTTGCATGGCCCCTCCAAGGCTCACAGCAATGCCCTGGGCAACACTCCTGCTTAGTCATGTATTTGTGTGACTTTGCAAAAGTAAGTTGACTTAGGGAGCCATTTGTTTTAGATCTGTGAAACATGTTTGTGTGGTTTCCACTCCTTACATGTAGAGTTAAGTTACTGCCAGCTGCCCTGGTGTAGGAAAGGCTTCCTGGAACACTCCTTCTACCCAGCTACTGTGTCGATTCATCAGATGTCCAGGCAGCAAAGTATCAGCCACATTCTCCATATGACTATGTGCTGTGATTCCCAACACAGAAAGGATCTGCAAGTGGAGGTAAAACAAGGTTTGAGATGGGTATGAACAGAAGCCAGTCTGTGAAAAAATTCTAAACATCAGTGGTATGAAATTGTAAGTGGGGATTAATCTTATCAATGCCTACTCAAAACTAAAGTCTCTCTCTGGCCAAAAAGAAACATAGTGTTTTTGTACTTATACACATACTGTATATCTCATCAGAGAAAAGCTGCCTCCAAAGCACTCAAACTGGTTGATTACTTCCGTTTTTCCAACGCTGATATGTTTTCTTTTTGCATTCCTTTCCTATAGACAGAGTATTTTAAATATTTGAATTTTCCTAAGTGTGATGAAATGGCTTTCCACTTAAAAACTATTCAAGTGTTAGTTTTCTACTGCTGCTGTAACAAATTGCTATGAATTTAGTAGCTTAAAAAAACACAAATTTAGAGTTCTAGAGTTTGATGTGGACCACTGACATGGATCTCAAGGTGTCGATAGGGCTGCTCTTCTAGAAATTCTAGTGCTTCTAAAATTGCCCATATTCCTTGGCTTGTGGCCATCTCCCACCATTGTAAAACCAGTATCCATGTGTGTCTAACCCTTCTGGAGTAGTCACATCTCCTTCTGCTGGGAAAGGACTTGAGTGATTGGGTTCAGCCTACAGGGATAATCCAAGATTATCTCCCCATCTCAAGCCCCTTAATCTAGAGTCTCTCTTACCATGAAAGGCAATATTCACAATTCTGGGGATGTGTGTGGTGGTATACACCTATAATACCAGCTACTTAAGAGACAGAGGCAGGAGAATTGCAAGTTTGAGGCCTGCTGGGGCAAAGATGTAGAGACCCTATCTTAAAAGCAAAATATAGTGGTAGAGTGCCTGCTTTGCAAGCAGAAGCCCCGAGTTCAAACTCCAGTCCCAGAAAAAAAAATACAAAATATAAATGAAAGGGTTGAGGATGTAGCTCAAGTGGTGGAGCTCTTGCCAAGCCTGTGTAAAGCCCTGGATTCAAACTCTAGTAATGAAAAAAAAAAAAAAGGTGAACAATTGAACTTGGGGTCACAAAGAGGTGCTTCAATTTAATGACTCTTTATATTTTCTTTTTTTCTTCTTTTTGTTTCTTTAATTTTTTTAAGGACTCTATATTTTCAAAGGCTTGGATGACAAAATAAAATGCAAACGATTTATTTGAAGAGTTAATACAACTTATCATGCTAAAACTGCATTTTTGAGAAGTCTATTTGAAGATTACAATACTAAAAGTTAAATTTAACAGATTTCTGACTTCGACATATGTCAGCATATTTTCTTCTTTTGTCACCCTTAAATTTATGTATTCAAGGACATAAAATTGACTTACAATTAATGGTTCATGAATCAAAAGTGGTAAAGACAAGTAGTGGAATCCATAGAAATTATTTTGAAATTGAGAAGCAAATTTTAACACAATTTTCAGATTATACAGAAAAGGAAATTCAATAGGAAGTGTAGACAAATATTGAATAGAATAAGTAGGCATTTAGAATGTTTGGTAATCCACTTAACAAGGAGAAGAAAATCACACGAACACATTGGGAGAACATTAAGTTTCATATTGACTTAACATAAAATACTGACATTGCTATAGAGTACATGAAACTCACATTACTGTACTAAATGGAGGATTTGTGACAAACTGATTAATGAGTGCCATCAATTCCAAGAATATTTAAGAGTAATTACTGAACAACGCTCTGAAATCCTACAACTCATATGAGGGAAATTGAATACAGATTTTTCCCAAATTTGACAACAATCATAAAGATTGACATGATTTTACCTATAACACACTGTGGAATGAAATATTCTAATCTATCCATAATAATAAAAGTGTTGATCAATCTATGTCAGAAGAAAAACTGAATTATCTTTCTATTCTCTTCAAAAATATTATAAAATTACTGTTATGTGAAAAGACAATTAAGGAAGATACAACCAAAAATGTTGGGTGAAAAAACCTCATTAGTTGTTGTTTTAGGTTGCTCATGCTACTCTTCTAGATGCTATGTTTTCACTTGCCAGGCTTTTTACAGTTTATGCTTTCTTATGATTTCTTTTACTATTCCAAATGTTTATTTCTGCAATTAATTTTGTATTGCTTTTCTCAAATGAAACTTCCGAAAGTATATAAACTTCAGGCCTCACAAAACCAGTTTCTAGCCCTGATAAGTAAGGAGGCAACCTTTCCCTGCTCAGCAAAACTTGGCTCAAAAGCATAGCCATATCCGGTGAGGCTGGGATAAGAGCCCTTATTCTCACTTCCCACCCTCAGCCAACTCTGCACACTCCTCCCCTCACTGTCCTTTTTCCTTTTTTCTTTCCTTTTCCTTCTCTTATTTCTACTTGTGCTTCTTTGGAGTCCTTTTACCTTGATTCCCAAGCTCTGCTTTCACTCTTCTCTGCTCCGTCCCATTTTCAACCCACTCTCATTGCCTGGCAAGCAAGGGGTGAGGACAACAGGGAAGATTAAGAGACTAATGATGCCAGAAGAGGACGGCTCCAGATCCTCTGCCCAATCCTGAGCCCACCTCCAGCTGCCTGGCCCTTGCTGTCATGACAGGGCTCCAAAAGAATTCTCAGAATAAAGTCTGGATTGCCAGCAAGGGATCAGGATTAGATCCAGGAGAGGAGTGAGGCACCCAGGAGCCAGAGCAGAGCCCAGCAGTTCTGGTCTGGAGTTAGTCCTGGTAACCTCCTTACCCCCCACTGGGCCTTGAAGCCTCAAAGGTGCCTAGTCAGACAGTCTACTGGCCCCACACTGAGATACTCCCCACACTGGCTGAGGCAGGAGACATGGGAAGTTTGACTCTATGATGAATAAGCACATTTAATGAGAGGAACCTAGGAGACATGGTCCCATAGAGCCATTTGGTCAAAATAAAATGTCTGGCTTCTCACTTAAGCATGTCTTCTGTCCAAGAACAATGAGACTGGTTCCCTGCTTCTCACTCTCTCCAGCTCTCCCCTTCCCCTGCCCCTCTAAAATACATTTAGGAGTCTGGCTTCCCAGCACTGGGATCACAGATGCTGAAAGCTGGATAAAGGAAAGAGGATAGAAGTGGGTCCAGGCAGCCAGCAATGGATTTAGAATGAGATGGGGTTTCCATGTCCCTGTGGAGAAGTTTGTGTGCCATGCATGTGGCTCTTTGCTAGTGATATCCTGTTTTCTCCAAACTCCTTTACTCAGTCCTAGGAGTTCTCCGGGGCCCCCTTCCTTCCCTGGACCTACTCCCACTCCCTTACATAGCCTCTGCTTCCATTTTAAGTATGCCCATTTGACCTTCAGTGGCCTGGTTCCTAACCATAACCCCATATAAGACAGCCTGGAGGAAGCTCTCCCATGCTGTGGGAACAGAGAAGAGAGGGAGAATGATGGGTGAGTTTGGAGCTGGGGTAGCAAGAATTGAACCCTGGCCTAGGTCTAGTTTCCTCATCCATGAAATGGGGTAATAGGTCCAAAGAGAGAATGGTGTTCTGAAGGTAAGGCCAGGAATGAAAATCAGTTTCCATTCTGCCAGGCTGTTTTCTTCCCTTTCCTACCTCCAGGCATGAGAATGGGGAAGAGGTGTCCTTTGTCCTTAGTGTATCAGGAATCAGCTCTTGTACTCTAAGCTGTGAGGATGCTTGAGAGGCTGTTTCCCTGGATCCCTTCTTCCCAGAATACTTGAACTCTTCACACTGCCCTAAATTCTTTCTAAATCAAAGTAGGGCTCAAACATAAATAAATACTTAAATGCACAAATTATTCTACTCAAACTATTTACTGCTTTCCTTCTGTCTTCAAAACTCCTTTTTTCTTTCCTGTTCTTAAAGACTGCCTAAGAGTCCCAGCTGGGGGAGAAAAGAGTCTGAATAACAGGAAGAAATTTGCAACCAAGCAGAAAGAGTAGGAGTGAATGAAGCTGGGGGGCAGGGGTGTCAGGGTGGGACTGGAATTCAGAACCACTGGTGGGGGGGCTTGTGACTAGAGGCCCTGAGTCTAGAGAGGGGAGACAGAAAGGAAAAGAGGAGAGGCACATGCCATAATAGTATTGGTGCCTCCCCCTCCCCAGAAGGGATCAAGCTATGAATGGTTGAAACACCAGAGTAATGATAGTCTCTCGTTGGTCACCACCACCCTTCCTCACATTTTTTTTGCGGTACTGGGGCTTGAACTCAGGGCCTTCACTTTGAGCCACACCACCAGCCTTTTTTGTGAAGGGTATTTTCAAGATAGAGTCTCACAAACTGTTTGCCTGGTCTTGCTTCAAGCTGCAATCCTCCTGATCACTACCTCCTGAGTAGCTAGGATTACAGGCATAAACCACTGGTGCCCAACCTCCCTGCTTTCTTGAACACCACATTCCACCCTCCTGCCCACCCAGGTCCTTGGGCTAGTGTTGCCCTGGTGGCCTAGGCACGCCTCCACATGCCTAGCACCAGCTTCCCTTCCTACGTGACCAGCACAGGCCCTGGACTGGGTGGCGGATGCTGAGATAAGGCCAAGGAGGGGAAAACCACCAAAGCCAGGAAGTTGTACAGCCTAGTTCCCCTGGCAACCCCACCACAGTCACCAAACATTGCAGGGTTGGGGGTAGGGACAATTCCTGTTCCCAGCTAGAGCCAGGGCCCTCCCAGACCTCAGTTTTCTTGTTGGAGAAATTCTTTCCAATCTCCTAAGGGAGAGTCCATTTAAAACACAAATCTGAGACACTCTGCTTTTCCATCCTCTGCCCAGGTTCTCTGTCTGTACATCTAGTGAGACTGCAGGAAGCTGCATTTCCAACTTGCATCCCAGTGGTTCCGATGCTGGCAGTCTGAGGACTTCACTTAGAGAACAGACAAGTTTCTGGCAGGTTAAGAGAAGACACAGGATAGGGCTGGGGCATCTCTTCATCCTGTGTCTTCTATAGTCTACAGACAATGCCATTTCCAGGGGTGCTTGACTTTGGGTTTATTTTCAACATCAAATGAGTGACCAGATACCTAGGTTCTAGTACATGCAGAATCAGTCTAAACCATGAACTAAATCAGAACTATTGTTCTGAGAACCAGGAGGCACAGGAAGATATGCAAAGGCATATTTGCTACTCTCAGAACCCTGGGACCCCAGGCAAATCACTCACAGTTCCTAGGCTTTGGTGTTTTTGTTCTCTCCAAAGGGGAAAGCATTAGCAGGAGGTGGCAAGCCTCCTTGGGATTAATAGGTATGCAAGTACTTTGATAGTATACCTCTTGGGTAATGTCCTGATGGTTCTAGTAGTTTTTTCTTTAATCACTGGAGGTAAAAGTGGGGTTGTCTGAGGGAGGCTAAGAAGGTCAGGAAGCCTTGAGAACAGAAGCCCCAAGAAGCAGGATCCAGGCACTGAGCCTCAGGCACTCTGTCAGTTCCCATCTAAGGCTGCCAGATCTCTGTTTCACTGGAGAGGTGGCTGCTGCAGAGCTAAACTTCCTGTACCTCTTGCCAAGCCTGACCTCTCCCTTCCTCCACTGTGGCCCTGGCCTCCCCTCACAGGAAAACCACAGCTCAACCCAGCTGCAAGCTGAACCCTTCCCCAGGATCAGTCGTCTTACAGGGAAGCCCCAAGACAGGGTGAAAAATAGCTTGAATTTCTGTCACTGAAAGTTTAAATTTCCATATATCCATTAGCTGGACTCGGCAAGCTACACTATGTCTTTATCTGTAAAATGGGAAAGATTTGTATTTTGTGGTGGTGCCTGACCCTTCTGGATTTCCCATCCCAGTGATAGATAGCACCACCTGCTCAGTTGCTGAAGATGAAGGACATCTTTCTTGATATCCTCTCCTGCCCTCTCCTTCACTCTCCACCGTCATTTGGAGAGTAGCAAACAAATTTGAACTTCATTCTCTTCTTTCCATCCTCACTGTACTGCCTGACCCAGACCACTGTCGTGTCAGCCTGGACTACGACAAAGCCCCCAAATCTGCCTGTTGTAGACTTCCCCAATCTTAGACCATTCTCTACTGTGCAGCCTCACAGAACTTTCTGTGTAAAGCAGAGCTTACAATGCTTCTTTCCCCTGCCCCTATGAAATGTCCCAAACTATTGACTGTGAAGCTCCTTTCGTGATCTGGCCCTCACTTCCCTCCTCCACCACATTTCCAGCGCCCTCATGTCTTCAAGCTCATAGGTCTGCAGTCCAGTTCTGCATATCCTCACTTTCTACCCTGCACATGCCACACCCCTGCCTAGGCATCTCCTCACCACCACTGGCCTTCCTTTCATGTTTCTAATCATCCTTAAGTTTCTGGTTCAAATTTCACCATCTTTCAGACACATCATGGCGCTCCTCCTAGCACCTAGCACTTCTTAGCACCTAGACACCGTATCATGCTTACATGTATTAAAATTGGCTCCTCACTGTTCTCACTCCTCCCAGGAGAGCAGAGACTGTCTTCTTAGTCACCAGATCCCCCAAAACCCAGCGGGTGCTTACCTTAAGGCAGATGCTCTACCATCCAAGCCATACCTCCAGTCCAAGGGTACTTACCTTGAAAAAAGCACCAAGAAATACTTCTTGAGTCTGTAATCCCAGCTACTCAGGAGGTGATCAGGAAGACCATGGGTTTAGCAAAAAGTTAAGAGACCCCACCTAATCAAATAAACTTGGCATGGTGACACATGCTTGTAAACCCAGTTTTGCAAGAGATATAAGTAGGAGGATTATGGTCTAAGGCTGGCCCCAGGCAAAAATGGGAGCCCCTACCTGAAAAGTAGCTAAAACAAAAAAGGATTGGGGGCATGGCTTTAGACACAGGCCCTGAGTTCAAACCCCAGCACCACCACCAAAAAGAAAATTTTTTTTAAATAATAAAAGCATAAATCCAAAATACAAGTAAGTTTCCTAGCACAGTGAATAGCAAAAAAGTGTTAGTAAATATCGCCATCATCATCAAGATGCTTTAGTCCCACATGGGGCCATATTTCTCCCTAATAGGAAAATAATTCAAAATTCACGTCCCGCCAACAGTGAGGTGAAGTGGTGTGACAGTCCCAATGTCTGTATGACCGCTCCCCACCCACCCCAAGTCCATTGATGTTGGTTGATCTGTCCATCCCTACTGATATCTGCTTCTTACCCTGACTCAGGCCTCTTCCAGGCAGGAAAGAAATAGCCCCTCTCTCCCTGGAACTTGACCTGTGATCACAAAGTCAGTGACTTCTCCTTTTTCACCAGAAGCTCCCTCATATACTCCCTGATTTCCCTGGCCAGATCAGGGGAGATGATCTCTGCGACAGATAGCCTCAGCATCCCATGGCATGGCGTTAGAGGTTGGCAAGAGAGCTTCCCATAGAACCCCATGTGCATTTCAGCAAAGGCACATGTAACTGACTTCTTGAATCATCATGGTTCCTATCCATGTTTTATATGGATCATGCAGTCCTTCAGGATCTTTGAGCAAAGAGATCATGTATCAATAACCTCCACCCCCAAAAGGCCTGACATAGAGTAGAATCATTGAATGAATATATGAATGAAAAAATGAGTGTGTAACTGAGCATTCCCAGGCAGAGCTGCTCATTTTCCTCCATTAGGAGATGAGATTTGTCCTATTTATTGAAGACATTCTTCCTGACCCTTCAGAGATTCCAGAGGCTAATAACCTTCAGAGTCAAGAGGATCATTTTTCCTTGTCTAACCTAAATTTCTCTAGATGCAACTTCAGGGCATTTTCTTCTAATCTACCTCCCTGGCCACTGGGACTGAAACCCATTTCTTTGCAAGGAGACAGTTACTAATTTACTCTTTTAGCCTTTTCTTCAACAAACTTAATCCCAGGCTCTTTATTGTTCCATCCCTGGAGTCTTGTTGTCCAGCCCTTTCCCTGTTCCACTGCTTCTTGGGACTTTTGCCAAGTTCTGAAAGGCCTCCTTTAGCTGTCGAGGCAGGAAAAGGACATATTGTTCTCCACAGAACCATGTACAAACACACAGATACCTATGCACACAGGACCAACACCTGTGCATTCCCATTATTCCCAATTCTGGGTAAACACACACTCATAGGCAGCCTCCTCACTCAGTCACAGATTCATCTCCTCCCACTTGCAGCCCCCGCTCCCTAATGTAGTGAATCCTTACACTCCTAGATGCACACTGACACGAATATGAATAGGCTGCAGGGATCTATGCTTTTTACTCACAGGTGAGCCAAACTGGGTGGAGCATCTGAAATTCTATTCCTTTCTCCTTTCTATTGGCCACTATGGGCCAAACCTACTTTCCCTCCACCTCCAGTGATTTTCCACTTCAAGGCTAAAGGCAAAGAGTAAATGAACCAAAGTTGGCTCCTACGTCTTCCTCCTGCCCTCCTCCCATTCTTTGTTTCTCAAACCCTCAATGTACCTCCTATTTGCCCAGATCACACATGCCACCCTCCATCCCCTTCCCAGCCTCCTCTGTCTGTAGGGAGTGAGGTTTCTTTTGTAAATGAGCAATGGGGAAGCAAGGAAGTTAACAAATGAGCTGGGCTCCATTTCAGATCCTGTGACAGGTTGGGTTGGCTTGACCCTGGACTGGCAGGGCACTGTGTTACTAAGCCAGGGGATTCAAGAGCAGGAGGGTGGTGTGAAACTCATTCATTCATTCAACAAATGTTTATTCAGAACCTACCACATGCCAACACTATGCCATACAAAAAAACCCAATAAAAACCTGCCTCTGTACAGTGTACATTCTATGAGTGGAGACAGGAAATAAATAAGTAAAACATACTGGTATCGGGTGACAATAAATGAAATCGGGGAGGATGGGATGGAGTGTGTAATTTTAAGTAGGGTGGTCAGGAAGGGTGACATCTGAATGAGGGCCTGAAGGAAATAAAAGAGCAAGCCATCATGGGACCTGGAAGGAGATTCTTCTAAGGTGGTGGAATAGACCCACAAGTGCAGCACTACAAAACACCACTGTAGACAGCCAGGGAGAACAGGGTGCCAAAAGATGACAAGGAAAGGGGACGTTATACAGAGTTGTTCTTCCTCATGTCAGGGCTGGAACCCATTCCAGGGCTCAGAGCCTGAAATGGTAAGAGGTCAAATCAGGGATGAAACTGTGACCTCTGATGGGACAAAATGCTAAAAAGCAAACAGGAAACATGAAATTTTGAGATGCCTGTTGGAGGCATTCAAAAGGAAGGAACTGAACCTGCAGTGAGATTAAGAGGAGGCCTTGAGATTTCGCTCCAAGAAAGCATGCCAGGTGTGGTCGGTAGAAGAGAGGTAAATGCCTGTCAAACCCAGTTGGGATTAGCTTTGAAAATATTACTCCAGGGAGTGGGAGGCAGCCAGCTGAAGCTGCCTTGACTAGTGGTGAGAGGGTGTGGTGCTGTTGAGTGTTAACTATCTCCTAGCCCCCACATTTCCACTGCTGGAGCGCTTACTATATGCTAGCATTCGCTATGCAAAGTGCTTTCCAGGAGGGTCTCGTGTAATCGTCACAGCACCTTTCGGAGAAATTATACTCTTTAGTTTTCAGTTGAGGAACACCACTCTACCACCTTCTTATTCCCCAGTCCCTTCAAGACCCCACTTGTGACTGTTCCATTCCAGAACAGCACAAGGTGATCTGGACCCTCAGCCAGGTTGACTTGGGCTCAAATCCCTGCTCTTCCACTCAATTGCTATGTGCCCTAGGGCAAGTTTCTTGCCCTTTGTGAAACCCAGGGTATAAAATGGGGATAATAATACAGAAGTGTCTACTTCCTGGAGTTCTGTGATAATCCACTGGGAAGAACCTATATTGGTACTGTGGCATATCATGTCTCAGAAATGTTGAAACATATGGCCAATAACTTGTAGCTTTAAATAGTTAAATCAGGAAAGTGGGGTTTTGTTTCTTGGGGTTTTTTTTAGTATAAATACCAGTGAATTCGGTGTTTTCTCTGCAATGACGTCACTCCTACTGGCATTCCACAAAGCCTTCCTGAATAGGAGATAAAGGGGTGGAGTGACAGCTAACCCTCTAGGAATTTGCACATAGGCTTCAGCCTATCTTATTTGTGCCACAGCCCATGGGAGTGCAGCAAGCAAGCAAATACCACCTCTCCCATGGCAAGATGTTGGAATGAGGTCGAGAGTCACTGATGGCTATAAAACACTGGCATGGGGGCTGGCACACAGTAGGTGTTTCTAGGAAGAGACATCCACAGTGAGGTTAGGGAGTGTGTGTGGGAAGAGAATGAAAGCACTTTGATTGTAAAACACTGCATAATCTGTCACAGTCAGCCAGTGTTACGGCTTTCTTCCCTCAAGGAGACAGGAGATATACTGCAGCAGAAGGGGAAGAGGGACATAGACCATATCCCTAAGCTGGCTAATGGGGATGGGACCTAATGGGGGAGGATGGCCCAAGGACCCTCAAGCAAGTTCTCTAGGAAGATACCCAGACTGCTCAGGAAGTCTTGGGGTAAATGTGACACCTGGAGGTTGCAAACTGTGGGTTCATTTCTGGGTTTGGCTCTGGGGCAACTGGAGATGTGACCCAAAGTTGAGTATCTTGGTCAAAGGCCACTATCTAAAAGAGAAGCTTTGCTGTAAGGCTCTCCCCAGCATGCAGCTTCAAAGTGTCTGGAATCAAACAAGGCTTCTTCCTGTCAGCCATCAAATCATCCTTGCTCACTTGCCAGATTTTGGTTCCTCTTCACTGTTACAACCCCACCCTCGGCACCCAAGCTGGTGTGGCTGACTCCAACACAGACCACCTTGTCCCAAGACTGCCTGAGGGGCCTCTTACCTAGAAACATCTGTACTTACCAGGACTCAGAGCTTTACCAACATCCTCCACCCTCCTCCAGTGGCTGAGCTGTTCTGGCTGGAGAGACAGGCCAGCCAGAATCACAAGGCAGGTCTGCCCCATTCACTAGGTAGCAAGGGTCTCACCTTGCTGCAAACGCTGCCCATACATTTTGCATTATAGCTCCGTCCCAAGAACAATTGTAAAGTCCTGTCCCTTCTCAATTCCAACCTGCCTGCCCTAAACCAAGTGACAAAGAGGATGATGAAGGAAACTGAGGGCTTAGTATTGCAATCTTTCATCTCTGCCCTCTTGCCTATACTGCTCTCTGCATTTTGGTACATTTCCTCCTTTCCTCACAGTGGGCACAGTAGCCCTAGACACAGCCAGAGTCCATTCAAAAAAGATTGGGATTCTTTATTTAAATCAGCAAGTTCATATTCTTTAAGCCCATGGTGGGCAGCTCTCCCACTTCTGTCCCCCCAACCCCTCCCCTTAGCCACAGCAAGGGAATGGAAAATAAGAAGCCAAGACGTCTCTGCCAAGAAAGGCTGCCCCAGATGTGATAAGCACAGCCCAGCTGTAGCTGGGGTGGCAGCCGCCATAATCCCCTCCCTATAAATTAAGTCCCTACAGCCACAGCTGTGGGAGAGGCATAATTGTGGAAGAAAAGCCAGTGCACATCAGGCCACAGGCAGCATCGCTGACTCCCAGCCAAGGAATGGACTGAAAGCATAGAGCTCAGGGTTGGAGGAGGCCAGAGGGAAAGAGAGGCATTGTGGGGAGAGGAGAGCTAAGGGCCCCAGACTTTGGTCCCAGGGGAAAAGTTGGTCCAGTTTTGATGAGTGTGGGGAAGGAATGTATTAGTAAGCACAGGCGGAGAGGCTGCCATCAGACATCCCCATAGATGACAGAATAGCTTGGACCCCCCCGCCTGGCAGAGTGGAGCTTAAGATCTCTGGGGCTCTCATGGAATGTCACTACTAAAACATATATATATATATATATACATATATATTAACCATTCATGGAAGAGCAGGGGCAAGGGTGGGGCAGGATCAGAGGATCTGGCGTGGCATCCCGTAGCCAGTCATGCCTGCCTGAGAGGCCCCACGGTTGGTGCCCATCTGTAACCCAATCACATTCTTGCCCTCTTGCAGCTGGTTGTCTGAGAAGTTCCGAGGGTTCTCCTTGGATTTCCTGGGTGGAAAGGGAGCAAATGTTAGAAGAAGGGTGAAGGCTGCCCCAGTAAATTCTTCCCTGGACAGAGTATAGGCTTTGCTGTGGGCTCAAGAGCTGGTAAAAGATCTCTCCTCAAGAGCCTTAAGCTATCTAAAGTTACTTCATCATCTCTCCAAAGGGACAACCACCTGTGGAAGTTGTGAGAAGTAAAATGAGTTATATGAAAGTGCTTTATAAAGAACTGGCTTCTACAGAGACATCATTTACTTCCTAGGGACAGGAATGCGCAAAAACACTGTGTCAGCAGGTCTCTGTGCTTGTCCCAGCAATACTTACTTAGGAAACCAGTTGGGATCTCCAGAGAAGAGCCCATCATCCCTGGCTACTGCCAGACCACCCAGGTTCATCAGTGTCCGCTGCACACAGGCCATGTTCTTTCCTAGGAAGGAGAAGACGAATGGCTTGGCCTTAGCAGGGCTAGAGTTCTAGAGGCCAGAGTTCCATCTCTATCAGCAAATCAGCAGACTTGACTTCCAAACTCTTTTTACTACTTGTTTCCATCCAACCCACAACATTGCCAACTTCTCCATGACACACACACACACAGAGTCCCAAATCTGTCCCTTCTCCCTGGTCAAGATGGCCCAGCCCAATCCATGGTCTCCTGGATGACAACTCTAGGTCCCAGCCCTGGCCCACCTTCCCAGAGATCCACAGTTTGGAAGATGTCAGTGGTATTGATGCCATAGCGCTCAGCTGCCTGCAGGAACTGAGAGATCTGCTCCATCTGCTTGAAGGCCATGGTGGAGGCCTGGATCTTCTTTACCGGGGCCTGCCCTTCAGGGTACAGTGCATTAATGAGCTCACACAGCACCTGCATGAGGATAGCAAGCATGCAAAGGTGAGGACATGCCTAGTGCAGATCAGTGTGTATAACCTTCAGCACCAGAGATAGTGACCAGAGAGGTTCTCTCGCCTGGTGGGAACCCTTTGAGCATCAGGTTCTCTCCTGTCCAGTACCCTGCCTCTGAGCCCAGAGTGAAGAGCCAGTGTTTAGTCTTTCTTGCTATTCCAGGATCACTGTCAAGAGCCCACCCACCCTCTTTCCTTAGATCTAGTCTTCCTTGGTGTCACCTATGGCCTTCACTGCAAGGAATATATTGACCCTTCCCTTCCCTGGATGGAGAGGGAGGAACACAAGGGTCCTCTCACATCCTCAATAATACTTTCAGGTTGAGGAAGAGGTTGGGACTGCATGCCCTCATTCTTTCCTACTTTAGGTTAAATAACCTCCAGTTCTCCAGAGCCAGCTCTGTACCTCCAGTCCAGTGGGGACCCAGCACTCACAGTGCCATCCTTGAGCCAGTTCTGGAAGTTCTCACGCCCAGGCTGGGGCCTGCCCACATCCTTGCGGCACTGAGTGGTGATCCACTGGATCAAGATCTGCTCTAGGTCTGCATCATACTGTTTCTCAATCTTCTGTTGCACCTCCCGGCTCAGGCCATATGCAGGTCCCCTGTTAGCCATACTGAACAGCTGTGGTGCCTATAGAAAGCTGGGGAGAGGAAATAAGCAGACCTATGGTCAACACTCTGACCCATGGGGTAGAGGACTCTGCCTGAGGAAACACATACTGTATCCCACAGGACTGGCTTCATGGGTGATGACCAGAGCTGTTGTCAAATGAGGGAACTCTCATCTCAGCCCCTGGACATGGGCTAGCATAGCACTGCTCAGAACTCTTGAGAGGTGTGGGGCCTCTCAATCTCTGGACTCCTTCACCCCTGTGACAAGCAGTCCACCTATTATATTGAGGCTCCCCACTAAATTTCATTTGAATGAATGGTTCTATTACCAGAATGAAGCCTAGACACACTGGAATAGAATGTGAAGTAAATGGCTGGGGTTCAGCTCACTTAGGGTCAGCAGCTTTTATAAAGGCAAACCGATCATTCTAACTCCATTGCTGCTCTTTACATTCCTAGGAAAGATAAGGATTCAGGGAGAACAATATGGAACAGCTTCAGAACCCTATGCCATGAGCTGGAGGACTGAATAGATCTAAAACCTCTGGGTTTTAACTGAGCACCTACTATTTATGCTAGGAATTGAGGAAGGGGTAGAAGCCTTAGATCCTAAATTGCCCATAGTGCCATCAAGGGAAAAAATGTAGTATGTACGACAGGGTAAGGATTGCATACAATGGATGTCAAACAGCACAGTTCAGATCACGTTATGGGAATTAATAGACAAGGAAAGGCAGAAGCAGTTGGGGGTGGGGGTTGCTGGAAGAGGTAGGCCTCGGTAGGCCCTTACCACATTTTAGCAGGCAATCGAAAAAAATTCTCATTTCCTTCTAGGAGCTATGGCACACAGAATAATGTGCCCCCTCCTACCAGGTGTCCTTGTCCTAATTCCCAGAACCTGTGGCTACATTACCTTACATGGCAAAAAGGAATTTTGGAGATGTGATTAAAATTAAGGATCTTGAGATAGATTACTCTGGATCATCCAGGTGGGCCTAAAGTCATCATAAAGGTCCTTTCTAAGTAAAAGAAGAAGATAGGTGAGTCAGAGTGGGAGAAGAAGTGACGAAGGAAGCAAGAGGTGGAAGTCATGCAGGGTCATGAAACAAGTCGAAAAAGGCAGGAAATGGATTATCTCCTAGCCACTCCCCGCCCCCAAAATGCACCCCTGCCAACACCTGAACCTTAGCCAGTAAGACCCCTAATTTGGAATCTCCAGAACTGGAAGATTTGCATGTGTCACGAAATTCGTACTAGTTTGTTATAGCAGAAACAGGAAACTAATACAGGAGCCTTGGGTGGCATTTTAAGGAAAACCTGGGAAGAGAAGGAAGGATGGAGAAGTTTACAGAGGGTTTCTTTAACTTAGTTTGGAGGGCCTTGGTTAGCAAAAAGTGGGTGGTTTCTGACCACTGGCCTGAGTTGGCAGCACCTCACCATGGGCCCCACCCACCACCTCACCACCAAAGTCCCACACTCAGGGGCTTGCCAAGCAAGTCCTAGGAATGCTGCAATGCCAAGGGGAGCCAGGAACAGAGGAAGGAAACAGTCCCCCACTTGCTGCCCCCCCAGGACCTCCTTAAATGGGCTCTTCTCTCTGCTGCCTGTCTCTGGTTCACAAAAGGAGATCTCCAGGATAGGCACCTTCATTCAACAAGAGGAAAGGGAGTCACCCCTTCTCCCCACATCTGGCTTCAGGCCAGGTCAGACTTAAGGGATGAAGTCATTCTGGCTCCCTCTCCCATGTACCCTAGGTTAAACAATCTCACCACCCCCTCAATAGGCCTCCAGGCACTGCAGAAATACAAGGAGCCAGGCCGCCTTCAACATCCTCATACTTCTCAGCTCCAGAGGTTGTGTGTCTCAGGTCAGTCCCCTCCCCCACAATCCAACAGGGCTGTTTCTTTCTACTCTGGGTTATCGAGCTGCATATTTCCGGCACGATCCACCCCATAAATCAGTTATTTTTAAACTTCATTAGGAGCAACTCACCCCCCCACTTACCCCAGACTGAAAGCCAGGCCAGATAAATGTCTGGGTCCTGATCCACACCATCAGCCACACACACAATTAGCTGGGAGAAGGCAGGCGGGTGGAGTGGCTGAGGTCAGAACAGAAAGGGAGACCAGCTTCCCCACCTTCCCCAGCCCAGCCCCAGCTGCTCAGCACCCACTCAGTCTGTATAAGCTTGTAAACTCTAGCCACAGAAGAATGGCTGGAAGATGAGTAGGAAGAGAAAGGGGTTTAGGGCTGCTCTCACCAGCAAGCCTTTTCCAGGTCCGATTCTAGACCTCTTTTCTAGGAGTAGCTTTGCTATGGTAACCTGGGTCTCAGGCCTGTTTCCAGGGAGCCAACTGGCCTGTAACCCAGGGAGGCACAGGTTAAAAAAAAAAAAAAAAAGAGGCAGGAGAATGATTAACCCTGACACTAGGTTTAAGAGGGGGAGAAAAGGACCCAAAGCCAGAGGCTTCCAGTGTCTGGGGCCCACATGGGATGGAAGGTAGATGCTGAAGGCCCTTCCCTGATTCTAAGGACTGGACACAGCTGGAAGGGTCATGGCCTCCAGCTGTAGTGTCTCTGCTCCACTCTAGAGCCATTGCCCTAGAGCCCTGAGGTGCCAGAACCACAGGAGTTCTAAGAAGGGGAAAAAAGCCAGCCGCCCAGTCTGGCCAGCAGCTGTTTCTCTCCCTCCCCCTCAGGCAGGCAGCAGCTGATGGGCCCGGGCTGTGCCTGCTGCAGCTGGAAGGGCCCACCCTAGTGACACCCAGGGGACCTACCCTGCCATGCTTCAAAAGAAGGGAAGGCAGCAAGTCTCCTACTGGTGTGGGGAGAAGAGATATGGCCAGCTGGAGGACAGGTGCGAGATGCCTAGAGCTGAGGATCCCAAGGGAAGACAAGAGCTGAACAACTTGGGAGGTGGGCTGGCCACGGTGAGAACCTAAACTCCAGAGCTGGTGGCAGCTGTGGGAACAACCCTCACTCTCACCCAAGAGGTTACAATAGTCAACAAAGGAGGAGAAGCCATAAAAGGCATTGTGCCCCACCCAGAACCTGGGCTGAAAGCCTACCTTACCCCACTCAAGGCCAATTCTGGAAAAAGAGGGAACATGCAGTAGCAGTGGGGGGATTTCAGGGTTCTTGGCTAGGCATTTAATTGGGAAGTTAAGGGGACTCTCCATTCACTGTGCCAGAGATGGGACACGGGGAACTTCCCAACTCAGAAGTGGGTTGGGACTATTCTGAAAGAGAAATGTAAGCAGAAGCAAGGACAGTGGGAGAACTGAAGTTAAGGGGCTGCCTTAAGGAAGACACCCTCCCCCAAGGGAAAGCTCCTTCACCACCAGTGTCCATAGCAGAAGAGAAAGCTGAAACTACACAAACAGGAAGCCACAGGCTTGCTCAAGAAGAGGGGAGGGAGTGGAGTCCGTTGCCATGGCTTCTGTGTACCAAACACAGGAATGGAAGCAGGGTGGGGGCACCAGGCAAAAACACCCAGTCCACACAGACTTCAACGTGGAGGCTCTGAACACAGGGGCACCAGTGGGATTCTGACAGATTGGGGATAGCCAGACCTAAGCGATTCCCTCAGAAAGCAGCTATGAAGGGCCTGGAAAGCGCTTGGAGGCAATGGGAAGTCACCAGTTTGATGGTAGAAATAATTCAGAAGAAACACCCTTGGAAATGGAAGGTGTTCTGCACCAAAGGGTCCACACCTGAAAATCCTGGAGGGCAAAGGAATGGAGTGAAGAAAGGATTAGAGGCCAATCCCAGGGTGGGGGGAGGAGGGGGAAGCATGGAATGAAGTCTGAGTAAGGAAGGGGGGTTACAATGGACAAAGAGTATTTGTTGGTTCTGCAATGGTAGCTCCCTGCGGGCCCCGCCCTACCTGGGTCTCCCCAGCAGTCTGAGGTCTGCCGGGTGCAGTAGGAAGGAGAAACTGGGTGGGGTTTGGAGATAGGAAGCTATCCTAGACTAACGCTCTGAGTTAGAAAGAGAACCAGGGGAGCCTGTCCATGCCACAGGTCGCCCCCTCCACCGCACCTCCACATTTTACCACCGCTTCTTTCGGTCCCACAGACACTAAATGCCTCCAGAACCTCCCTGGTACCAGCTCTAGGAGGCTTGTTGAATTAGGGAGGGCGGCAGCCCACTTCCGGTTTGCATGTCCAGCCCCTACAGCTGCCACCCCCGCCCCCACGGCCACGCCCTAGGCCGTTTCTTCGGATGAGTCACCTACCGCCCGCCTGCCACTGGGGTGACGCAGTGGTCTGGGCAGCCCGCCCGCCCGCCCGCGGTCACCAAAGGCTTTCCCAGCAGCAGGGTGCTCGGGAGGGGGCAAAGGGGCTCAGGCAAGAGTAGGAGGGAGTGGTAAGCAGCTAACACCCCCCCACACACACACAGACAAGGGCACATGGGAATGCAATCAGGGATGCAGCCCCCAAGGTTAAGGGACTTTCCTGGAGAGAACTGAAGTTTCACAGAAGGTGAAGCCACTGTGGGACCCACGCACGGAGACTCCTGACCCCAGCTTGTGACACCGAGTCCTCAGAAAAGCAAACCAGCAGAAGGAGGTGCAGAAAGGGGGGCTGGAGGACGCAGAGTGCAGGCAGTGCCCACACGTGTTCCTGGAACCAGGAAGTGAAGAGTCGCGCGGGAAACCCCGGGAGCGCGGAGTCCAACCAGGGAGCGCTCCATAACCCCTTACCCGCGTTCCCCGGGCCAGCCAGCTAACGTAGGACGCCTTCCTTTCCTCGCACCTACAAGGAACGCAGCGCTGGAGCTCGATCCCCAAGTCCCTGCAGGGGACGGGCGCCCCGTCCAAGGGCGTCTGAGGTCCCCTGACCTCACCGCCCAACAATGCCAGGTCATGGCTTGGGGACAGGACCTGACAGCATTTGGCGTGGCAGAGCAGTCATCAGAACCCTTACCTGGAGCCAGTTCTTGATCCCCAAGCTCCCTGGAGCAAGTCTAAAACTTGCTTTCTACAGATCACGCATATGCCCTCTCCCCTTGGTCTCTCTCTACAAATCAAACACATGCCCCCTCCCATTGGTCCCTCTGTCCGGCTCACCGTCTTAGCCGGCTGGATAGCTGTGCACACTCTGCAGGGTTGCAGCGGAGAGTGGTGCACCAGCCGGCCTGTCCAGGGGTTTTCAGGAGGGTCCCGCCTCAGACGGGGCGGACCAGGGGCGGGGCAAGGGCCAAGAGAGTTTAAAGGCGCCGCAGTGGAGAAGGTTGAAGAGCTTGCCTTTAACCAGGGTTAAAGGACTTGGGGAGTCCGTGGTGCCGCCGCAGTGGTTTGTACCCATAAAAGCCTCAACCTCTATCCAGGAACCCATAGATTGGTTTCCCAATAGGAAACCTGCCTAGATTAGCTGAAGACGGTGTGTTTTGTGGACAGAGTCTCCTGTTTAAAAAGGCTGGCAAGGTAAATGGAGGCACAGGAAGAGCCTCCCTGCACAACTCACTAGGGTGTGACAAGATTGGGGCTTGCAGGCCAGGACAGCACCCCCACGTGGTCTTGCTTGCCATCTACTTCAAGCCTGGGCAGAAATTAACAGTGAGGTCATTACTTCCCTGGGGCGCAAGAGGTGTGACCAGCGTTGGGATCTAGGGTTCAGACCTGACTCTTCCCTTTCATCTTTTCTATGACCTGCATCTCTTCTTAAATCCTGGAGAAATCAAAGCGAAGGACTCAGTGGAGGACATTGGCAGGAGTTCCTCAGTCTCTTAGGGTGGAGAGCAGCATAGTTTAGAGGAGGAAGGAGCACCACCCCACCTGTTCAAGCTTCTATTGAGCACAGACCCCCAGGGGAGTCCCTGCTTACAACCATAGGTGGAGTTCTTTACATGGCAGAGTGCCCAGTTGAGCCTTCTATTCAAAGACAACAAGAAGTCCCCTCTGGTTCCCCTTTCCATTCTCTGTCCCCTCCCTCTCCTGCCCAGACCAATGAAGCATCATTTCACTCCTCTGTACTTTTACAAAGGCTATTCCTCTGTCTGAGATGCTTTTCTTCCCTTGACTGGCATCTCACCTGGTCTGCCCCTTACTCACTGTGTGGCTTTGGGGCAAATTACTAAAGCACTCTATGCTTCAGTTCCCTAGTCTACAAAACAAGCTAACAGTACAAAACAAACTCAGAGCTGTAGAGAATTAAACAGGACACTAAAGAGCTTACTACAGTGAAAGCTATTGTCATTATTACCACCTTCTGTGAAGATACCAAGGATCTCCCACACGTAGCCTTGTCCCAGAACACTCTGTAAGCTTTACTAAATGTTGACTCAACTGCACTTTCTCCCTTTGTGCTACCATAATAACCAACACACAGTGTTATCACAAGAACTTATCACATTATACTGTAACTATTGTCTGCCTCACTAGCTGGAAAGAACTTCCCAAGGGCAAAGGCATATTTTAATGAATTTTGTATATTCTCAAGGCTTCTAGCTTAATAATTGGTCTCTGCTTTTTTTCTTTTTTTTTAAGACATGCTCTTGCTATATATATAGCCCAGGCTGGCTACATATCTTCTACATATGAACTCTCCTCCTACATACGTATCTATATACATACTACATACATACATACCTCCTCCCACATATGATATGGCTACATACAATTCTCCTGCCTCAGCCTCCCGAGTACTGGGATTATAGGATACACCTAGCTGTCTCTCCTCTTTCAGGGTCCAGGGATTTTCCCACCTCTTTTAGACTCAAAGCTACATAACACAGAGAAACATTTTCAGACTTTATTCACCTGTAAAAAAACTTCACCCACACCACAAACCACACACACACACACACACACACACACACACACACACCCCACACACCACACAGAGGGGCAGACTAACATCCCTGTTCCAATCCCCAGTCTCATCTAGGGGGTCAACACATACATTCCATACCAAGTTCACCCAAGCCCACCCTCAGGGTCTGTGCCTGGGCACAAAGGTACAGGGGTAGTGCACGAGGCTGGAGCTAGGTCTTGTTAGGGGCTCCTTTGCAGGTCCATATGCCTTTTCCCAGTCACACATTAGGGGTGTTCACAGCAGAGTGGCCTGTTCAGGGTGGGGGATTGGCTGTCGATAGGCTGGTAGTCGGGCCCTAGTGGCATCTCGGCGTCGACGGAAGGCCAGGAATTCCTCCCGAAGGGCAGCACATCGGGCCTCAGGGCTAGAAGCAGGGGCAGTGTTCAGGTGACAGCTCTCCTCTGGAGTCTTCATACCTATAAGGGAAGGACAGGACAAGGAGAGAGGCCTGGGTGAAGGCTCAAGCCTGAAACTCCAAAGGGCCTTCAGGTGCAGTGAGCCACAGGAGCAAGACACAGGGAGCTTGGGGCTTAGGGCCAAACTGATGGGTCCAGTCCCAAAGCAGCAGGAGGGGGGTGGTGGATACAGGACAGGGCAGCTAGGAGTGTCTTGTCTTTCTGGAGGTTCACACACCTAGCTCTGGCTCAACATCAGGTCGGGGATGACAGCCAGCCAAGCCCAAAGGCCAAGTCTCCAGCAATTCCATGTCCCCAGGGAATTCTGAGTCCCATTCATAGTTCTCATCCACAGATGTGTTCCTCCTGTTAAAAGGGACAAATGCATGATGTGGGTAGAGGAGGAGAGGGTACCCAGAAAAGTCTGAACGAGGGGTCCCCAACTCAGGTTTGGCCCTAGGTTTCATCTGAGAAGCCCCGTACCTTAACAGAACCTTCTAAAAGGAGACAAGAATCTTCTGGTCCCAGGGCAGGAGGACAGCAGGAATGTACAGGATATGGGGGCCAGTGGTGGGGGAGGCAAAGTGGGGAGAGTGGAGATCTGGAACAACTGGACAAAACTGGGACCAGGGTAAGGATTGTCCTCACCTCTTGCTGACTGTCACCACGTGCTCTCTTCGGGGCCACCTTTCAGGGCCACTAGCCCAGCTGCTGGTGTCTCCTGGAGCTGGGCTGAGGTAGCTGCCCCCTGCAGAAGGGGCTGTGGAAGGAGGCCGCAGGAAGGAAGCACTGCCCCTCCCACTGCTCTGGCTTGTGAGGCTGCCCCGAGGGGCAGCAGAGAGAAGGCCTGGCAGCAGCCGCTCCTTCAGTGTCCAGTCAGTCAAAGCTGTGTAGGGGGGCTCTGAGGTGGTCCCACCCTGTACCACAGCCCCAGGAAGTGCAGCCCTAGGGGTTGTAGGTGGGGAATGTGGAGATCTAAGGAAAGATGAGGTGGGGCAGGGCCGAGTATCCATGTAACCTTGAGGTGAAGCAGGGTTGGGTTCCTCAAGAGGGGGCCAATCACCATCCACATTCATCTCTCGGAAGAAGGGCAGACTTAGGTACTGGAGCAGGGGTCCAGGACCTGGCAGGGAGCTGGGCAGAGCTGCTGGAGAGGGCCCCACAGGGCTGATGTCTGCAATGCAGAGGGGCTGGGGTGCCCCATTGGGGCTGCTGCTGCTACAGTCAAAGGACTGGGCCAGACGTTGAGTTGAGTTCCTAGGTTCTGCCCCATCCAGGCTTGACCTTTCTTGGGGGACCCCCACAGTGGGTGCCATCACAAAGCGCCCATCTGGGCCCCTGCAAATGGGCTCCAGGGGTAAGGGTCCCCGGCCAGGGAGAGGATCTGGATTGGGGCTGAGGGGCAGGGCAGGCTCCCCCCAGAGCAGGCTCTGGCGCAGGCTGGGAACTGGAGAGCCCTGGAGCTTCAGCTTGGCCACGCTGTCAGGGCTGCCTGAGCCCAGAGCAGAGCTGGGGAAGGACAGGAGATCAGGGTCTGGCCTTGAGAGGTTTGTTGGACAACAGAGTGGAGCTAGGGAGAGCAAGCAAGGAAAGGACCAACATGGCGGAGAGATGGAGGGAAGGCACAGGCAACATGGGACGGTCCCCAGGGTGGAGCTTCTGCTCTCTCCGGTTCTCACCTCCCTCTAACTTCTATTCCTGGCTCTCCCCTCCCTCCTGAAGGTGCAGAATAGGAAGCAGTGGATACTGGCTACATAATGGAAGGCAGAAAGAAGCCGAAAAGGTGAGAGGACTTACTGTGGAGCTGACTTCCTGGGCGGGGAGAAGATCAGAGGTGGATCTGTAAGAACAGACAACAGGAGATGACACAGAGAAAACTCAGGCCCCTCCGGAACTCCAGGCACTGACCTTCTCATCCAAGAATGGGGGAGCCCAACCCATACCCATTTGGATTAGGAAAAGAGTAGGCAAGGCCTGATTCGAGACAAGTGGAAGAAGGGATAATTCCCCAGGTAGGAAGGGCTTAGGAATGGCCAGACCATTCAAGTAGCCAAGTGCTTAGGACCCCGGGGATGAGGCTGGAGAAAGGCCGGGCCTGACGAAAGGATAGGGTGGTGAAGTCTACCCTGGCGGAGGCGTTTGCGTCGACGACGGACAGCCCTGCGCCGGTTCATGAGGCAGGCAGCCAGGATGCTCACGAGGATGGCCACGCCCAGGAAGCAGACCCCGCCTACCACGCCTGCCAAAACAGGCTGGGGCAGGAGGCCAGGCAGCTGCGTTCGCGAAGGGTAGACTTCCAGGCCTGGGCAAGAGGCCAGGAGGGTCAGTGGGCGGAGGCATCCCCCCCACCACACACACACCACACGCGCACATACACACACACACACACACACACACACACACACCTGTAATCCCCAGCACCCTCCCCTCCTACCAGGTTCTCACCGGAAGTAGAGACATTGGCGGTGTTGCTGGGATCGCTGACATAGCTACCCGCAAAGGCCACAAGGCGGAATTCATAGAAAACGTCCTAGGGGTTAGGGGTGGAGTGCGAGGAAGAGGATCAGAGCGCAATACCACTTTGCAGTTAGGAGGTAAGGGTGAGATGGGGATGTGAAGATGATCAAATCAGGTTGGGAAGATGGGATTTGGGGAATGGAGCAGGGCTCTGGAGAGTGTCTGGAAGGACCCTCCCTGTGTGCTGCCTGCAACAGGTACCTTGATGAGGCCTGGTACCAGTAGCTGCATTTCGGAGCCTGCTACAGCTGGATCCAGCACCTCCCAGCCCTGGGAGCCTTGCCGTCCTTCCAGGACGTAGCCATCCAGTCTCTTAGGGACCAGTTCTGGAGGATGCCAGTGCAGGAGTACCCCCCGGGGTGTCCTGGCTGCCACAAGACCTCGGGGAGGGGATAAAGGAGGTGGCATCTCTGTTGGAGGAAGCCTGGGAGCAGCTGGTGTGGTAGGAAGCCCTGAATGGGACAGATAGGCAGGTCAGAGATAAGGTTCTCAGTATCCCTCATCCTCCCCCTCACACCACCCGTTTTCCACAGCCCTAGGGCCCGACCATTCTGCTAGAACCCTTCTAACACCCCACCTCTGGACTCAAGTTGCCCAGCACCTCTGGCCCCTTCTGTCCCCAGGTTCTCCCATGTCATACCTTTCCCACCAGCCCTTCCCTTTCCTTTTCTCTGCTTCTCTGGGGCAGAAGGTCTCTCACCTTCTGGTGCAGATAAGATGATCTCGCTGAAGGGCCCACTGCCCAGCTTGTTCTGAGCTAGGACGCTGAACTGGTACTGAGTGTGGGGCTGAAGCCCTGGCACTAGGAGGTGTGCAGCCCCCATGGGCACTGCCAGTGACACCCAGTCATGGTGGGCTCTGTCAGGACGCTTGGCCCTGGAGAACATGGGAGGGAGGCACCTCATAAGCTAGGAAGACCAGGAATATTTGGGGTCCATTGATCTGACCTCCCCACTCTGCCCTACCACCCAAGGTCTCAGACCTGGGCCCTGAACACCTAAGAGTCTCTGGAAACAAAGAAGCAGAGCTAAGCCACAACTAGGGATAGAAGGATAGGAGAAAGAACAGAGGGCCAGATAAATCAGGATGGATGTAGGAGCAGGTCACTCACAATGGGGTGTACCAAACACTGAATCTCTGCAGATAGCCACCATCAAAGCCAGGCTCCCAAGAGACATTGGCACCATTGGGTAAAGCTACTACAGACACATTGGTGACAACATGGGGGCTGGTACCTGGGAAGGAAGAATAGAAGGAGGGATAATAATTAGGGCCCTAGGGAAAGGTGAAGAGAAAGTGGTGGGCTTTGGCCTCCACTCATCGTCCCAGGAGTCCCACACCCACAAGCTCCCATCTGGGCCTCCAAAAATGATACCCCTGTCTCCTGTCCCACATGGATGCCCCCAGTACCAGCCCTCTTCCCAGTCACTAACCCAGCACGTAGACATTGGTGGAGGTGGCCACTTGTGCCACAGCATTGCTGGCACTGCATTCCCAGCGCCCATGGGCCTCCTTGGTCAATGGCCGCAGGATGAGGCTGCTGTTGCTGTCCACCTGGGCCTGTGCTCGCAGCCCCTGGCCCACCTACAGAACCACTGGTCAGCCCTGAGGACACACGCAGCCACCCCTCACCAAGGGGGCCACTCATCTCTCCAAGCAGCTTGTTTCCTCCCCACCCTGCCTCTGACAGCCCCCTCCCCCCACAAAATGGCCAGGGTCTGAGAGGCAGGGATGCAGTGGGCATGGACCCAGCAGAGCTGAGTAAGGAGTCTTACCTTGGCCCAAGAGATAGTAGGAGGAGGGTCTCCTTGGGCGGAGCAGGGGATGAGCAGCTCCCGCCCTACTTCTTGGAAATATTCTTCCTTGGGCCGTTCTATAAAAGCTGGGGGCGCCTGCAGGCCAGATCTGCATTAGGAGGGGCCTCTCTTCTCCCTCTGCCTAAGGTTCGGTATTCCCCCTCTCTAAGCTCCCCGTCATACTGTAGGTCTCAGTTTCTATCTCATTCTTTTTCCATCTTTATTCCTCTCTAGATCTGTCTCTGTTCCCAACAAGTAGGCTGAAGGGAAATGGTGGGATAAGCAAGGACTGGTGGGCCTGGGAGACCTCTCTGGAGATATACAAGCTTCTATAGATCACCCTCTCTCCTTCTTCCTCTCCTTTACTTCCTGTCTCATAGCTCCAGCAAGGAAGGTAGCCTGGCTGAAATTAGCCAGGGCTGGAAGACAAATACCTCATCTCGTGAATGTATTGTGTGACTAATGTCCCATGTCCCCAGTACCATCTCTTTATAAACCTTAGGATGGCATCTGACAGCTCCATGGCCACCACAGGAAACATAGACTTAGAAGCCCCTCTTCACATGGGTTTTACCTGACCCATCCCATCACTCTGGCCTTAGTATGCATCTTCAGCCACTTGATCCAATGCCACAGCAGGTCCCTGGACCATCCTGGGCCTCACCTTGAGCAGCACACGGGTCACAGCAGAGGGCCCAGCAGTACCAAGACTGTTGTAGGGGGTGCAGGAGTATTCTCCCAGGGCATCCTCATTCCCCAGAGCAATGATCAGTGAGCCTTCTGGGCCCTGGGACCAGCCAGGGAACTAGACAGCAGAGGAGATAACAACTAGAGAAACTCAGCAGAGGCAAGACCAGGATGGGGAGGCAAAACAAGAGAGAAGATAGTACAAGAAACTCATGCCGTGCAGGAATTCCACAACTCTACATCTACGTCTGACTCTCCCTGGACTCCATTCCTCCATTTCTCTCTTTTCTACCAAGGGGCCACCACCAATGGGTGTAAGGCTGTGAATGCACAGTTCCAGGGGTGCCATTCACAGAAAACAGTGAGAATGGTGCCCCTGGAGTTGATTGATGTGGGCTCCCTGCCTACTGTGATCTCACCTAGCTGTCCTCCCAGCACTCTACCACTAAATTCTGCATTTTCCACCCAAATCAGCATCTACTTCTGTACAAAGACCCCACCACCATCCTCCCTGGTAATGTGTGACCACTCACTCACGCTATCTAACTACTTGTCTGTCATCCTTTTGTCTGAACACAAAGACCCATCTACCTTCATGTCCTCTCCAGCTCAGACTTCCTAACTCCTCACCTTGGACCATTTCAATAGCCTTGCAGTACCTCTCCTGGTCCACTCTAGCTGACAAAACTTGACTCCTGATCACAGCTCTGATACCATCACACTACTGCTGAAAAAAACTTCACTGGCTCCAAATGCCTTTAGATTTTTAAACACATTCAACAAAATTTATTGAATACTACTATTGTAAAAGCCCCGGAGACACAGTGATTAAAAGATGCAACGCTAAGCCTCATGGAATTTATAGTCTCTGCAGACAAACAAAAGATCCCAATTACCTTGGAATGAGGTAATATTAACTTGGCATGCAGTTTTTCCTTTAGGTCGCAACCTGTCTTTCCAGCTTTCTCTGCACCACTCATGTCCCCACAGGCACTCACTATAGCTCCCACCAAACTGCCCGATTCATCATTCCAAAAGCACACTACATTCTGTCCTGCCTTTGGGCTCTGGTTTCTGCAAGGAATTATCCACCCTTCAAGATCTGTCATCAAAGTCCCAGAATCTGTTGCTGATCTATCCTCAACCACACCTAAGAGGAAGGCACTTACTCCATCCCTGGTCTTCTAGCAGGGGCTCTGTTGCTGTCCTACCACCAAGGAAGTGCCCTTCTTAAGGACGGGTGCTTCTTTGCCACCACTCAACACCTACACAGCCCTTGGTAAGAAGTATAAGTTCCCTGATAGTTGAGCTGAACTACTGAGCAGAATAACACCAAACTAAGACATGCACTCCCCTGCCCCAAATTTGTACCTTGTCCAGCTGCAGGGCCTGCCCATCCTTGGTCCAGCTGACAAATAGCAGTGGGGGGTTGGCACGAACTGGGCACCGGATCACCCCCCGCATGCCAATAGGTAGGGGTGTTTCAGGAGGCATCACTGTCACCTGTGCTGGGTCTAGGAGAAAGCCGTGTCAAACTGGGAGAGAGGGCCTTGACCTGGCCCAGGGGTGAGAAGCAGGCTGTGGAAGGAGCTGGGGTCATGCTTACAAAGCACAGTGAGATAGGCAGAGGCTGAAGGCGGATGCAGGAGGCCATTGCTGGGCACACAGGTGTAAAGGCCAGCATCATCAGGCTGGGCAGCCTGCAGGCGAAGGCTCCCATCCACCAGAATCTGAACTCGGGACTGCAGGTGGCTGCAATATGGCACATGTGAGGAGGGGTCCAGGTCAAGGGGCTCCTCATAGACCACTATCAATTCCCCATCTCCACCACTCCAAATGTGGTGACCCCACCTAATGTGGAAGACATTGATGCCATTCTGGAACCAGCTATAGGTGAGGTTAGCGGGGTGTGCCTCAGCCTGACAGGCCAAGGATACATCCTGAGAGGTATTGACTGTGCTGTTTTTAGGAGGCGCCACGATGACAGGGGGTCCTGTGGGAAACACAAGGAGAGAGAGGTGGGCTCAGCTCACAGTCTTCCCAGAAGCATCAGGGCACTTCTACAACTATTCCTCTGACTTCTAAAACACAGGGCTGGATGTCACAGGGTCTTGAGTTCTGAAGCAGGAACTTCCCCTTGTGTTAACAAAAGCTTATCCTCTTCCTGAGCCCCACTCCTTTTCCCAAATCCCCCCTATTCCAGAGGACTGAGCCTATTCACCCAGTTTCCCCTGCCTAAGAAACTGGGGAGTAGAGTAGTTTTAACTCTGCTCATTTATCCTTTCTGTCCTAGTCCATCACATCTTAAGTCACCTCCATGTCTCCTAATCCAGGTATCCATACCTCACCCAAAATGCTGCAGACTCCCCTGTAGCTACCATGGTAATGGGCATTCATGCAGAAAGGCACCACTTGCCACAGAGAACTTCTGTTCCAGGACCTTGCTCATGGCTCCTACACATTAAGCTCACACTTCTTGGTCTAGTCCCTTTAGACCAGGCCATCCATCTTTCCTTGTCAGCCCTCATGAACTCTTTCAAGTCAGTCTGGGCATCTGGGTGTCCCCACATCAGGCTGGCTCCCATCACCATGTCTCCGCTCTCTGAACCCCAGGTGTGGAATGTCCTTCCCAAGAGTCTGGGCCAGCCACACACCTCCTGCAACACTGCCTCTGACGACTATAGCTCCACAGCCCTCCCACCAGAAAGCATGGCCAGTCAGCAAAAGAGGAAATAGCACCGAGTGCCTAGCACTTTTCCCTGCTCACCTCATTGAAACCTCACGAGAAACAATATGGTAGGAATTATTGTTTACCCTTTTGATAGACAACGAAATGGAGGCTCAGAGACAAAAAGACTGTGAGATAACTTGCCCCAGGTCAGCAGAGGAAGAATGATTCCTATGCAGGTTTTCCTGACACCAGAGACTATGCCCATTACCCAGCACCACCCTTCTCACAGAACCATGGAGAGCAACACTGCCGTGGGCAACGGACTGCAGTCTACTTCCCCTCACTGATAACTATGAAGGGAGACGCTAAGCCTCACGTGCTTCAGCTTTCCTTCTAAAGGGAAGGTCTTGGCCAGAAATTTGTGCCACTCACTGTGCTTGGCTGAACCTAAGCAAATTCTTGTCACAGTCTGAGAGGTAGATAAGACTTTCTTTGTCAACATGAGAAAACCAAGGCCCAGATGGATTACATAGCTCATTGCCTAACACCAACACCTGTGTCCTTTCCACTGCAATACACTGCTGGGAACGATATATCTGTGTGCCCATTTACTGGTCCTTTTATAATTGAAATGGTTTTAGAGTAACTGTCTGCACTGGAAGCCCTCTCACCTTGCACAGATCCCTCCCTCCAGAATATGTCTTACTATGTTCCTCCCCAACTACAGGTCATCTTCTCACATAGGTGTCCCTGGTCCCCAATCCTCCCACCAGAAAGCACCTAGAACCAGCAGCTGGGTGGTGTGTGTAGCGCTGCCTTCAATGCTGGAGGCTTGGCAGGTGTAGACTCCAGAGCTTCTCCGCTCCACCCGGCGGATCCACAGCGTCCCGTTCTGCACCTATAAAGGAATCCTTAAGGAAGGTCCCATCTTGCTCAGCCTCAGACTCTGCACTTTCAAATCTGGCCAGCAGAGGGAAGCAGCATCCCAGGCTCAGGGAAACCAATACAAATCAATACCCATCAATACAACCAATATCCAACTCCCAGCCTGGGTTTGACCCCACTCTGTTCTCCAGCTCTGGTCCCACCTTCTCCTCTCACTCCAGCTGGCCCACTCACTTGCACCTGATCCTGGCTTTGGCCAAGATCCTTTCCTTGGAGCTTCCAAGTCACATGAGGTTGGGGGCTACCATGGGCCACGCAGCGCAGGGTGACTGACTCTAGTTCCAGCACTTCCAGTACTGAGGGAGGGGTCTCCAGGAACTGAGGGGGCGCTGTTGGAGAGACAGGCATTAGAGGCTGCCAGAAAAGCTATCAGCCCAAAGAGCAGTGTCCAATGGCCAGAGAGACAAGAGAACTCAGGGCTGCAGCCCTCAGTTTACCCAGTTTTATAGAAATGCCAGCCCAGAGTCATCTGTCTGCTGCACACACACTGGAGTGAGCACAGACTGGCTGTCCAGAGCTAGGGGGAAGAGCTAAGTGCCCCAAGAAAAGCACTGGTCTGGGAATTAAAGACCTGGGTCCTACATTCTGCTCCGTCACGTATCAGCAGCATGACTCACTTCTCTACCCTCTTGCCTGCCCCAGTCTCACCTGAAATGTGAATGATTATGACTTCCTTTTTAGGAGTGAGGGAGAGTTAATGAGGTCCTAGGTGAAAAGGTGTTTTATACATAGGTGAGCTGTTTCACTCAGGGCCCCAAAGCCCCCTCTCCTCTACCCATGACCCTGGCCAGGGAGCCAGAAGGGAAGAAAGAAGAGGACATTCCTGACATAGAGTTAGGAAGCTGATAAGATTTAGATTTGAAGAACTGAAAGAGCAGGAGGGAGGGGAGGGGTTAGATGCAACCACTAACTGAGCAAACAGGAGGTGTCAGTAAAGGTGGGACACTGGCACTGCATGTAGGATGGAAACAAAACTCTCTTCCCTTTCTACCCTGCCAGGGTCCCCCATCATTCTCCTCCCTCCCTTTACCACCAGCTCCCCAGCTTCATACAATTGACTGTCAGGTGCACCCAGGAGCCATTGGCAAAATCCTCTTCGGGGCTGTGCTGGTCCAAGAAGAGCACACGGCACTCGTACCAGCCCTGGTCTTCTACCCGGAGCCCCTCGATCTGGAGAGATGCTCCTGTTTGCAGCCGGACTCGTCCTGGGGGGAAGCCCTGAATCAGAGATGCTGAAGGGATGTGGCAGGAGCCCTGAACCCCTGACCACACTGGCCATTCTCGGAGTTGAGAACAGTCTCAGACTCTGTTACTCTGAGACAGTGAGGCCTGCACAGATGGAGTTGGGGTAACTGAGGGCAGGTTGCTATGTTCATCCCTTATGCTGGCTCCTGCCTTTCAATAGCTGAGACAAAGAGAAACTGGAGGAGTGGCAAGTGAGCAGAATATTCTACTGAACTACACCTGGCTTCTGGGATTGTTAAGAGGAAAAGGTTGAAGAACCAGCAGTTGATCTCCTCTACCCACCTCTTCTGCCCATCCCTGGACTCTTTTTGTAGGGGTAATGTATGGACTTCTCTGGGTACCAGAGCACTCTGTCCTTGGAAACCCTAGCAGTGTTTGGGGCCCTAGCAGGGACCCAGACCTATCCTGTCAAAACCCCTAATCCCTCAAATCTATTATCAGCTGCTTAAGCGCCTTAGTGTGGGTAGAGTCCAGCCCAACCAGGCAGCAGAGTCAGCAGTCACCTCATCCCATCCCTTCCACGCCCCAGGGCACTCCCACCCCAGTTGACTGACCACATGTAGTTCCACAAAGCCACATACCACAGCACAAGCAGACAGTTCATTCCAGCCTGAGTCAGCATCTACAGCACACCACTGGGCTCAGACTAAGGTACCCACCTATCCCTGATGGAATCCCACATCCCACACAGCTTCAGGAGTCTCTGGCAATGCAGCCCTAGTGAGAAAGGCACATGCTTGGCAGCCAGAGACCTAGGCACAAGTTCAACTCTGCTGTGAACTCCTTTGGACAAGTTACCTAACCTGTTAATTTCATTTTTCTCATTTGAAGAAAGAAGGAGAGAAAGAAAAGGAAGGAAGGAAGGAAGGACTGGGATAGGATGGAAGGGAGAGATAATGTAAGGAAGACATAGAGCCCAGTGCCTGGCACCAGTGAGTGCTCAAATACAGGCTGCTGAACAAATGAATAAGCTCCAGTTTTGAAGCCTGCAGTCAATCTTGGCCCCATCTTCTTCCTCTCCCACAGCATGCACTTGCTCACTGAATCTTTCAAATCCTACCTCCCAAATGTTTCTATTTTCTTCTCTACCACTGACTCCTGCAATGTCTCACCTGGGTTGTCCAGCTATTTCCCTCCACACTCACTAGTTGCCCAGCTCCACCTTGACCTCTGATGTGGACAAATGGTATAGTCTAAATTTTATGGGGTATGCAAATACAGCTCCCAGACAAGACCCTCAGTATTTTGCCTATCCCAGCCCTTCCTCGTAGTAGAATCCTGAAGCTGTGCACCCACCCTCTCCAATTTGCTCCCACTCTGCTTCTAGACTGACCTTTTGGAAATAGAAGCTAAGCCTGTATGCTTCTGATGCCACAGGGAAGAAGAGAAATTAGGCTAAGGCTGGCTGCAATCTTAGGCAAGGGTGTTTTTTCTTCAGAGAACAGTCCTAGGGTGTGGATTCTTTAGGATGGGTGGACCTGCTTAAAGGGCTAAGTGTCTAATCCCCACCCAGAAGATAAGACTAGGCCTGGTAAGTAAATATTTAAACATAATCATATCTACTCACCAGCAGGATTCTTCAGTAACCCTAATTTGCCTGGCCACTGAGCCCTGAAGACCCCAGACTGCAACTACCTCTATACCCCATGTGATACTAACTTTCCAATATGGTGGTCTTTGAACTCTAGAAGGAAGGAAGAAGAGGGAAGGGGATTGAGCATTGAATATGGGTCATAGAGTATTAGGTAGTGTCACCATATTTAATCCTCCCAAGAATTCCATTATAGATGAAAGAACTGATGTTAGGTTTCTTTCTATAACCCCATGACTAGTAAATGACAAAGCCAAAGCTAACCCAGAGGTAGTGTACTTGCTACTGAACACTGATATTAGAATCAAGTGATGCTCAGGGCACTGAGCATATTTTTGAGAGATGATGGCTAAATTCCCAAATGTCTATCAATCAGAGTGTCCACTACAGCATTCTGCATGTCCTAATTTCCCTGGGAGACCTAGACTGCTGGACTGCAGTGTTACACAAGACCAGGAAGATGGCCAGGACAGTAGTCCTGAGACCTCTTCAGTCCTACGCCCACCTCCTGGAGGCCTGCACTCCACCTGCAGGGCCAAACGTGCAGATCTGCCCACACGCAGGGGTGTGCAAAGGAGAAAGGACAGTCTCTGCTCTGTCAGGCTCTCTGAGGGCGGGAACCCACAAGGCCTTGAACCATGAACATACTGAAGTTCAAAATGTGGCACTGATCATGCCCAGACATTGCACTTGAAGCAAGAGGAGGAAGGAAGACATACAAGCAGATGTAATTAGGCAGACATTTTTAAAGGATAACAGGTAGTAAGGGGAGAACAGGCAATAATGGAGAACAAGACAATTGATTTTTATCAAACAGTTCAGCACAGTGAGAAAATGCATGCCCCTTTTGCAGTGCAGGGCATCTTGAAACTGCCAAGAAATATAGCACAAAAGTCCCAGGGATTCAAAGAATTGGTCTAACACCCATCCTGCGACAGCTGGAGTAGACTAGGCCCAGCCTGCTTTTCTTCTGATTTCTGGTCAGCTCCCCATTACAAAAGCTTTTTGTAGGCACTGTGCTGGGTACGTTACACACAGTAGCTAACTTAATCTGACTTCAAGTCCTGGTTCATTTTTTATCTTTTTTTTTTTTTCTACTTTTGCATTATTTTGTCAACCCAATCTCCTCGGGTAGATGGTTTTTCGATGGAAGCTTTCCCTTCACTGTGGTCCCTAAAGCTCCAGCTCAGCGTTCCTCACACATTCTAGGCCACCAGCCTCACAGACCCCAGCCCATCTCCCTCCACTTGCCCAGAGAGTTTATGACAGAACGGCATTGTCCTTAGCAACCTCCACCTCCGTTACTTAGCAACTGCAGTTGAGTCCCCTGCACAAAGGCTGAGAGGCCCCTTCCACACTGAGGCAGCAGAAGGGTTAATGGGCTTCAGGGGCCTCCCCCTGGGGTCCTGACTCCCTGGACCAACTCCAGCTGACCAGGAGCTTCATACTGTGCTGGGGCAGGGGTGGGAGCAAAGGGCAGGAGTAGGAGGAAAGCCCTAAAGGTTACAGCTCACAACCCTTGCAGTGCAAGGAGCAGCACAAAAGCATAGGGAAACCATAGGCAGACAGAGTTGCTAGCAATTCGGTGGCTTGTTTGCCTAGGAACTGTGAGATAGGAAAGAAGAAACTCCACCTCTCCCTGGTGGACTCCCAGGGAAAGCCTTTCTTCCACCTCTCCTCCACCTCCCCCTGCCTTACCCTCCCTCAGGCAACATTCGGAGTCTGTTCAACCTCAGCCATATAGCCTAAACCCCATGCCCAGGCAGGCAGAGACAAGGGAGGGAGGGCTGGTGGGCATGAGTGTTTTTTTTCTCCACTTGTGCTAATTGGGGCCCGCTTCCATCAAGTCCCACAGGGCTTATGTACAGTCACACACACACACACACACATCAGGCTGTTTGCCAATAACTGCCCCTAGTTTGAAAATAAACTCTTCCCTCTGCAGCACCTGCCTGTGCTTCCTCCCCTCACTGTTCAGCCCACCGTTGCAAGTGCACAGCCAATCCCAAGGCTTCACTCAGAATTCAAACCAAAGAGGGAAAAGATGGGGGCTCCTGTCAACATCCTCCCAGGTGGCCTTTCTTGAGTTTCACCTCTGAGGAGGAGGCAACAAGGCTCATTCTTGTCCAACAGCCAAGACCCATCTTGAACACCTCCCACAGGTCTTTCGAGACCTGGCACTAAACTGGTCAGATTAAGGCTCCATCCCAGATTAGGAGTCAGGTGGGCCATTGCAGGGAGCTAGCTGCAGTGCAACAGAAGCAGCAACCCAGCCAGCACCATTCCATGCACTGACCTTTGGGGAACCAGAGCCCTCCCTAGACTGACCTCTCTGTGCACATGCTCTTCTCTGCTCAGAATCAGGCCATGCCACCCCCAAGAGAAGCAGAGAGGCTGCAGTCCCACCCATCCTGCTTACTCCCTAGAAGCCTGGAAACCCCCAAACTAGACATGGAGGAAGAAGACAGGGGAGCAAGCAGATAGTATAGCCAGGGACCAGGGAAGGGATAAATGGGAAGACTACAAAAGATCAGGATGGGAGGTTGCACAATGAGATCTAGAAAGAGCAATTAGAGAATGTGGATGGACACATCCACTGCTGGATCTTCAGTGGAACAGACCACATGGAGTTCTAAGTAGCAGAGTTATAGTGTGCATGCAGGGAAGGGGGTGTGTGTACACAAATTAATCCTGCAATGAATTAACATGCTGGGAGCAGAGCCATGCTTGTTAGGCAGTGAAGGCAGTGGAGCTGGAGATGAGATTGGGGCAAGGACAAAGCAGTTCCGGAGAGGCCTTGTGCATAGTCTACCCAGCCCACCTTTGCTGGTGATGCCTCCCTCCCTCCCACCTGAGGATAACTCTTACCCATGTAATCAGGGTCAATTCGGGGAGAGTAGAGGCCAAACTGGATGAAGATGGGAAGCAGGAATCCAAAGCGCAGCCACTCGATGACATGCAGAGGGGGCCGGCCAGATGGGGGCAACAGGTCACAGCCCAGCACCGCACTCTCCCCAGCCCGGCCCACCACAGAGACCACCTCAGGCTTCCTTCGACCTGCATGGTGGGTAGCATGAGGGCACAGCAGGGGACCAAAATGAGAGCTGGCAGCAGGGCTCCATCAGTACCACTGTAGGCTCCTTAGGACTTTGGGTGATTGGAAGAACCCCCAGATTCTCCAGAACCAGCCCTAGCCTTCTCCTACCCTAACACACTCACAGAGAACCACCTGGGGAACACCCCACACCCCAAGGTTATCAGGGAGTTGTTGAGCCCCAGGGGTCCAACTCACCGTCAGCCCCCTGGCTGATGATCAGGCTGAGGATGGCCAGACTGAGGCACCAAACCATAGCCCAGCTGGCTTGCTTGCCCGGCCCCTCCTATCCTCAGGAGCCCAGATGGAGGGGCCGAGGAGTTTCCACCACCCAGCAATCCTGCAGTCAGTCCTGTTCAGCTCTCTTTTGGTTTCAGTTCTACTCTTCTGGACAGTTGGGGCCTAACTCATTTAACACCTGAGGAAGCTGGTCTCTGGAGAATCCACCAGATCTAAATGCAAAATGGAAGGCAGTTTGGTCAATAATGGACCCCAGGAGAAACTCCAGTCAGAGAAAAGCACTAGGAAGAAAAGGAGGAAGGAGAGCAGCTAAATTGTGTGAAGAGACCAGAGATATTTTTTGTTGCAGTGCTGGAGATTGAACCCTGGGCCTAGAATGGTCAGGCAAGTACTACCACTGAGTTCTAACACCAGCCCCAAGGTCAGAGATCTTGAAGCCCTGGGATTAAGTATGAATAGGATTAGAAGGAAGGAATGGTAGGTGGGAGACTATACAGGTGAGAAAATGGCAGGGGCAGTTGGAAGGATCCTAGGAAATGTAGACGAATTGTGGGGTACCTGGTTATAATAATCTTGGCAAAATTCAACCAGGAGGGAACTGAGGGATTCTTATACACCGGAGAAGAGCTTTTTCAGGGAAGTTTGAGCGATCAAGACCTTCATGGTCCAGCCTCCTCTCCCTTCTCTTTCCTTCCTCAAGGCAGCAGATAGCAAGATAGAACCAGTATTATCATCTGCCACTCCAACTGTGACCAAGAAGGACCCCGGAGGCACCTAGTTCAGGAGCAGACAACTAGTTTGAGGCAAATCCTGGATTAGACTCTAGTCCCTTAATCCCCAGAAAGTAGCCCCCAGAACACCCCACACAATCCCTTGCCCCATTTCCCAGCCTCTGTGAAGAGCCCTCTTCCTCCACTCATCCTCCCAACACTGATTTGGCAGTGAGGGAGTCAGGGACTTGGGAGAGGAGGAGTCGCCTCCCCCTCAAGCTGGTATAGGGTGGGGGGCCCAAGGCAGCATCCTCCAGGTCTGGGCAGGTCTTGGGCTGGCAGTTGGCACCACTTCCTCTTCATGATGCTGCCAAACAGCTTTCCTTCTGCTAGGCACCAGGACTCAAGTGCCTCACCCCAATTCCTCCCACTCACTCCTCTCCAGTATCTCAGAGATGCCAGGCCCTCCCTTCTCCAACCCTAGGGGCATGTTCAGAGAGAAGTAAAAAAATGCCTGAGTCCCTAGGGTATACAAAACTAACCATGGGGCATGGAGGTAGGAACTCTTGATAGCCTGGGCCCCACCAGTCCTTGGGCAGTCTCAGTGACTCAGACGGCCCTGCCTGGACCTGGAAAATCCAAGTGGACTCTGTTCTGGGGCCTCCACCCCATTCTTAGCCTCATAGTTCAGCACTGGCTATAAGATATCTTCCACACTGCAGTCTTATTCCTGTTTCTACTTAATGCTTCTGTATGCCTGGCTCCTCCTGGTAATTCACCAGAAACATTCTCACTGCCACTGCCAACTCCCCCAAACTTCCCTGAGAAGCCTTTTCCCCCAAATGTATACTATAGGAACCCCGGATTCTCTCCTGGCTGTTTGCCAAGTATCTTGTGACCCAGGAATCCCCAGAATTCTCCTGCTTTTCCTAGGATCTTCCAACTCCATGGCCCCCACCGTTTCCCCTCCTTTTTATCCTCCCTACCCAGCACGCCCTCATCCTCCCATTACTCCCATCCTAGTCCTCCCTTCTTCACAGTACCCCCAAAATGCCAGTTTCTCACACCTGATCTCCAATTGCAGCAGATCCTCTGCGCTTCAAATAACTCTGTTACTGATCTCCTCCAGAATCCCCACTCAACCACCTCACTTCTCCTCATCCTCTCCTCCAGAGAATTCCCCTGCCTGGAATTCTCCTGTCTCAGCCCACAATGCACTTCTGATACTCTACCCCACCAATTTCCTTCTCCCTCGCATTCTCCAGCCCCTGGAACTCCTTTCTTTTGGAAGCTACCATGAACTCCCCCCATATTACCTCCAGAACTCTTCCCCATCCACCCACCAAGAAATCCACTTCACTCCTTGGAACTCCCCAAATTCCACTTCTTTTCAGAGCCCCCACGCTTCCCCTTGCCCCCCATAACTCCGCACTGCTCCCCGCCAGCACCCCACTTCTATCGCCCAGGACGCCCCCACCCTCACCTGCTCAGCACCGCTGGACTCCGCTCTAGCAGCCACACAATAGGGGGCGGACCCGCCTCCCCGCCTCGGATGCCCCGAGCGCCTCCCGTCGCCCTGGAGACCGCCAATCCGCCCCCCTGCACCCCTTCCTGCAGCGACCAATTGGAACGGATAGAGGCCTGGCAAGGCGGGCGGGACCCCCGAGCCGCCTGGGAGTTGTAGTTTCAGGAGAGAAGGACTCGGTCGCACGTGGGCTCAGGTCGCCCCCTCGTGGAGCTCTGCATAACCAAGAGTGGGGAGGCGGGTCGCCACTTCCCGCTAAGACCCACAGAGGCGATACCTGATCATGCCTGTGACCCTGGGGCCGCAGAAGCTCGCAGCTTTGCAAGCCCTCCTTTCTTTGTAACCTACCTGCGACCCTCTGCCCTCGCGAACCAGCGAGCCACAACGGCAACTTCTAGGGTTGAAATCTGAGCCAAGGGGCAGGACTCTCCGCCCCTCTCCCAGGGATCCACCCAGGTCCCGGGCTCATCTGCTCTCCTCCCCAGTCCCCATCCCTACCTCCACCCATTTCCTCTCTTGTCCGACTGGAAATACCTGTCTGCACTGGCGCGCTCCCAGATCTCGTCCAGGCGCCTCCCTTGTGTAGCTGGGGAAAGCTGCGTACTGAGTTTGGGGGTGCCAAGTTGGTTCCCCAGGTATCTCCCAACACCAGCGACTCAGAGAAACAGACCCAGAGGGGAGGAATGACATGCATCCTGATAACAGAGATGGAAGGGGCAGGGGAAGATGAAATAATTGATCCTTTACTCAACTCCAGCAGAGTGCCAGACCCTGGGCTAGATGCTTTATAATACACTCTTACATAATCTGCACAAAAACCCTGTGAAGTGGGTCCATTTAATTAATGAGAAAACCGAGGCCCAAACAGATGAAGTAACTTGCCCAAGACTTCCCACCTAGGCACATGCGGAACTACACATTCAGACCCAAACTGGATTTCAAACCCACTCCCTTGGAGAATTCACCCCCAGGCAAAAGGATATCTTACATGCCTGCTCCTCACAGATTTGTACTTGGAGCTGCTATAAAGATGTAGGTTTATTATTTGCTTTCCCCACCAGGCTGTTGCCTGTCCAGGTATTTCCCATTCAGTGTGCTCCTCTGGAAGCCTCCCTGAAAACAACACACAGTTCTCACCTCAATCCAAACAACTACTGCTCAAACCTGGCATTTAATTCATGGGATCAAATGGCTTCAAGGTCAGGAGAGACCTTGTAGGATGGACATCAACACTACTCTACACCAGAATTCCTGCCACATCATCACCTCCAAATGGTCACCCACCCTCTACTCATGTTCTGGCCAGGAAGCTCTATATTCCTGTGGTAGGAATTCCATCTTTAGAAAGCCCTGACTGCGGGACCATTCTGTTGGGGCCAGCTTGGCTATTTTCCTGGGATTTACTGTGTCTGGTATTCACCATGATTTCCCCACTCTGAGTCTACAAGCAGCTTTCTGCCAGCTCTGCAGAGTTGCAAGCCTCTACCTAGCTCTGCACAGTTTCCTGTAACTGTGAGCACATTCTGTAGGAGGTTGGCGGACAAACTCTGTAAGTATTTAACCCAGGTCCTGACACAGATTGAGGCTCAGGGCTTTGAGAAATTATCTCCCCCGAGTCCACTAGCATAATAAACTCCCTGCTTCCTATGAAAATGGTCTTGGTGACTTTGTTTCCATTGCTGCTTCCCACAACACTCCTTCCAGGTGTAAATGTTCACCTTCTGCAAGTGACTTAAGAAGTACCCCTCTTTGCATGGTCTTCTACCACTCCTCTAGTAAAGGTCCCCCACAGTGGTAGCTTTGCAACATTGCTTTACAGTGCCCTAATAGTTGACAAGGCTATAATGACATCATGTTAGTGAACATAGAAAATATTGATTTCTTTGCTCCTCACCAACCAGGAAGAGAACCAGCCCCACCTCTGGTCCAAATGGTTCATTTCTGCTATCTGTGATGGTTTCTGGAGGATAAACTTACCTCATTTGGACATTAAAATGGCTTTTTGTAGAGTGAGATTTAAAATGGCTTTCAATTTTTAAAGGCTTATGATATGTTCTTTTTTTGGAAGCTTATTTTATGAATTTTATTATTATTGTCATTTCATATGATTAAAATATACCTTGTAGGTTTTTGATAAGAAAAGGAACTTAGCTCTATAACATTCCCTTACTATCCCAGAAGTGAAAGTTGATTAAAAAAATAATAATAATCCCCCAAATTCAAAACTAAATATTTTGAACTTTAGTTTGTAGTAAACGAGCTTCGCTAGCTTGTCCTTGTTCCACAGTCATTATTCTCTGGGAAAGCTTATTCAATTAAGATTTCCATCTAAGTATCAGCCATGGTATATACTCTCAATTTGCTGACAAGAGTATCAGAAAACGGGGATTCCGGGGAATCTGCTAACAACATATCCTTGAGCATGATTCTCTCGCCATATGAGAAAAGAGATTGGTTTCTCATTTTTGCTATTAACTCTGCGTGTTTTTTGTCTCAATGAGACACTATGCCTCCATAAGGCTGTGGATCTTGTCCTGAATTATCCTGCATCCCAGATTCTCCAGCCTGTTTTCTCACCCAGCCTTTCATCACAGGGTGTAACCCTATGGTCTCTAGAGTTACTGTGCTCTTTCACAAATCAGTGTCTTAGCACTTACCCTCTGTCTGGCTAGAATGCCCTTATTGTCTTCCCCTGAACTCACTGATGATCACAGATGAAAATTCTTTTGCCCTGTTTCCTCTAGGACATCTTCCCTGGCCTCTCCTGACATGCTGAATTCCTAGCCCTTGTAATTATGTCTTCATATATTCTGCAAGAGCTCTTTGAAGGCATACAGTGTTCTGTCTCTCCAGTCCTAGTCCAATTCCTGACACTTAGTAGGTACTTAAGTATTACTCTCTTCTCCAAGTTTGCTTTCACCTATTTCAAATGGTGGAGAGTAGGCATTAACCCAAGACAAAATTCCAGCAAGAAAGTCAAAGACATGGAATCATCAGGGTTAGGGTTAGGGTTAGTGTTACCAACACACAGTACCAACCATAAACAGAAGTCAAAGCTTCAAGAACTCAGCTACTGATCCAGCAAGGTGTCACCTGTATGGGGCAGCTGATGTCAGGCAAATGAGAGTGATCACCTGGCTCCGACCCACAGTAGGACTAAACTAGGGTCCTTCCCACCTCTCTGTGGGTCAGCTTCCAGACAGGGTATGCTAGATGGAGTAGTTTGGTAAATTTATCTGGGAGAATGGGAGCAAGCAAGCAGAAAAATGTTAGCACATTTTTAGGCTAACATTTTTAGGCCTTAGGATTCTAAGGCCCGAAATCCTACTGTTTAGGAGTCAGTTATGTTAGGAGGGCTCTCACTTATCTCACATAAAGCACATATGACACATGTGGGTGGGGACGGGGATGGCCATAGTAACAACAAACACCTCACTCTGAAGGTCCACAAACAGCCCTGAAAAAGCACATGGACTTGGGGAGCACACCTGGAATGTAAGATAAATGTAGGGAGCAAGTTTTTCATAGCCACAAGGACAGAAGAATCAAGAACAGCTCTTCAGAGGAGTGGACACTTGAATTTATTGCCAGATAGCTTCCCTCAGGGAGTATGGCCTTTTGGGCACCCACCCCAGAAGGTTCCCCTCCTGCTGCCTCCAGTCGAGGTTTCCCTGGGGGCTGAGAAGAAACAAAGTTCAGATCAGAGTGCCCCAAGGGGCAATCAGACTGGGCTAAGAGCTGACTTCCCCTTCTTCCTCAGTTTCATTCTGTCTCTCTTGAGTTTCCTCATCCTTGGCATTTCACAATTTTTCTTGGCTTGGATCACCCAAAGCCCCATGGCTAGAATGACCAAAAGCAAGAGGAGGAGCAATCCCTTGGCCACGAGGCAGAAGGACATTGAGGACCTCTCAGGATAGGCAGGATCTGGGATAGAAGAAGGAAGAAGGAAAAGGTCTCATCAGGAGGAGTGGTAAATTAAGATTACGGGCAGACAGGATCTCAGGTTCGCAATCATTGATATCTCTTTGCAAGAATCTCTAGAAATATATATTCTAGACATAGAAGCTCAGGAACAGAGATCTGGGGAGCAATCTCAAACCAAGTGAGAGAAAAGACCTCAAGAGTTGAGAGAACCAGATAGGGAGGGGCTCCTCCCCATCCATGTATCACATCTCTGTAAGAGGCAGTTAGGTTCTGGAATCCACGTACCTTATTAAGAAGACCTGGGAGTGGAGGGGATCATATTGTGCCCTGTGGCAGGTATCTTGTGTGAGCTCAGGTTTGTCTTTGGGTGCTGGTACCTGCACAGAAGGGCCCAGCAGGGATGGGATGGGAACTGATGTTGCTGATGGGGTTGCTGGCCCTGCAGGTGTAGGAAAGGGCATTGTCACCAGGCCTCCAGGATGTGCTGAGAATGGGGCCTTCATGTTCTGCATTAGGGTTGATGGGGTTGCCATCCCCTGATGAGAGCCATCTGTAGGTCACATCTATGCCTTCTCTCTCTACAGAGCATGTTAGGGACATATTACAGGCACCTTCACTGGAGATCTCAAAGTTCACAGTGATTCGGGGCTCTGACAGCCATCCTGAATGAGAGGAAAACACAAAGTTAGCTCACTAAACTATCAGGGGTTTGCATCTGTTTTCCAAAGCAGCTCAACTGTGGGGGTACTGGTGCTGCCTTGAGAGCCCCTTCATCCAAACAACAAGTAAGAAAAACTAAACAAAACTGGCTACAATAAAACTTGTGGTTCCTGTGTCCCCAGAGCAACTGCTAAGGTAGACAGAGCTGCCAGTGGCATTTTCTGCCTCCCCTTATGCCTTCTTGCTCTTCCTTTTATAGCCTACCTTCCTCCATTCTGTCTCACTGATGCCACAAAATATTATCACCCACTCCCAAGGGCATTTATATGTTAATAGGGTCTCTCTAGGATTCAAGGTAGATTCAATGTGACAAGCACAAGGAAGAAATTTAAAGCAGTAGCCCTCAAATTATGTAGGAGAATAAAAGACTCCATAAGTGTTCACCACCAGGATGCACAATCTCACTAACAGAAAAAGTTCCCTTAGAAGACCTCATGGAAGGACTTGACATCTCCATGAAGTGCTTCCTTGCTTCAGCTCATCCACCTGTTGCTACAGTACAGATTCTGGAGCTGGACACATAGTCCTAGACCCTCAAAACCTAATCCTGAATCCCAAGACTCCTTTTTCATGGCATGAGAAAGTTCAGGAGAACCAGGGGGATAAAAAGGAGTCTAAACTCACGGTAGACATGTAGATTGTAGTGCTGCTTGGTAAAGAGCTGGGATGTCCTCAGGTTGACTTGAACTTGGTAAATTCCTGAGTCCTTCCAGCTCAGATTGCTGATGTGCAGTGAGTAGCTAGGTTCTAGAAAGCTCACTCGGCCCTGGTACCGAGGGTCAGTCACCTCCAGTGTAGCAGGCCGTCCTTCTTTCTCTGGTACCACTGTCGCAAGTGTTTCCTGAGAATACCAGATGATATTCTCAACTTCTTCATCAGATGGTATTTCCAAAGGAAGACTGATGGACTCCTGAAGGATTGCAACTATTTCTTCAGCGTCCTCACTATCTCCAGAGTATGCTGTAACTGCAGATGTAGGAAGAAAAGAGATGGAAACAACCCAGCTGGTGTCCCTAGGCAGCTAAGTCTGGAAGAAAAAGCTGTGGATTCATCTCAGTTGAGTAGCTTCTATGGCCTCCACACTCAATCCTGTCCTCCAGCTGCCTCTTCTGGCTCTAGATTTCCACTGCACCTGAGTTAAGCACCTATCAGGGATGGCGCCAATTTGTTTCTTCATCCTTGAATTTTTTTTTCTCCTTTGTCACCCCAAGTCTGCTTCCCCTTCCTTATCCACATATGTCCTTTCTTGATCCTGCCCTGAATCCATACCCTGTTCCTTATATCCAGGAAAATTGACACATTCATCACCAAAGACAAGATCATGCTAGCCCAGGGCTCAGCAGAACAGGAAAACTGAGGGGAAAGGAGATAGTCCTAGGCAGGAGCAGATAGTCACTCACCTTCCCCTAGCAGCAGGAGGAGGAGCAACCACAGAAGAGACCTCATGTCAGCAGACCGACCCAGGGGAGGTGACTTGGTCAGCCCCCCACTCTGTGAAGAAAATAAGCTGTTAAGAAGCTCCTAGAGACAGAGTGACTGGTTGGCAGAAATCAGAGAGGGAAATCATCCTACCCATACTTCCTCTGTCCTCACTAAGCCCCTCCCTATCCTCCATGGAGATAGTTCTCTCTCTGAGCCTTATTAACTATATGGTTTATCCACTGACTCTTGCTGCTCATCCACCAAACTCATCTCAAATCCCACTGCATAATGAAGTCTTTCTAAACTTCCTGCCCTCTCTATGTCCAGCCCTCCACATGTACCACATGCTGTAGCCTGATGTTTGGTCCATCAGTATACTTTGTCTCAACTCTCTTGGAGTTTCTATATTGCTGTGACCGTTTAAGCTTATAACATCTTTACCTCTCCAGAAAGACTACATCTTTTGCTTCCTCTGTATTGCTGGCCTTGCTAGACACACATTGGCACTCAATTGAAGATGGATGAATGAAGTAAATCTTCCTAGTTAAAACCAGTTATGTTGCCAATTTAGATACTATTCAGAAAGTGGAGAACTTTTATCTTCTTCTTAAAAAGTTTGGACCAGAGTTTATCTCTGTTGTTAGTATTATAGAGAGACTTTAAATCATTCAAATTATCCATGTTGTTCAAAGCTATATAGGAAACCAGATGCAGGAAAAGATTGCAGAGGATAAAGACAGAAAAGATTTCTTCCCAAAAAGGAACACTTATACACTGTTTGTGGGAGTATAAATTAGTGCATCCATTATGTAAATTAATATAGAAGTTCCTCAAGAAACTGAAAATAAACTACTATATGATTCAGCTATCTCACTCCTGGGTATACACCCAGAAGAATCAAAGTCAGTTTACTATAGAAATATCTGCATGCTCATGTTTATTGTGGCACTATTCACAATAGCCAAGTTATATAATTAACCTAGGTGCCCATCAATGGATGAATGGCTAGCGAAAAGGTGGTAATATGCACAATGGAGTATTATTCAATCATAAAGAAGAATGAGATCATATCACTTGCAGGAAAATGGATGGAACTAGAGTTATTCATGTTAAGCAAAGCAGTCCAGACTCAGAAAGACAATTATTGCATGTTTTCTCTCAAATACAGACTCTAAGTATGTTATATGCATGTATGAAAATGTTATAATGAAATTCATTATTTTGTGCAATTAACATATGCCAATAAAAATAGGTTTTTGTAAGAAAGAAAAGTTCCCTGCCAAGCAGCAGAGTTGTCCAGGATGTAATGGATTGTCTTGGGGGAAGGTAGTTCCTGTGCCTAGCTTCAGACTGCATGTTCTGCAACATCTCTGGGATCAGATGGATCCAAGACTAGATAATCGTTAATAAGTTTCTTCTAACACTCAATTCTGTGAGCTTGTGCTGTGATGAGGAAGCAAGAGTGGTGTCTCAAGATCCAGAAGACAATGGAGGCAGATAGTTCCGTTCTGGTTCTGTACCAACATTTCATATCTTTAAGTCAGAAAATTCAGCACTTGTGCAAACGTTTCCTTGAGCAGATTCTTTGGCCCACACACTGACCTAAGTGCTGGACAATTATCAGTGACCAGTAGTTTTAGACTGTGACTTCTTGGGTCTTACAGATTAACAACTAACCTTGGACAAGTAGCTACAAATTTGATGGGTCTTCTCAAAGGAAAAATTGGAGGAGCCTACAACAAAGAGATTTAGCAAAGTTGGAGTCAGGAGGATTAAGGAAAAGTTATCAAGGAGAAATGCTAGGCTAAAACTTCAAGAAGTACAGAATACTCAGAAATGGCTGAGAGTGAATTTTAAATATTCGTACCACAAGAAATAAGTACATGAGGTAATGCATGTGTTAATTAACTTGATCTAGCCTTTCCACAATGCATACACATTTCAAAACAACATGTTGTACACGATAAGTATATAGAAATTGTTGCCAACTAAAAACATTTAAAAATAAAAAATTAAAGCAAGAGGAAAAAAAGAAAACAAGGTCATATGCACAACATCCAGAGATTAAAGGGTGAGTGTATCAGTTAGCTTCTCTGAGAAGCAGATGCTGGAATTAGGAGTAAAAGTGGCTTAATGCAGGTGGGTAATTCCCATAAAAGATAAAAGGGGAAGGGGAACAGAACTGAGCAGGGAGAACTTCTCACAGTCTCTGCTATCTCAATATGGAGCTGTGGCACATGGTTGCCCAGTAGAGGAGGATTGTGTTAGGCAGGAATGCCTAGGTACTAGCATTCATGGTACAAGAATGTCCAGGCCCTAGTGCCCAGTCCATGTGTGATTATTGGCGGGGGCTGCCTAGGAAGAGCATGGACCTAAAGGTGCTACAGCTGGAGTCTGTCAGTTCACTACACTCCTTGCAGCTGACAGTTAAGTTTTCTCTTGAAGAGAGAGCCAAGGGACATCCTCATGGCTGCTACAGTGCCAAAGGAACTGTGCTCAGATTTACTGAACCAGTCTCCACATGTAAGCATAAGCAGTTCAGCATGCCTATCTGTAAGAGGAAAATGATTACCACCTCTAGTACTCTCTAGGCCTTTCCAGTCCAATGTGGAGAAAGTTGTTTCTCAGAGCATGATTTTCAAGCAATTTTCATTACAGCTTGTGGATTGTGAACCCAAATGCAACTTCATTTCTCTCTCACTGCATCTTTAATCTTACTCACTGGGAGTCTATCCCTGCCCTGAATGAGAACTCTGCCCTTGGTCTCTGCTCTCAGTTCAGAAATAAGAATTTCCAGTTACATGTAACATACAAAACTCCAAACTTAACTTACAATGAAACAATCTCCCCTTCTCCTGGCCTGAGTCTGTTTGGGGCTGGGACCCTGCAATGGGGGAGGGGAGGCCTTTCTGCCCTCCTTACCTTCAGCTCATTTCCCCACTGCTCCCCTACAACCATCTCCCCCAACTCATGATTCTTGCTCCAGAAGTATGGAGTGTGGAGTGTGGTGAGGGTGGAAAGGTGGGGGGTGATAAATTGCTCTTATTTGGTTGAGTGGCTATGTACTCTGTGGGCCTAGCAGCTGGTTAAGAGGAAGTATTTTCTGTTGAGGGGCAATTTTGCTGATTAAGCATTTCCTTTGGTTCTCTCCATGGCCCTCAGTGAATGTACTTTATTACAGATGGTCTTTTGTAACTCCTTCCTCAGCCCACTTCCAGACTCCCCCTACCCTTCAGGTGTCCCTATTGTGGGGTACCCTAGGCAACCAAGCAGGCTGTGTCTCACCATGGCCCTAAGTTGCCCACTGCAAACCTTTCTTCCCTGATAGATTCCAGAATCTACATCATAGCACATGTTCCTGGCTCCATAGTAGGGGTCAGATCTTAGTCCACAATCAGTTTTAACTCTTCTAGGCCTATCTTAGGCTCCTGTCCTCTCAAAGTCTCATCTACAGGCATACATTTCAAAGCTTCACAAGTCTTCCCCTTAAAGTCCTCCTCATCTAGACTATTGTCAGAGGAAACATCACCTATCCTTGGAGAAGAATGGGGACTCATAGTAAAATAACAGTTTTTCCAAAGAAGTTTCTTTTCTGATCACCTGTCATCCCTTAATGGATAAGGGGCTCCAAAAGCAGTGACATCGGATCTTCTTAATTCCCATTGTAAATTCTGCAAGAGGGGAGATCTCCCTCATATTACCTTTGATCTCTCTCTTTTTTCCCGTTAATTTTTTTATCAGGATATATTGGTTGTACAGGGGGGACTCATTGTGACAATTCCAAATAGGCTTTTATTGTACATGGGTTAGATCACCCTCACCAACTCTCCCCCTTAACTCCCTCCCCACTTAAAATTATTGCAGAGATTTCTTTGTTCTTTTTCATATAAGTATATGAAGTCCATCAACAATATTCCTTCATCTTAATCTCCTTCATTCACTCTCCTCCCTCCCACAAGAACCCCCCCACATTTTACCTATTTATAGTTCTGTCTTTCATTAATATCTAAGTCGATGTTCAAAGGAATTTCTCAATGTATCCCTGCTATGGGTATACTTTACTTTTGTCCATTCAATCCCTTCCATTATTCTCCCTTACCCCTTTACCTCTCATCACCCATTTTTCAACAGCCTTCAATACACGTTCTTATATCCTCTACCTTCACAGGTGTTATGTTTTACAATATTGATGTTCTATCATTCTCTTTTCCTTTCCCTCCTTTCCCAAATTAAATAGAGTAGTTCCACTGTTACAAACATGTTCTACATATGAGTTTCTCTATGATCATGTTTGTTTTTGTGTATGTTTATCTTTTGGGTCTGTCTTCTATGTATGAGAGAAAACATGTGGTCTTTGTGTTTCTGAGCTGGCTTACTTCACTTAACATGATGTCTTCCAATTGCATCCATTTACCTTCAAACCACGTGTTGTCATTATTCCTTTTGACTGATTAAAACTCCATTGTGTATCTATATCACATTTTCCTGATTCATTCATCAGTTGTAGGGCATCTGGGTTGTTTCCATAACTTGGCTATTGTGAATAGTGCTGCAATGAACATTGGTGTACAGGTGTCTCTATTGTATCCTGACTTATGTTCCTTTGGGTAGATGCCCAGAAGTGGTATCACTGAATCATATGGCAGTTCTATCTTCAGCTTTTTGAGGAATCTCCATACTACTTTCCATAGTGGTTATACTAATTTGCATTCCCACCAACAGTGTATAAGGGTTTCTGTTTTGCCTCATCCTAGCCAGCATTTGTTGTTGTTTTTGCCCTTAAATATGGGCATTCTAACTGGAGTAAGATGAAATCTTAATATAGTATTGATTTGCATCACTTGTATAACCAGTGAAGTTGAATACTTTATGTATTTATTGACTATTTGTACCTCTTTCTTTGATAATTCCCTATTTAATTCATGTGCCCATTTCTTCATTTGGATGTTGACTCTTTGGAGGCTGAGCTTTTTAGTTCCCTATAGATTCTGGATATTAGTCCCTCATCAGATGAATAGCTGGCAAAGATTTTCTCCCATTCTGTGGGCAGTCTCTTGAGTCTAGTGACTGCTTCTTTTGTTGTGCAGAGCTCTTTAGTTTGATGCAGTCCCATTTGTTCATTCTTTTTCTTAGACGCTGAGCTCTGTTTAGGAAGTTGTTCCTTATTCCTATATATTCCAGTGTATTTTTTACTACTTCCTGTAGTTGTTTCAAAGTTTCAGGCCTTATATAAAGGTCTTTGATCCACTTTGAGCTGATATTGGTAGAGGGTGAGAGACAAGAACCTCTTGACACCTGTCACATTGTCAGTTCAGTGCAGGAAGAGATCGATCCTAGCATCTTGCTTATAGCACATACTTAGGGCTCCTTGTAGCATAGTCCATTCACCACCTGGTTTCTATGATGAACAGTTTTATGACTGAGGTCTGTCCTACCTCCTACACTCCCCCCCCCCACCCCCTTGCCTCCTCAAAGCTTAGACCCTGGCTTTCTCTGCAACAGTGGGAGGCCACTCAGACCAAGCACAGGTTCCGCTGGGAAGTACGAGGGGAGTGCTGAGCTGGTGGGAAAAAGTGTGAATAAATGTGCCAGTCCTCCTGCCCTTCTGTGGGACAATTCTGAGTCATGTTCTCATGGTTCTTCAGACAGATTGATCCTCAGTTGTCCACAACAGTAATCAGCTATTAACACACACTTTATCAAGTTTTTCCCCCTTTCCCTGTCTAATTTTCCTCATTCCTTCTTGGATTACCTCCCACAAAGATTTCCTCCACCCAGGTTTTTTTCTAAGGGTGTGTTTGGGAGAAAATCACATGAAGATACTATTCTATGTGGTAAAGTAGTTGTACCAGTAAAGTTTAGATCTCCTCTCTCTTCTGCCTCCTTCTTTAAGAGCAAATAAGCCAATAAGAAATAAGTCCCCTACCTGAATTATGATATAAAGCATTGCTAGAGCTGGCCTTGTTCTGATGGCCAGCAGGGGGCCGGAGGCGGGGTGAGGGGGGTGGGACACATAACAAATAGCCAAGCCTTTATTCGAACTGTTTCCTCAGCTTCTCTCTGGATCTGAAAAGATGGGGACACACACGGCAGAGACATGGTCCTAGAGGAGTCATTAACAAATAAGTCCCAAAATATCACCTCCCTCCCAAAGCAAAAGCATGTTGTGACCTGAGTGTGACCTCTGTTCTGGGGCCGCCCAGATGCTTTCCATTTTTCTTTCTTTTTCCTTTTTTAAGTGTCCATGTTAAAAGGGTGATTATCTAGTTGGACCATGAAGGTGGCTGGAGAGAAGTGAAACATGCAAATTGTTGAAGTGCTCCCAAAGGAGTCATTACGAAATAGGAAGAATGTTCCTTGCAGTAGAACAGGTCAGTGCAATCATTGAAGTGGGAGAAGACAGAGCACACTCAGGCACAGAAAGCGTCTGGAATGGGGAACCAGGAGAGAAGGTGGAGAGGAGCAGGGATGAGGCTAGAAAGGTGGACTGGAGACAGCACCCAGGGCCTTTAGACCTGGCCAAGAGGTTATAAGTCATACTCTCAAGAATTTTACCCTTAATGGGGAAGGGAAATATGGGATAAGAAAAGGGGATACATAGGGTACAGGGAAAGCTTATGATTGATGACCTTTCCTTAAAATGGAAGAGACATAAACATATGTAAATGCTGCAGAGAGGAGTTACTAGGAGGACAGTTTAAGATGTGGACAAAAGGAGGTAATATGGAATGGAAACTCTTCTTACCAATTCCTCACCCCCAGAAGGTGAAAGTGAGCTGAGATTCAGAACCCAGGAAAAAGAAACTGTCTCAGATTAGAAGAGTATCCTCCATTATAATCAGAAAGAAGAAATAGGCAGAAATGCAGCAGGTTTGTATGGGTTAAAAAGTTAAGGGGAGTCCTGTCTGGTGGTTTCAATTTTCTCTGTAAAGTACAGCCAAGTTATCTGATGAAGCTGAGGGTTCAATGAAAGGCAGACATTTCCAAAAAATGGACACCATGTGAAACAGATAAGACTATGTATCAAGGTTTCTTGGGACAGTCCCAGGCTTTTTCTTTGTTTAATTGGTTGGTTTTTATTTTGTTTTGCAGTGCTGAGGATGGAACCCAGGCTCCCTCCTGCCCCTGCCTTCCAAGTGCTGTAATTACAGGTATGCACTACCACACCTGGCAGAGTAGTCTCAGCTTAAACATGTTGTCCTGGCCCAATTATTAATACTGCCTCCTCTCACTTTCATGAAGTGTCCTTGTTTGGAAAAGAAATTTGGTTACTCTAGAACAGGTGCAGAGTCTTATTAGAGGAATCCCAGTGAGATGGCTAAATGGAATAAAAGGCCAACCTTAGCTTTCTTGGGCAGCAAATTTTCCTGAGACCTGGAATGAGACAGTGGGGTGAGCAGTACATAAGAGTACACACCTGAAACCAAACTACTTGCCTCCTTCATTTGCAGAATGGGATCGTCATCACACTCAGTGTATGGGTGGTTGTGAAAATCAAGTGAGATAACACCTGTAAAACACTTAACACAAAGCTTGGCACAGGGTAAGGGCTCAATGAACATGAGTTGTGGTTGTTACTGAAGGTTGGTTAAGCATAAATGTCATGGACTTTGGCATTATGAAGACCTGGGGCCCCTTGGTAATAGGACAGGTCTGTGGTTATTGAAGAGAATATGTAGGAAGTCTCTAACATCAGACACACATGTGAATAGGTTTGTTTGAGAACATTAGCTGGCAGCACCCATGCCTGGTCTGAGGAGACTGTGGGCACTACTGCTGGGATGCACAGCCCAGCTTGGTGTTTTTCCATGCCAGCAGTTGTCCATCAGACCAGCTCCTTATTTATGCAAAGGTGTAACACACCAGACTGACCACCCCCAACCACACCCCTGAACAACTCTTACTTCCCAGACATCACAGAGTGACTTAAACCCATACACACATTCTTCCCTCAATTTATCTGATCCATAATTTGTCTTCCCTTCTTTCCTAAATTGAACTGGTGCGTTTTCTCTGGGTTGCATGTCCTCTTGATTCCCTTATGCTTGTTGACCTCAAAATGGAGGTTTTGTACCACCTGCCCTACAGTCATAGATGGATGGTTAAAACGCCAGTGCTTTTGGCCTCGCTCTACCCACTGAATCAGGAAGAAGGGGTGGAGGATGGGAACCAGGAATCCACTTGCTTATCAAACAAGGACCCAAAATGACTTCACTGAAACCTGAAGTTGGAGAACTGCATATTTTGCCTGCTCTTCTGTTGGAGCAGAGAGGAAGTTCCCCAGTCAGCAATGGCTTTTGTCTCCAATCACAAAAGGTTTCTTTCCCCCTGAGCAGAGTCATGAAATGACCGTGTCTGTTTTCTTCTTCACTGGGCTTTGGAGAACATAGGAGGGAATCCACAGGCTTTTAATCTGTTTTCCTGAGCATTCCAAAGAGCTGTGGGGAGGCAGGTGCCAGGCCAGGGAGCTTCAACCCGAGACCTTCTGCATTTATCTTTTTACAACAGGGTCTCCGAAGCAGGAGACTTGTTTAAAAATAAGGTGCTGTTGCTAAAATAAAGAGTTTAGAATCTACCGAGAAGGTCCAACTCCTTATTTCACAAATTAAAAACAAAGCCCCAGAAGCCCAGATGATGGAAGGACTTCTTCAACACTACACAATTTAACAACAAAGCTGGGACCAAAACTCAGGTGTTTCATTCAGTCAATCAAATTGGGGTGTAATAGAATTATATCTAGAGATATAGTTCTGGCACATAGAAAATGACCCTTAATAAGTACCATTATTATTGTTAGTGTCATTATTCATTAGTATTTGTATTCATTTGTTATTATTGATTTCTATTTGAGACTGCAAGCACACATAGCAAGCATGAAGGAAACAGTAGAGCAGCCTGGGGAAAGCCAGCTGGCCACCCACATGTGTTGGCATTTTTCTTAGTTGATCTGACACTGCTCAGGCTCCAATTCTTCACAGTAAGCTCTAACTTGTCAGTATACCAGAGTTGATTGGAACCTGGGACAGTGCCTCATTTTATCAAAGCTGTCATCAACTGATGAGAATTTAGCTGTTCATCCTACAAATATTTATTAAGCTTCAATTAAATGCAAGGCACTGTTCCAGGTGTGGGATACAGCAGTGAAGAGGAAAACATGGACCTTATGTTATTGTTGGAGTAGAGGTTGGGGAAAGATAAAGCAATGTGCAGCAGATCAAGTAATAAAGCACTATGAGGGAGAGCCAAGCAGGATAAAGGAGCATAGAGGGATGGGAAAGGAAATAGCCCTTGCTTACGGTATTCAGATCAAATATGACAGTCACCCTGGCATTTCCTCCCTGAGCACAGTCAATATGGGGAGCTATCAATGGAAGGCTGCCTGGGGATCCTGATGCTGGAGAAAATGAGATGATCTAAGACTCAACAATTCACCAAAAATCTACTGTGTCCACCTCTAGAATGTGGCTCCTTCTTCAGGCCCCTGGATATATGGTCTAGCTAACAGAGGCCTTAGGTGGAACTCAGATGGGCACAGTCAGGATGTATCCTTCTCTGGTTCTTCTTTTATAATGTGTTCATACCACCCTGTCCCATTTTTCTACTAAGGTGCAAACCTTCATTTGCTAATTTTTTCTTTAGGAATAGTTTTCATAGCTCATTTCTGATCCACTAGGTCATACTTTGAGACTCAGAAGTCAATCTCATGTTCTCTTTTCTGGGACCACCTTCACCTGTCCCTTCTCCACCATTAAATACTGTCTTGACAAAGGCTCTTCTACTATCACATACAAAATGCTCTGCCTTCCCTGTCAAGTTTCCCAAAGAGCTTGTCATTTATAAGGGTTTCCTAATGCCCCATGCCACTCTGCTCTCTGGGTCACATCCTTCTTCCCAGAGGAGAGAGGGACTGTCTGGGAACCTGTCCTTGAAGCACTGAGGTGTCTTGGAGTTTAGGCCAGTCCATTGTGAGATAGGATTTCCTGGATCTGAGAGGTTTTACTTCCCTGACAGGAGAACCACTTGGGGGAAGGCCTTGGGGATTCCCCCAAAACTATTAGAAGAAGAAACGGAGGGACAGTAGGAGAAGTGGAGGATTTAGAGGCAGTCACTTCAACCACTCTGTGGACAGAGGAAGAAGAGGTTGGGGGATGGGGACAAGGGTGAGGCATCTAGTCCCTAACTTCTTTTTCTTTCTTTCTTTTTTCTTTTTCTTTTTTTTTTTTTTTTTTGCCAATAACTGGGTTTGAACTCAGGTCTTTGCTCTTGCAAGGCAAGCACTGTACTGCTTCAGCCAGGCTTCCAGCCATTTTTCTGGGGTTATTTTGGAGATAGGGTCTTAATTTTTGCACATGCCAGCTTGAACTAGCAATCCTATTTTAAGCTTCCTGGCATTGTTGGGATGACAGGTGTGTACCACCATGCTCAGGTTTTTTACATTGAGATGGGATCTTGCAAACTTTTTTTCGCCTGGGCTAGCCTGGAACCCTGATTCACCCAATCTCATCCTCCCAAGTAACTAGGATTACAGAAGTGAGCCACTGGTGCCCAGTTCTTAACAGCTCACCAGTTGAGGAGTTACTAAAGACTATGTAGTCCAGTTCTTCCTCTACAACATAATTACTGGACTTTAAAAAAAAAGACCCATGCAGCTTTCCTTCAATGTCAACATTATCAGGAACCCAATACAATAAGAACTGGATTGTTGCAGCAGATACTGAAGGATGTAGCCCATTTCAACACTTGGATTAAACCCAAGGAAACCTTTTAGAGTAGTCTATCCAGTGCTAGATAGAGCAGCATTAGCAGATGGAATTCTCAGACTTCCAGGTTTCTCCATTGGACTTACAAAAATATTTCCTATGTGTGCACATGAGGGGGGCTTCTCTTTAAAAAGACCTCCCCCAACTCCTGTCAAAACCCTTTAAAATTGTGTTTATCACCCTTTCAATAGCCTTAAACCCATAGAAGAATGCCATATGCTCCTTATACTCTATCATGGCTTACTCTGATAGAGGTCCTTTAAAATTGGGGGAGGAAGAGAGGGCCTCCACTATATCCTGGGATACACTGAATAAGAAAGGTGAAACTCAAACCACATCAAAGGGGACCATGCAGGCTTGCCCTACTAAAACACTTTGCTGCAATACTCACCTCTTGTAGAAGGTTGTTACAGAATGTCCAATGGAGCTATGGGAAAGATGCAATCAAATCTTACTACTCCGCTGTCCATTATCATCCCACAAATTTTTAAAAATGCCTCTTGAGAACTGGTTTGTAGGTTCTAGCAGTGGGGGGGACACATATACTCATATACCCTTGACAAAAGAATGGTTCACCTGTACTGGAAAAGATTGTCCTCTTTGACCAAGCACATAGTTTGGGAAGGATACACATAGAGAGGAAAGGGAGGAAGGGGATATCCATCCAGATGCCAGATCTGCCAAATCAACCCTGGTGATCAATGACACCGCCAGATCACCCTCCTATCTGAAAAAAAATGTCTCCCACTGACAAGAACAGCATTTCTTTGAGCAGCCCTGCAATTTTACAGTACACATCATGGCCCTTTTGCAGTCGCTGCTAGGAAGCACAGCCACATTTGATAGGAACACTAATGCATTCAGTTTGGATGGTGACCTTTTTCCTTACTACTATTTTTCTACTTATTCTTCTTCTAACCTCATTTTCCTAACTGATTTTTATTTTGCCACATTGTGTACATTTTGCACAATGTGTGAGAATTTAGCCAAGTGTTCAGTTATGAACACAGTCCACAAAAGACTGCCCTCATTTCAGACATCAATCGCAAGTTTGAGGGACCCCAAAATCTAACCTCAGTTTCAATACTTTGCTAGAAGGACACATAGAAATGCTGAAAGCTGTTATATTCAGAGTTATGGTTTATGATGGAGAAAGAAAACGGACTGAAAAATCAGCCTAGGGAAGAAGTGTGAAGGGTCCCAAGAAGTACGTGGCACATTGTCTCCTACGGAGTTAGGACAGTGCTATTCTCCCAGCATCAATGTGTGATAATACATCGAGTGTTCTTAACCATGAAATTCACTAGCGCCTTGGAATTTTTATTGGGGCTAGATCACACGCTTCCCACGTGGCTAAACTTGACTTCCCAGCCCTTCCAAAGGTTGAGCTGACACCTCAAGGTCTACAGTCCCTCTGGAGGTAGAAATGATACTACTTGGCACAAAGCCTTCATTGTGAATCATAAATCACATTGTTGTCTGGGGCCTACGCCCCTAGGCAAACAGTCACTCCTATTAGACATGACATGGCAAGGTGCTAGAGATCACCTCCCAGGAACTGAGGTCAAAGGCTAGACCTGTCTTTAGGGAAGGTAAATTCTTCAACACACATATAAAATTCATCTTTGGAACATGACAGAGAAAAGGAAGGAAAAGACAAACCAATTCAATCAAATCAGTCCAGGTATGACCAGGCTCCTGACTACCATGCCTCATTCACAGTGGAATCAGGCCCCTGGGGAAGAAATCAAGGTTGAGGGACTTCAGCAGATACTCTGGCACAGTCATTGAACACTTCTGTGAGCTGGTTTTACAGTTTATGGCACCCTAGAACCAGGATGCTGCTCAGCTCTGAGTGAGGTAATAAGAGAACTCGCAGGGCCTTCTGGGACCAAGGAAGGCACAGAGATGCTGACTCAGGTCAAAGCTGACTTGGGCTTCTTCTATCATTTCACTTATTGGGTTGGGATAAGCAGATGGGTGGTAGAAGTCCTGGCAGGTTTACAGGACCATTTGGGAAGGACACTGTGTGAAGGTCATAGTTGACATTTGGGATCCAGAGCCTCAGAGCTACTCTCACTAATCTCCAGGATCACCTTGACAAAACAGCTGTCCCTCCTCTGGCACTCTGAGAGTTCACTGGTTCCCAATGCATAAACACACACACACATACACACTTGTGTTTGAGTCCTTGGAGTCCCTTCTACAGAAAGGCATACAGACCCATGTCAGTGGCCCACCCAACCAACAAAAGGAGCCGGAAGTGTAGCCAACTCTAAGAAGGTGTCTAGTAACTTCTGAGAGTAATGAAGTCTTAGCTCCAGAAGCCAGGCTCCTTCAGGTCTTCCAAGCTCACCTGCACACAGAACTCCAGCACCTCTGCTTTCCTCTTATTGTGTGCCTTTGTCTGTCTCTCTGCTTTTGCCTTCCCTGTCCCCCACCCAGCCTAGCTGCATAAGAGAAGTTGCTAAGACCTAGCAGTTACTCTGTGACATATGACCACTGGTCCTGCTTTGGGAAACATGGTGGAGCTCCTCCAAATGGCCCAGAGGGATCTTATCCAATCCTGTACTCATTCATCTTGATAAGAGAGATCCTGGGGAGCTGCCTGGCTCAACTTGGCAGAGCCACCTCCCTACTTTTCCCAGAGAAATCAGAATGGAACACTGGGAACTACTCCTGTAGGTCCAAGAACAGTGTCTGTAGAGAGCAGCTCTTCCTGGATGTTACATCTTGTCCTCGATCCAGGATCTGAACCCTCAGGGCTGGGATAAAAGCCCATCATTTTGAAACCCTCAACAGCCTGGCAGATTCTGGAGAAAGTGGAGGAGGTAGACAGGTACAGAGAGAGAAATCACAATCTCATTTAAATATTAAGGGCAACAGGGCCTAAGCAATGAAACATGCTCCCTTCTTATAACCACAGAATGAGCAGAGTATAGGACACAGGAGCTAAGATGGCACATGGGGTGGGAAATCCAGCTTGACTGTCCAGGCTCCAGGTGTTCCTCCCTGGGGGACTCTCCCCCTCTCCCAGGAGGTCCAATTGCCTGATGCCCGGACCCCTGGGGAGTGTCTTCCCTCTCTCACCCACTTACCCTGCACCTTAATATCCAGCCAGGGGCTCTGTTTCTGGACTCAGCCACTCTCAGGGACTACCTCACACCAGGAAGGCCAGAGTCTCCCTCCTTGATTCCTGAGATATAGTGTTCTGGGTGGCAGCCCTTGTCCACAGGTGTGGCCATCCTTGTGGAAAAAGAAGAAGAGCTTTAAGGATGACCTCTGGGGGTGCAGCTTTTTCTTACATGTTACGTTCAACATGCTTCCCTCATGGGGCTCCAGAGGAGGGAGGGCACTCAGGACAGGAGTCTGGAACAGTTCTGTGGAGACACAGGCCCAGGGCTCAGGAGGGAAGTCCTGGGCAGTGAGGCCTGGGAGATTGAGGACTGAGCTTCAGCCCAGCCCAGATAGACAGTCCAAGACCAAGGTGGGAGAGTTTCATTTCCAAGACCTGCTATCTTGTCCTCACCCATGAGATCTGAAATGACTCCCACCCAGACAAGTCCTTCTGGAATCCCAAATATCAGAGCCAGAAGAGCTCTCAGTGGTCATCTCATCCTTGAAGGTGAAGGGTGAGTGACTGAGCTGGTCCAGGACTTTTCCTAATTCCTCTTCTTTCCCCTGGCTCCAGACTGCCCCATGGGAAAAAAGGGGACATTTGAACAGTATCATGGACCCTCAGGCTACCATGCATTGGCCCAACATAAGAGAAAGGAGTCTTCCCAGAGAACTTCTGATCTATGAAGACTGGACCATGGAGCAGCACCCTACTGTCCCACCAGGCCCCCTTGCTGGTGACTCACCTTGAACTTGAACCATGGTAGTAACTGATGTTTGTGTGAGTCTGTGATATACATCACCTCCCCAGAGAACAGCTATACTGGCCACTGTTTATGACTATCTCCTATCTCAGTTCAAATGTTGCTTCCTTAGATAGGTCTCTCTTGGGATTACAATCAAAAGAATTCACTTTTACAATGTCCTACTGTAATATCATCAGATCACTTAAATATATCTTATACACTTATATCACTTATATCACTTGAATATATCTTATACATTACATTGCCAACATGTTATCATTTATCTTCCTTTGTCTAGAATGCAGGTTTTTACTCACTGCCATGTTCCTTAGACTTCAGACCTGTGCCTGGAACATTGAGTTTAGTAAGTACAATGGTTACCCTTGATTGTCAACTTGATTGGGTTAAGAAATACCTTGGAGATTAGAAAAGCACTCATCTGGGTATGCCTGTGAAGTGTTTCCAGAGACAATTAGATAATTAGGGCTCTGACCTAATCAATGGATCAACCCATGATGGATTCATAATAGGATGGCATTACTGAGAGGTGGTGAATAGTAGGGGGTAGGAACTTTGGAGGAAGTAGATCACTGAGGGCATGTCCTTGGGGTATATCTTGTCCTGGCCACTTCTTGTACCCATTTTCTCTACTTCCTGGCTGCCATGATGTTAATTGCTCTGCTCTGCCATGCCTTCCCCACCATGATGGACTGACACCTCTGAAACTGTGATTCAAAATAAATCCTTTCTCCCTTAAGTTGTTTATGTCAAGTATTCTGTCACAGTGATGAAAGAGTAGCAACTACAGTAGGCATCTGTTGAATAAATGCATGAATGCTTTCCTTTGTGTCCAGTTATGTGGACCTACCTCCTACCATATAGCAAGGGTGGGACCCAATTCATGTGGTCCAATAACTCTGGGAAATAGAGTGTGGGAATGATAAGGCAGGAGGCAAGATTCTCTGGATTCTCTGGATAATCATTAAAGACTGCATGGTCAGGCAGCTCAGATAAATGAGAGAACTACAAACAAGCCAGATCCATTACACACCATGCTTGCACTTCATGCATACTGCATTAACACTTTTAAATGAAGGAATGTTTGGAGCGAATAGGGCTGAGGAAGAGAGGTCAAACCAGAAATGAAGATGGATATGGTTATATGGCTATGAGTAGCCAAAGGCATGGAGGACTCTAATTTGACGGACAGAGTTGGACATGGAGCAGTGAATATTCTAGAGTTTGGGGCAAGAGATGAAACAATGAATGATTGTAGGGCTAAGTGTAATTAGTTCAGCCAGTTGTCACATGGTTACTGTGTCCTTTATTGATGACATGCCCTAGGTGCTTTGAAGGACACTGAGAAATGTAGTCTTGGGGGTTGTTATGATTTGCATATGAATGTCTGTAATGACTATAAAGTGCCAAACAAACAGGGTTGAGGGTCACTGAAACCTATAGCATGAGAGAAGTCACTTAGAGAGCAGAGCCACTTCAAATAACCTCATGTCTCCAAGTCCTGATTACTTGCTGCCCCATGTTACTGCAGGTCCTTGGAGTTGTGATTCTAGAATTGCTACCTGTGATAAAGAGGGAAGTCAACTGGGAACATACAGAGTGGGTGACACCTGTTTATAGTAGTTCCTGTAAAGAGGGATCAGGAATCTCAGCCATAGGCCAGAGATGATGTATGACAGTGTGAAAAGATGGCCAAGAGCTATTATCTAGCTAAGTTGCATTACAGAATCCCGAACAGTGGAGGTGGCAGCCCCTGAGCTACCTGCTAGTCAGCCCAAGGGAAGAAGAAGAAAGTCCAGTTCTTGGCACACTGATGAAGCACATCAAAACAAGGCAGATCAGAATGAGGAACAGTTTAGCCATTTCCTGTTAGATTTGCTGAGGAATTGGGTGATATTTATCTTGGAAAAATATAATTGAGTACCAGAATAATACTGGTCTTCAGTCAGTGGGATAAGCTTAAAAGAAGAGAGAGACTTATTCTGAGTTATTTCATAGGACAGAAAAGAGACTAATTCATGGGCAGTAAAAGATCAGGGAGGGAGATTTTAGCTCATCATGAAGAACAATCTAACAGTTGAACTTTATCATGGTAAAACAATGTGCTTTGCCAAGTGTGGCTACCATGTTGCTCAGAATAATGTGTGGAGGTCCCATGACATCTGCTATGGATGCTGTGTGAGTAGGAGAGGGAATCTGGCTAATTCTTGGCTTAGATGAAATTAAGGATCATCTCTTCAATATTATATATTTAGTGTTCAGCCACATACCAGCATGCCCAATATCAGGGGCCCCTAGCCTCCTGGATCCCTGACAGCCAGTAATATAATAAGCCATCCATTATTGTGACCACATGCTACAAGGAATTTAAGGAAAATTATTATTTTCTAGTTTTGCCTGATTAGAATCCAGCTATATCTGAATAGAGATAGATGGAATGGAGAAAGCAGGGGGTTTGACCTCAGATGGACTTGCATTTGTATCTCTGCTTTGCTCTTGTTAATAGGATAATTCCAGGAAGCTTTCTTAAACTTTTTGAACCCCAGTTTCCTCTACTATTTAATAGGTACAAAAATAACTGCTCTATAACCTTCCAAAGGTTAGATGAGATGTATACACTACAAAGTAGACACTTCGTATTTTTCTTTTTTTCTTTCTGTCTACATCCAAGAGGAAATAGCAACTCTACATTTACAGTAACTTTTCTACATGCCCAGCCCTGGGATATGTATCTTAGGCTGTTTTTCTGGGGTCCCTGAGCATCAAATATGGTCCTATGGTGTCTGGTTTACCCCTACACTGTCCGCCAGTGGGTGGTCACTAGGTTGTCACAAACCCCCCTCCCCAATAATTTGCTGTTTCCTATCTAGATCCTAGGTTCAAAACTTGGTTGCTCTTGGACTTTATCTAGACAGGTGCAGCGGCTGTTCCTTTTATAAGGCTGTGCAACTTTTCCTTGGGGACCTTCCATTGGGGTGTACTCCAGGCACTGTCCCATCCTGTCCCTGTGGTAGCATGAGCATTAGATCTCTTCACTTGTCCAAATGGCTATTCACAGAACACAGAGTAGCACAGTGATGTTGGAGAGAGAAGAACACGGAGCAGAAAAAGCATTTTCCTTTCAGATTTAAATTCTCATAAATTCTTGTCTAGGAAGAGATAATATTTGGGAACAGCTTTGCTTTTCTGGGTCCATAAAATCAAACAGTAAATGAACAAACAAACAAACAAATCACTGGAACTAAGTGTTAAAAAAAAAACAGGTCAACTCAGAAACTATCAGAGGAAATAAAATATTTGCACAAATCGTGCCTTTGAGATGCAGCATGGTGAGACTGGCTGAGTCTGACGGGTGCAGACACCTTCCCTACTACAAGCTTTCATCCTTAGACCAGTTCCTTCTGTCACTGCATGATTGGCTAGCATGGGGAGAAGTGGAGAGAAGAGAGGAACATGGGTCAGAGAAAATGGATTTTATTCTTCAAACCAGCCCCAAAGATCAGTCAGACCCCAAAGCCCTCCATACTCACAACAGAGAGACATGTAGGCAGTAGAAGAGGGGTCAGTTTGAAAAGGGTTTAGATAGTGCAAGGCCTTTTGACCAAGTGAGAAGTCTGGTCATTGGTAAGTAATTCTAAGAAAATGCTAAGACCACACAAAAATATGTTGCCATGTAAAATTTCACCATGCTGACTAAAATGCATGGAACTTCTTGCCCCATTTCTCTGTCTCTCCTTTATTTCTATAAATTTGTGGTTCTTTTGAGACATCCCTGATGAGTAGTTTAACTTCATTTCACTGGGTAAAATGTTAGGAAACAAGGCAGCCTTAGAATGTAGTTTTCTGTCTCCCTATTTTATCTGTAACACATTGAGAGATTGCCAAGCACCCAGGAAGATGAATAGAAAACATGGTGGAGCTCCCCACACCTCCATGCCTATCTCCCCTCAGCATGCTGCGTGAATGTACTTTTCTCAAGTTCCAGCCCCCCAAGCCCACATGAACTGGGAAAGAAGAGGTCACAGAGGAACTCTGTGTCTCTGGAAGAACTTACAGTACTTAGCATCCCGGGAGGGGATGCCCATGCTCAGTGACTTACCAACAAGCAGCATAACCATCCAGAGCAGCATGGTGCTATCCTGGTGCAGAGCAGAAAACACAGGTCGGGCTGTAGGCAAGGTGCAGCTAGAGGGAGAGCAAGGAGGCCTCCAGCCCACAGTGAGTGGGTGGCCCCTCTGACTTGGGTGGTGTTATCATTTGATAGTTTAAGTAGAGGAAGTGGGAAAAAAATTGTAAAGCTCAAATTGGTATTTCCTTTTTGATTGAAGTATATTACACACATCAATTTTCTTAACATGAAACATGAAGGAATAAGGTAAATCACTAATAAGCACTTTCTCACACTTTCTCTGTGGCTTCAAAAACTTTATGCCAGGGAACCAGGATAGAACATGGCTGGGGGACATCCCCATTAGAAAGATCCAGAAATTTTTAGAATTTAGGCTCAGCTCTTTTGGCCTTGAAGATAGCATACTACTGGAAACATTAAGATCATCTACCCCTCGTCCCACCACCCAAGAGAGACTTCCATGGTTTTGAGTTGGTTTTTTGTTTGGTTAGTTTTTTTGTTTTTTGGCATTGGAGTTTTTGAACTCAGAATCTCATGCTTGCTTGGCAGGCACTCTTCCTTTTGAGCCATTCTCCCAACCCGTTTTTATGATGAGTTTTGTCGAAATTGGGGGTCTTGAACTATTTGCCTGAGACTGGTTTTGAACCAGAGATCTTCCTGATCTCTGCTTACTGAGTAGCTAGGATTACAGGGGTGAGCCACCAGCTCCTGGTGAGATCTCCCTTTGCTATAAATTGGATCTGGAATGTCTCCCAAAGTTCCATGTGTTAAAGGCTTGGTTCCCAGTCCATGGTGCTATTGGGAGGTGGTGGGACCTTTAAGAGGTGGGGTCTCGGTGGGATGTGTTAGGCCATTGAGGGCAAGACCTCAAAGGGGATTGTGGGATCGTGAACTTATCTTTTCTTCTCTCTTTGCTTCCCAGCTGCCATGAGATGAGCAGCTTGCACCACCATGTGCTCCCTGCCTTGATGGATGCCTCACCAAAGGCTCAAAAATTGATACAACCATTTTGGGAAATGGCCTGGCATAATCTACTAAAGGTAAAATATGGATATCTAATGACCCAGACTTTTTGAGAATAGGTTGAATGGAAATGCGTATGTATGGACATCAAAAGACACACACAAGAGTATTCATAACAGCATTATTTGTAAAGATAACATTGGAAACTACTCACTGGTCCTTCACAGAGAAAGGTCAAACATCTCCATCATGTCTGAGGCAGAATATGGAACATATGAGATTAAGGTGAAACATGGATGAGTCTGGTAAAAGACTAGAAAAAACTTTCTGGCAGTGAGGTTTTCTCTGGAAGCCTTTTAATTAATTAATTTATTTATCTATCTATTTATTTATTTAAGACACAGTCTTGCTATGTAGCCCTGGCTGTTCTTGAACTCACAGTCCTCCTGCGTTAGCCTGCAGAGTACTGACATGATAGATGTGCACTACCACACTCAGCTTTTATCTGGATGTCTTCAAATGAGAAGTTCCATTTAGTCTGTGAAAAAAAATCATTGGGCTTATAGCTGAAGGCAGGAATGGAGAGGGTGCACTTTCTGTTTCCTTACCCTAGATTCTCTGACTCAGTGGGCATCAGAGACATTGCCCAACACTGCTAAGCAATTCTTTGTTGATGGGTTGTTTCAGTATTGGGGAAAGAGGTAAAAGTAGTGAAGAGGTAAGGTAGGAGTGGGATATCTTTACATCCATGTATTTTCCTCTGCCATTCTCTTGCCAGTAGATCTCCCAATGTGAGTTGTCTCCAACTTTGTTCAGCTGTAGGTCCAGTAGATGGGGAAGAGGCTCTGCAGGACAAAAGCTGTGACAAGAGATGTGGGGGTGGGGGGCAACCTCAAAGGCCTAAATTGAAAACATCATGGTGGTTTGCACACAGAATTGTTGAAGTTTCTGCCCCAACTGCTTCTACTGTCATTGGGTTCCAGCAGCTGAGAGTGTGAACTTCAGCCTGACTTCTTCCTCTTTCCCTGCAGAGTGAGATGCTGCTCTACCTGAGTGAACTAGCTCTCTGAGCTGAGCTCACTGCACATCATTCCTCTGGAGATGAAGGTGGCCCAAGGGGCTACTGCCCAGGTTAGGAATCTTCCAGGACTCAGGCTGATACTGAACCAAGACTGCCATGGGTTAGGGAAGGGCCCCAACCCCATAAAACTACTACTACTACTCTAAGGGAATGAGGGCTGAAAGGAGGTGGGAGGATAATAGAGTGGGGATTCTCTTCCAGAAGGGGCTTGACGTCTAGGTGCCCTGGTTGCTGAGGGTCAGTGTCAGCAGCAGCTGTGAGGGTCAATGGCTGGTGTGAAATGAGGAAAGACAGTCCAACTAGCTCCCAGGAGGCAAGAGGGGAGCACAGGGGAGCTGGGGCAGGGACAGTTCTGAGTGTAGAGACAGTGCTGGGCATGGAGTCAACCACCCCAGCTTGAATCCTTACTCTGGATTCTGATCTGCTTAAAGACCTTGCTAAGTTCTATAACCTTCCTGTGCCTCAGAATCCTTATCTCGAAAGTGAATAAACCTACTGCATCATAGGGGTGTAATGAAGGTTAAATGAGGTTCAAAAAGAAAAGTGATTAGACAATGCTGTCTAGTGGAAGACTTGCTGAGGGGATGGCAGAAATGTTCTCTGGGCTGCTCGCTGCTCACTCCTGGCTGCATGTAGCTTTTGTGCACTTGCAATTGGCTAGTGAGAGTGAGAAAATGAAATTTTAATTGTTTCATCTTAATTAATCTAAATTTAAATTTACATCTGACTACTGACTGCCTTTTTGGTTATCACAGAATTAGATGCCATGGTAGACAAGGAGAAGTGCTTGACAAAGGTTGGCTATTGGTATAAGGAAGAGTCAGTTAGGAAGTCTGGCACTTATCAGAGTCTTCCTTCCAAGTTAGGTTCTAAAGAGAGCAAATTGGAGAAGTGTACCAAAAGCCCAGAACTTAGGACAGGAGCTAAAAGACCAGGAGTAGAGTAAAGATGGAGTCAGACTGGAAACTAAACTGTGGGCCTGGCCTTCAGGGGCAGGAATTGCTATGGCCACCACCCTCATTCCCTCCCTATGTCTTCTCTCTTCCTTCCAGAAGCAGCTGGAGAGAGCCTGGAAGGGCCAATGGGAGAACTTTGTGTCAGATCTGCAATGATCTCTTTTGTGGCTACACAGACAACAGTTGCCCTGAGAAGGGAATTTTTATTAATACTGAAATGTCATTTTCTATTCACCCATTCATCCATTCAACCACCCACTCACCCATCCTTCCTTCTGTCCATCAAGCTTTTTAAAAAGTTCTTCTCCATGCCCAGTTGGTCTGTGCTCCATGAGTTCAGGAACAGACAGGCATATATTAGACTATAGAGTTTGTGCTTCTTAAAGCATTTTCTTCATGTCGCAATTATTTATTAATTGCAGTGTATTGTATTCAGTTTTTTGTTTGTTTTTATGGTCATATTCTTTATTCATCAAACACAAGTAGCAGCATGGAAGGGAATGGTCTAGCATTTCTCTGCATTTGTGCGTAAAACTACAGACAGCAGAGAAGCTGAAAATATACTTTAACATGAGGAGCCCCATTCTTTATTGAATATAGGGACTTATGGAGTGTGAACACTTGAAAAAATTGAATATGGAGGTATTTCTAACTATGAAATTCTTTAAATATGTTAAAAAACAGCATGATGAATTATGTATGTTTTTAAAGTTTTCCTGAGATTCTTCCGAAGTCATGCAGGCATCGCTACACTTTGTCTGCACAGCACTTGGTAACTTTCTGTCACAGGGATCATATTGTGCATACTTTTTCCCTTTGTTTATTCTTCCCTTCTTTGATTCAGTCAGCAATGATTGAGTATCTACTGTGTAGCAAGCAGACATGGTACTTTTCCTATTTGGTTCAAGGACATACTGACCAGAACCCCCATTCCTACATATGTCATCTTAAGAAAAGCTTTATTGACGGGTTTGTGATCTTTTCAAAGCCAAGGACTGAATCAAATTCATTTTTTGATGTGGTTCAATATGAGGTTCAAGATCCATCTAAGTATAGTTATTAGGAGTTCTGCAGTCTGAAAAATAAGGATTTTCATACTGGTTATGCTACTGACTTGGTGGTGTGCCTGGAGAAGTGCCTTAACATAAGATTCAGCTTTTAAATTTGTAGCATGGTAGTAATGACACTCAATTTTTAGTATGGTGGAGACAGCTAATTTTGCACTGCTCCACCAGAAATTGGATTCTTTTATACCTTCTTATTAGACTTCTACTACCAATACTATTATACTGTTTGTGTCCCATGAACTCAATCACTCCATCTCAATTGGATCTTTCCTACAGATTCTTCTGAAAGATGCTCAGATCTTCTTAAAACCAATTGAAACAAGCCAGCAACCCTTCTCTGGATTCCACCCTCACTGCAAGTCCTCATTCACAGTCAAGCTATGTTGGTGTACCAGAAGGTCACAGGTGTTGTAAGATATTGATCTTCTCAGCCCTCAGAGCAATTAGGTAGGGCCACACTTCCAGCAAAGAGTAGCCTTGCTCAGTCACCCAATGTTCCATTTAAAGGTAATCATCTTTATGTGCCACAAAGCAATAATGTTTGGGAAGCACTGGGGTATGCTTGCTCCCCTTTCTTTCACCAAAACCCATTCTGATTTGTCTTCAGCCTCCTTCATGTCTCTAGCATATCCAATGGACAAGCTTGTTCTCATTTTGTTTGAGTGCATGCTGACATTGTTCCTGCTAATTATTACCTGCTTCCTTAAACACCAAGATACCAGCTCTCTCCTGGCTATAATTTATTTAACTAACCCCTTATTAGTAAGTATTTTAGTTGTTTTTACTCATTTGCTATTATAAACTATACATATTATGTACATATTGTTTATGTATAAAACACACATAACACACACACACACCCCACAGTACCTTCCATCCTCAAGTCCCAGAGTGCTCTACCCACAGACTTGGCTTCAAACATCACCAAATGTTGATGACTCCCAAATATCTATCTACAGCCCAGAACAGACATTTACATTATATAGAGACACTAAATTGACGGATATTTCTACAAGGTTATACCAAGAACATCTCACCTTAAAATGGGTACATTTTAATTTATCATGTTTTCCCATGGTCAACTTCTTTTCAGTTTATCATCACCAGCCCTTCTCTCTCCCTATACCCCTCCCCCACCAAATCTTAAAGACTATATCATCAAGTTTTATATACTCTGCCTCGTTAACATCAGTCATGTCCATTCCTTCCTTTTTGCTTCCTTGCCATTGTCTTCATTGATACCCTCCACTCTTTCAATGGTTTTAGTGTTGTTTTTCTCTCATCCTCTTCTGATTCTTCTTCACACTGAAGCCAGAGGATCTAGAATGCAAATTTAATTGTATTACTCTCAATCTCAAGTTCTTCTATTCTTTCTTGTTGTTCTGGCATAGTTTGAATTCCTCTGATTACTACCTCTCCAAACTTACTTCTGGGCATCACCTCCTTGTGTCCTGCCTCTGCAGCCATACAACATTCTGTTGGTTTCAAGAAATCTCCTGGCTGTGCCCTTGCTCATGTGGCTACATTATGACATGGCCTTTCCCAACTCTTCCTTATACTGAGCACTTGTCTTCCAAAATAAGGTCAAGATTCTCTTACCTATATGATCTCCTCTCCAGCTAAAACCACCCAATTCCTCTCTGTGTCCCCATTTTTAATACTTGTCTCTTTTCTTGTCTACCAGACTGTGAACAGCATATACCTGAATGTTTGCCCTGTATAAGGAACCCAATAAATGTTTGATGAGTGAAAAATCAATGATTAATAATAAGTCCTGTTTCTCTGTCTTTCATTGAATCAATTCCTTTGTCAAAGAGGAGAAACTGTAACAAACATGAATACCCAAAGTTTCAGGGAGTTATCTATGTCACTGCTGGGGGAGGAAGTTCAGTCCAACACTTGGAAACCAAGTACTCTGAAGCTAGTGTTTATAGACAAGGCTTGAGAACCTGCTCAGTGACTTCATAAACCTAATCAATTCTAGGAAGGAAGGTCCACAAAGAGGCTCATTACACATGTATTTTGTTCATAATAGGGATGAGGTGGGAACCCCTCAATGAATCCTATTTCTACAATCTTCATCAAGAGCCTCAAGCCCAGGGGATCCAAGATGGCAACTAGAGTGCAGAAGCATGAGCTCTGTAAATCAAAAATCTTGCTGAGATGCTGGAGCCACACTTGTCAGAAAAAAAAGCACCAAGAAGAATCAAAACTTCAACACCCTGCACCCCCAGCCTGTCAAAGCTTCTCCATGCCACATTACACTGAGAAAACAGGAGGGCTCCTGCACTGCCAGATGCTGGCTCCAAACCTGCTTGGGAGATGCAGACCAACAGGTGAGCAAATAAGTGGCATGCAGTATTCCCACAGCTACCCCTGGGATAAACCAGCATAACTCCCTGGACAGACTGAACCCTGCCCTGCAAAAAAAAAAAAAAAAAAAAAACTGAATAATAAACAAGGATCTGAAAAAGAACATGCAGCAGAGGGGGCAGGGTGCCACAAGCGCACCAGAGAAGGGGGGAGGGGCAAAGAGCTGATCTCCTACAAAGACTGGAAAGGCAGAAGGGCCAACAAAGGGTGGGTGATAAGCCACTGCCTGAAATAAAGCATGTAGCAGTCCACAAAGCTCATCTCCTGAGCCAGTGAGCAACACCCAAAGTCAAACGATGCTGCAAAATTGAAAAACAATTAGCAAACCGTCATAACATGCTGACAGCAGGGAGCCAGCTGATGGATCTCTGACCTTGCCCAGAGAAAGGGGGTGAGGCAAAGAAACAAACCCCCAATAAACCAACACAGCGAAAACCCAACTCCAAAGTAGGATGGCTGGTGGGCTACAGAGCTGTCCTCCAAAACCAAAGGACAATATACAAACTCAATCTGCCACACTTCACTGAGGGAGGAGCTGACTAAGCAGCTGCTGCTGAAAGACAGGAAAAAAGAAACTGGCAAGACTCCCCAACCATCTGGCAAGACTATGACAGAGACTCTGCTTAAATACCAATGCCAGGACTGGATGCTGAAGGAGTAACACCAGAACTACTAAGAGTGAAATTCTATTGTTCTTGAAGCTGGAATTCTTTTGTTTGTTTGTTTTGTTTCCTGTCTGTGTTTGTCCATCTCTCCCTGTTGATTTCTTTGGTTTTTTTGTTTTATTTTGTTTTGTTAGTTTTACTACTGTGAGTTAGCTAATACTAAATTACACACAGACCAGGGACAGAAATAGCATACATACACTAACTTAAAACCCAACACACCCACAAAACAAAATTAAACCAAGGGAAAGAAACAGGTGACTGAACCACCAATATCCTATCAAGAACATAGTTACACAGTACCAAGTGCAGTGATGGGAAGACGAAAAAGGGATGGAAACCATTCTCCCCCAAAAAGTAATTTAGTACAGGATTCTGAAGGAAATGAAGAAAACAGATACCCAGTTCCAGACTCCAACAAAACAAAGATAAACTATGCCAAGGAACCCAACAATGCCCACAAGAATACTCTCAAAGAAGAAATCCTGCAAGTAATCACCAAGAATTTCATGGAGATCTTACTAGACATGGTCAACCAAAATGTACAAGAGACAGTCAAAAATTCCAAGACACCAAAAACAAAGAATATGAGAAGAACAGAAACAAATAAATGAACTCACAGGAGCCCTAAATAAACACCAAAGGAAAACAAAGAACACTATAAATAGAGAGATAAATGAATTAAAGTCAAAACTTGACAATATTAAAGAGGAAGTGACACATGATATGGAAAACCTCAGAAAAAAAAATGAAACAGAAATACAAAACACAATGGAAGGCCACTCCAGTAGACTAGAACAAGTGAAAGACAGAATCTCAGAACTTGAAGATGAAATGGAAATCAAAGGAAAAAATGAAGACCAATTAGTCAAGCAATTCAAGACTTATGAAAGGAATATGCAAGAATTCACTGACTCTATCAAAAGACCAAACCTGAGAATCATGGGCATTGAAGAAAGAGAAGAGGTGCAAGCAAAAGGGATTCATAATATATTCAACAAAATAATAACAGAAAATTTCCCAAATCTAGAGAAAGCTATGCCCATTCAGGTACAGGAAACCTTCCGGACACCAAACAGACTTGACCAAAATAGAACTACCCCATGACATATTATCATTAAAACAACAAGCACAGAGACTAGAGAAAGAATATTGACAGCTGTGAGTGAGAAAAACACCAAATAGCATACAAAGGTAAACCCATCAAAATCACAGCAGATTTTTCAACAGCAACTTAAAAGCAAGAGGAGCATGGAGTGAGGTCTTCCAGGCACTGAATGAAAATAACTTCAACCCTAGGATACTCTACTCAGCAAAACTATCATTCACAATAGATGGAGCAATAAAAGTCTTCCATGATGAGCAGAAGCTAAAACAATATATGACCAACAAGCCACCAATACAAAAGATTCTTCAAGAAATTCTGCACACAGAAAATGAAAGCAAACAAAACCATGAAAGGACAGGCAGTACCAAACAACAGGAGAAGAAAAGACAAGGAATCGGAGAGTAACATTGCTTCAGCTGCACACAATCAAACCCTTAAAAACAACAACAACTAAATGACAGGAATCACCACATACCTATCAATACTAACAAAAGACACCATTTGGCAAACTGGATTAAAAAGGAAGATCCAACAATCTGTTGTTTACGGGAGACCCACCTCATCAATAGAAAAAAGCACTGGCTTAGGGTGAAAGACTGGAAGAAGATTTATCAAGCCAACGGACCCTGAAAACAAGCAGGAGTAGTAATACTTATCTCAGACAAAGTAGACTTCAAACCTACATTGATCAAACAAGATAAAGAAGGACACTCCATACTAATAAAAAGGAAATAACAATTATCAACCTAAATGCAACCAACATCAATGTACCCAATTTCATCAAACATACCCTGAAGGATGTAAAAACATATATAAACTCCAACACAGTGGTAGTGAGAGACCTTACTACCCCCTACCACCAAGAGATAGGTCATCCAAACAAAAAAATCAATGAAGAAATTCTAGAACCAAATCACACCATAGATCAAATGGACCTAGCCAATGTCTACAGAATATTTCATCCAACTTTTGCACAATATAAGTTCTTCTCAGCAGCCCATGAAACCTTTTCCAAAATTGATCATATCTTAGGACACAAAGCAAGCCTCAGCAAATATAAGAAAATAGAAATAATCCCATGTGCAGTTGGTTACATGGGATTATCCACATTATGAAAATTCATTGAGACCAGGTGCCGGTGGCTCACACCTGTAATCCTAGCTACTTGGGAGGCTGAGATCAGGACGGTCATGATTTAAGGTCTACCCAAACAAATAGTTCATGAGACTCCCATCTCCAAAACAACCAGAGCAAAATGGACTGGAGGTGTGGCTCAAGGGGCAGAGCAGCTGCTTTGCAAGCACAAAGCCTTGAGTTTTTTTTTTAAAAAATTCATTGAGGTATATGTTATAATTTGTGTATTTTTATTTATATATGATATATTTCAATTTTTAAAACTTTATTAAAGAATAAAAAATGGTAAAAAAAAAAAAGAAAAGAAATAATCTCATGCATTCTATGTGATCACAATGCATTAAAACTAGAACTCAACAACAAAAACAACAATAGAAAACATGCAAACAATTGGAAGCTGAACAACACATTGCTTAATGATCAGTGGGGCATTGATGAAATAAAGAGGAAATTAAAAGGTTCCTAGAAGTTAATTAGAATGAAAATACTACCTACCAGAACCAATAGGACACAGCAAAGACAGTCCTAAGAGGAAAGTTTATACCTATGAGTGCATATATTAAAAGGACAGAAAGATCTCAAATCAATGACCTAATGCTGCATCTCAAACTCCTAGAAAAACAAGAACAAGCAAACCCCAAAACAAGCAGAAGGAGAGAAATAATAAATATAAGGGCCCAAATTAATGAAATAGAAACAAACAAACAAACAAAACATACAAAGAATCAATGAAACAAAAAGCTGATTCTTTGAAGAAATAAACAAGAGTGACAGACCCCTGGAAAACCTGACTAAAATGAGGAGAGATAAAACCCAAATCAGTAAAATCAGAAATGCAAAAGGGGAGATAATAACAAATACCACTGAAATCCAGGAAATCATCAGAGACTACTTTGAGAACCTGTATTCTAATAAATTTGAAAATCTTGAAGAAATGGACAGATTTCTAGATTCTTATGATTACCCAAAATTGAACCAAGAGGATATTAATCACCTGAATGGATGTATAACACAAAATGAAATTGAAGCAGCAATAAAGAGCCTCCCAAAAAAGAAAATTCCAGAACTTGATGGATTCTCTGCTGAATTCTATCAGACTTTTAAAGAAGAACTAATACCAACTCTCCTTAAACTTTTCCACAAAATAGAAAGGAAAGGAACGCTTCCTAACTCATTTTACGACACCAGTATTACACTCATCACAAAACCAGACAAAGATACCTCCAAAAAGAGAACTACAGAATTCCAAGATGGCGGCTAGAGGGAGAAAGCAGAAAGCGAGCCTCTTATAGTGAAATCTTGGAGAGACACTGGAGACACACTTTGCAGGCACAATCACCGAGAAAAGGCATAACTTTGACCCCTCCACACCTCCAGCCGGTGCAGAGAATCTCCACTTCACATTAAACGGAGAACCGAGGAGGCCCCCGGGCCGCCAGTGGCCGGCGCCCATACGGCTTGGGAAGACGAGGACCAGGTGAGCTTCGTGGTACCGCGGTAGCCCCACAGACAAGCCTGGGCCAGAGCAGCATAGCCCCCTGGACAGACTGACCTCCACCCGGGAAAAAAAGAGAAACTGAGTACTAAGCAGTAAGAACAGTTAAGACACGCTGGAAAGAGGGTGGGGCGCCCTGAGCGCTGAAGACTGGGGGAAGGGAACCCTTCCCGGGTCTGTAAATAAACAAGCCGGGCGGGCCGGAGAGGCTCTGGCGGGAGCGGGGGTGCGCCCAGCAACCAGGAGCGGGGATGCTTGTGAGAGCAGGGAAGACCCACTTCCCACGTGAACTGTAAACAAACACGCAGGCCTGACAACGCGGGGCAGTGTCACCTTTCCCAGTGCTTGGAAAGGGGAAAGCCTGTGGCAGAGGCCCACGCACAGGAGAACTCTGAGCAAACAAAGCCTGTGGGACCAGGTGAGCGCTAGCTCACCCCAGAGATCTGCATAAATAATGCCGCCAGCTACAGGCTGAGAGCAGCAGGCAGGCAAGCCACAGTTGCAGATACCACTCTCAGAACTGCCTCCAGATGCTTTTTTTTCTTTTTCTCCCTACCTTTGATGAGAGAACAACCGAATTACACCTGCAAGCCGAAAAACTTACTGAAACAGTATTGCATTTGAACTGGGGACACTTGGTGGGGCTTTTTTTTTTTTTTCTTCTGTGTGTGTGTGAGTGTGTAGTTTTGTTCTACTTTATGCATCCCCTTTGATGAGACAACTACAGAACAACATCTGAGGCACCAACTCCAGGACTGGAGATTGAGACGGACATCCAAATTATTAAGACTGAAATTGCATTGCATATAAACTTGGAAGTTTTTTGTTTTTTTGTTTTTTTGTTTTTTTAATTTTCTATTTTCCATTTTATTTTAATTCATTTTTATAAATAGATATTACTTTCATATACTTATTTTTTATTTTTTTATCTTTGATTTTCAATCCTCTCTCTGTCACTCTATTGTCTGTTCAGCTTACTGTCGATTAGTACACTAACACTCCCTGTTTATACCTTTGAAACTCTCTTGTCTGATACCTTGTTCTGCTTTCTCCCTCTTGTCTGTATATTTGTTTTCCCCTTTTCTTTAACTTCTTGCTTTCCATCTCAGCTCACTCTTCCATTCTCAATATTACCATTGTTACTATTACAAGCTAGAAAATACTTAATTACACACAGTACAGGGACAGTAACAACACCAAGGACAATGACAGGAAGACAGAAAAAACAAGGAAACCAGTTTCCCCACAGCAAAAAATTAGTACAGGAACCAGAGGGGAATGAAGAGAACAGAAACTCAGAGCCAGACTCCAACAAAATGAAGATAAACTATGCCAAAGGAACCAATGAAGCCTACAAGAATAATTTAAAAGAAGACATACTACAAGTACTCAATGAGAATTTTATAGAGATGATACTGGATAGGGTCAACCAAAATGTACAGGAGACACTCAAGAAATTCCAAGACAATAAAAATAGAGAATTTGAAAAAGCAAAAGAAGAAATAAAGGAAACCATAGAAGCACTGTATAAACACCAAAGTGAAAGAGAGAACACAATGAATAAATGGATAAATGAACTCAGGACAAAAATAGACAACAATAAAGAAGAAAACAGCCAGGATATGGAAAACCTAAGAAAAAAGAACGAAACAGAACTGCAAAACAAAACGGAAGGCCAATCCAGCAGAATAGAACAAACAGAAGACAGAATCTCAGAACTTGAAGATGAAATGGTAATTAAAGGAAAAACTGAAGAACTATTAATTAAACAACTCAAGACCTGTGAAAAGAAAATGCAAGAACTCACCGACTCCATCAAAAGACCAAACTTGAGAATCATGGGCATCGAAGAAGGAGAAGAGGTGCAAGCGAAGGGAATGCGTAATATATTCAACAAAATAATAACGGAAAATTTCCCAAATCTAGAGAAAGATATTCCCATACAAATGCAAGAGGCCTCCAGGACACCAAACAGACCAGATCAAAATAGAACTACTCCACGACATATCATCATTAAAACAACAAGTTCAGAAACTAAGGAAAGAATATTGAAGGCTGCAAGAGAGAAAAAACAAGTAACATACAAAGGTAAACCCATCAAAATCACAGCAGACTTCTCAACAGAAACATTAAAAGCAAGAAGAGCGTGGGGTGAGATCTTCCGGGCACTGAATGAAAATAACTTCAACCCCAGGATACTCTACCCAGCAAAGCTATCATTCAAAATAGATGGAGCAATAAAAGTCTTCCATGATAAGCAGAAACTAAAACAATATGTGACCACAAAGCCACCATTACAAAAGATTCTGCAAGGGTTCCTGCACACAGAAAGTGACACCCAACTTAACCATGAAAAGGCAGGCAGCACCAAACCACAGGATAAGAAAAAGCAAGACAGTAGAGAGTAACATCAAGTTAGGTACACACAATCAAACCTTCAAACAACTAAGATAACTAAATGGCAGGAATCACCACATACCTATCAGTACTAACACTTAATGTTAATGGACTTAATTCACCCATCAAAAGACACCGTTTGACAAAATGGATTAGAAAAGAAGATCCAACAATTTGTTGCTTACAGGAGACTCATCTCACCGACAGAAATAAGCATATGCTTAGGATGAAAGGCTGGAAGAAGATTTACCAAGCCAATGGCCCCCGAAAACAAGCAGGAGTAGCAATACTTATCTCTGACAAAGTAGACTTCAAACCTTCATTGATCAAATGAGATAAAGAAGGACATTCCATACTAATAAAAGGGGAAATAGACCAAAAGGAAATAATAATCATCAATCTGTACGCACCCAATGTCAACGCACCCAATTTCATCAAACATACCCTAAAAGACCTAAAAGCATATATAAACGCCAACACAGTGGTTGTGGGAGACTTTAACACTCCATTATCATCAATAGATAGGTCATCCAAACAAAAACTCAATAAAGAAATCCAAGATCTAAAATATGCAATAGATCAAGTGGACCTAGTAGATGTCTACAGAACATTTCATCCAACCTCTACACAATATACATTCTTCTCAGCAGCCCATGGAACCTTCTCCAAAATAGATCATATCCTAGGGCACAAAGCAAGCCTCAGCAAATATAAGAAAATAGAAATAATACCGTGCATACTATCTGACCACAATGCAGTAAAAGTAGAACTCAACAACAAAAGTAAAGACAAAAAACATGCAAACAGCTGGAAACTAAATAACTCATTACTTAATGAAGAATGGATCATCGATGCAATAAAAGAGGAAATTAAAAAGTTCCTAGAAGTCAATGAAAATGAAAACACAACCTACCGGAACCTATGGGACACAGCTAAGGCAGTCTTGAGAGGAAAGTTTATAGCCATGAGTGCATATATTAAAAAGATTGAAAGATCCCAAATCAATGACCTAATGATACATCTCAAACTCCTAGAAAAACAAGAACAAGCAAATCCCAAAACAAATAGAAGGAGAGAAATAATAAAAATAAGAGCTGAAATCAACGAAATAGAAACCAAAAAAACCATACAAAGAATTAATGAAACAAAAAGTTGGTTCTTTGAAAAAATAAACAAGATCGATAGACCCCTGGCAAACCTGACTAAAATGAGGAGAGAAAAAACCCAAATTAGTAGAATCAGGAATGCAAAAGGGGAGATAACAACAAACACCATGGAAGTCCAGGAAATCATCAGAGAATACTTTGAGAACCTATATTCAAATAAATTTGAAAATCTTAAAGAAATGGACAGATTTCTAGATACATATGATCATCCAAAACTGAACCAAGAGGAAATTAATCACCTGAATAGACCTATAACACAAAATGAAATTGAAGCAGCAATCAAGAGTCTCCCCAAAAAGAAAAGTCCAGGACCTGATGGATTCTCTGCTGAATTCTATCAGACCTTTAAAGAAGAACTGATACCAACCCTCCTTAAACTGTTCCATGAAATAGAAAGGGAAGGAAAACTGCCAAACACATTTTATGAAGCCACTATTACACTTATCCCAAAACCAGGCAAAGACACCTCCAAAAAGGAGAACTATAGGCCAATCTCCTTAATGAACATTGATGCAAAAATCCTCAACAAAATAATGGCAAATCGAATTCAGCAACACATCAAAAAGATTATTCACCACGACCAGGTAGGCTTCATCCCAGGGATGCAGGGGTGGTTCAACATACGAAAATCAATAAACGTAATAAACCACATTAACAGAAGCAAAGACAAAAACCACTTGATCATCTCAATAGATGCAGAAAAAGCCTTTGATAAGATCCAACATCATTTCATGATAAAAGCTCTAAGAAAACTAGGAATAGAAGGAAAGTTCCTCAACATTATAAAAGCTATATATGACAAACCTACAGCCAGCATTATACTTAATGGAGAAAAATTAAAACCATTCCCTCTAAAATCAGGAACCAGACAAGGATGCCCACTATCTCCACTCCTATTCAACATAGTACTGGAATTCCTAGCCAGAGCAATTAGGCAAGAAGAAGGAATAAAAGGAATACAAATAGGTAAAGAAACTGTCAAAATATCCCTATTTGCAGACGACATGATCCTATACCTTAAAGACCCAAAAAACTCTACTCAGAAACTTCTAGACATCATCAATAGCTATAGCAAAGTAGCAGGATATAAAATCAACATAGAAAAATCATTAGCATTTCTATACACTAACAATGAGCAAACGGAAAAAGAATGTATGAAAACAATTCCATTTACAATAGCCTCAAAAAAAATCAAATACCTAGGTGTAAACCTAACAAAAGATGTGAAAGACCTCTACAAGGAAAACTATACACTTCTGAAGAAAGAGATTGAGGAAGACTATAGAAAGTGGAGAGATCTCCCATGCTCATGGATTGGTAGAATCAACATAGTAAAAATGTCGATACTCCCCAAAGTAATCTACATGTTTAATGCAATTCCCATCAAAATTCCAATGACATTCATTAAAGAGATTGAAAAATCTACTGTTAAATTTATATGGAAACACAAGAAGCCACGAATAGCCAGGGCAATACTCAGTCAAAAGAACAATGCAGGAGGTATCACAATACCTGACTTCAAACTATATTACAAAGCAATAACAATAAAAACAGCATGGTACTGGCACAAAAACAGACATGAAGACCAGTGAAACAGAATAGAGGATCCAGATATGAAGCCACACAACTATGAGCAACTTATCTTTGACAAAGGAGCTAAAAATATACGATGGAGAAAAGACAGGCTCTTCAACAAAAACTGCTGGGAACACTGGTTAGCAGTCTGCAAAAAACTGAAACTAGATCCATGTATATCACCCTATACCAAGATTAACTCAAAATGGATCAAGGATCTTAATATCAGACCCCAAACTCTTAAGTTGATACAAGAAAGAGTAGGAAATACTCTGGAGTTAGTAGGTATAGGTAAGAACTTTCTCAATGAAACCCCAGCAGCACAGCAACTAAGAGATAGCATAGATAAATGGGACCTCATAAAACTAAAATGCTTCTGTTCATCAAAAGAAATGGTCTCTAAACTGAAGAGAACACCCACAGAGTGGGAGAAAATATTTGCCAATTATACATCAGACAAAGGACTGATAACCAGAATATACAGGGAACTTAAAAAATTAAATTCTCCCAAAACTAATGAACCAATAAAGAAATGGGCAAGTGAACTAAACAGAACGTTCTCAAAAGAAGAAATTCAAATGGCCAGAAAACACATGAAAAAATGCTCACCATCTCTAGCAATAAAGGAAATGCAAATTAAAACCACACTAAGATTCCACCTCACCCCTGTTAGAATAGCCATCATCAGCAACACCACCAACAACAGGTGTTGGCGAGGATGCGGGGAAAAAGGAACCCTCTTACACTGTTGGTGGGAATGTAGACTAGTACAACCACTCTGGAAAAAAATTTGGAGGCTACTTAAAAAGCTGGACATCGATCTACCATTTGATCCAGCAATACCACTCTTGGGGATATACCCAAAAGACTGTTACTCCAGAGGCACCTGCACATCCATGTTTATTGCGGCACTATTCACAATAGCCAAGTTATGGAAACAGCCAAGATGCCCCAGCACTGACGAATGGATTAAGAAAATGTGGTATCTATACACAATGGAATTTTATGCAGCCATGAAGAAGAACGAAATGTTATCATTCGCTGGTAAATGGATGGAATTGGAGAACATCATTCTGAGTGAGGTTAGCCTGGCCCAAAAGACCAAAAATCGTATGTTCTCCCTCATATGTGGACATTAGATCAAGCGCAAACACAACAAGGGGATTGGACTATGAGCACATGATAAAAGCGAGAGCACACAAGGGAGGGGTGAGGATAGGTAAGACACCTAAAAAACTAGCTAGCATTTGTTGCCCTTAATGCAGAGAAACTAAAGCAGATACCTTAAAGCAACTGAGGCCAATAGGAAAAGGGGACCAGGAACTAGAGAAAAGGTTAGATTAAAAAGAATTAACCTAGAAGGTAACACCCACGCACAGGAAATCAATGTGAGTCAATGCCCTGTATAGCTATCCTTATCTCAACCAGCAAAACCCCTTGTTCCTTCCTATTATTGCTTATACTCTCTCTACAACAAAATTAGAGATAAGGGCAAAATAGTTTCTGCTGGGTATTGAGGGGGGGAGCGGGAGGGGGTGGAGTGGGTGGTAAGGGAGGGGGTGGGGGCAGGGGGGAGAAATAAACCAAGCCTTGTATGCACATATGAATAATAAAAGAAAAATGAAAAAAAAATAAAATAAAATAAAATTCCCTAGATTAAAAAAAACAAAAAACAAAAAAAAAAAAAAACAAGAATGGAACAGGTATTAGTTTTAGGGCTTCTGTGAGCCAGTTAGTAAACAGCCAACATTAAAGACTACGTTATCTAAATGTATAGTTAAATATACTTCATTAAACTATGTTATGTAAATGTACAACTATAAAACTATATCATAGGCATACAATTAAATACACTTTATTACAAACAAAAAAAAAAAAAAAAGAAAAGAAAACTAGGAATAGAAGGAAAGTTCCTCAACATTATAAAAGCTATATATGACAAACCTACAGCCAGCATTATACTTAATGGAGAAAAATTAAAACCATTCCCTCTAAAATCAGGAACCAGACAAGGATGCCCACTATCTCCACTCCTATTCAACATAGTACTGGAATTCCTAGCCAGAGCAATTAGGCAAGAAGAAGGAATAAAAGGAATACAAATAGGTAAAGAAACTGTCAAAATATCCCTATTTGCAGACGACATGATCCTATACCTTAAAGACCCAAAAAACTCTACTCAGAAACTTCTAGACATCATCAATAGCTATAGCAAAGTAGCAGGATATAAAATCAACATAGAAAAATCATTAGCATTTCTATACACTAACAATGAGCAAACGGAAAAAGAATGTATGAAAACAATTCCATTTACAATAGCCTCAAAAAAAATCAAATACCTAGGTGTAAACCTAACAAAAGATGTGAAAGACCTCTACAAGGAAAACTATACACTTCTGAAGAAAGAGATTGAGGAAGACTATAGAAAGTGGAGAGATCTCCCATGCTCATGGATTGGTAGAATCAACATAGTAAAAATGTCGATACTCCCCAAAGTAATCTACATGTTTAATGCAATTCCCATCAAAATTCCAATGACATTCATTAAAGAGATTGAAAAATCTACTGTTAAATTTATATGGAAACACAAGAAGCCACGAATAGCCAGGGCAATACTCAGTCAAAAGAACAATGCAGGAGGTATCACAATACCTGACTTCAAACTATATTACAAAGCAATAACAATAAAAACAGCATGGTACTGGCACAAAAACAGACATGAAGACCAGTGGAACAGAATAGAGGATCCAGATATGAAGCCACACAACTATGAGCAACTTATCTTTGACAAAGGAGCTAAAAATATACGATGGAGAAAAGACAGGCTCTTCAACAAAAACTGCTGGGAACACTGGTTAGCAGTCTGCAAAAAACTGAAACTAGATCCATGTATATCACCCTATACCAAGATTAACTCAAAATGGATCAAGGATCTTAATATCAGACCCCAAACTCTTAAGTTGATACAAGAAAGAGTAGGAAATACTCTGGAGTTAGTAGGTATAGGTAAGAGCTTTCTCAATGAAACCCCAGCAGCACAGCAACTAAGAGATAGCATAGATAAATGGGACCTCATAAAACTAAAATGCTTCTGTTCATCAAAAGAAATGGTCTCTAAACTGAAGAGAACACCCACAGAGTGGGAGAAAATATTTGCCAATTATACATCAGACAAAGGACTGATAACCAGAATATACAGGGAACTTAAAAAATTAAATTCTCCCAAAACTAATGAACCAATAAAGAAATGGGCATGTGAACTAAACAGAACTTTCTCAAAAGAAGAAATTCAAATGGCCAGAAAACACATGAAAAAATGCTCACCATCTCTAGCAATAAAGGAAATGCAAATTAAAACCACACTAAGATTCCACCTCACCCCTGTTAGAATAGCCATCATCAGCAACACCACCAACAACAGGTGTTGGCGAGGATGCGGGGAGAAAGGAACCCTCTTACACTGTTGGTGGGAATGTAGACTAGTACAACCACTCTGGAAAAAAATTTGGAGGCTACTTAAAAAGCTGGACATCGATCTACCATTTGATCCAGCAATACCACTCTTGGGGATATACCCAAAAGACTGTTACTCCAGAGGCACCTGCACATCCATGTTTATTGCGGCACTATTCACAATAGCCAAGTTATGGAAACAGCCAAGATGCCCCAGCACTGACGAATGGATTAAGAAAATGTGGTATCTATACACAATGGAATTTTATGCAGCCATGAAGAAGAACGAAATGTTATCATTCACTGGTAAATGGATGGAATTGGAGAACATCATTCTGAGTGAGGTTAGCCTGGCTCAAAAGACCAAAAATCGTATGTTCTCCCTTATATGTGGACATTAGATCAAGGGCAAACACAACAAGGGGATTGGACTATGAGCACATGATAAAAGCGAGAGCACATAAGGGAGGGGTGAGGATAGGTAGACACCTAAAAAACTAGCTAGCATTTGTTGCCCTTAATGCAGAGAAACTAAAGCAGATACCTTAAAGCAACTGAGGCCAATAGGAAAAGGGGACCAGGAACTAGAGAAAAGGTTAGATCAAAAAGAATTAACCTAGAAGGTAACACCCATGCACAGGAAATCAATGTGAGTCAATGCCCTGTATAGCTATCCTTATCTCAACCAGCAAAACCCCTTGTTCCTTCCTATTATTGCTTATACTCTCTCTACAACAAAATTAGAGATAAGGGCAAAATAGTTTCTGCTGGGTATTGAGGGGGGGAGCGGGAGGGGGTGGAGTGGGTGGTAAGGGAGGGGGTGGGGGCAGGGGGGAGAAATGAACCAAGCCTTGTATGCACATATGAATAATAAAAGAAAAATGAAAAAAAAAAACAAAAAGAGAACTACAGGCCAATCTCATTAATAAACATAGATGCAAAAATCCTGAATAAAAAAATGCAAACCAAACCCAACACATCGGAAAGATCATTCACCATGACCAAATTGTCTTCATCCCAGTGATGCAGGGGTTGTTCAACATATGCAAATCTATAAGTGTAATACAGTATATTAATAGAAGGAAAGACAAAAACCACTTGATCATCTCAACAGATGCAGAAAAAACCTTCGATAACATCCAACACCACTTCATGATAAAAGCTCTAAGAAAACTAGGCATAAAAGGAAAATACCTCAACATGGAGGCTTCTTAAAAAACTAAACATAGATTTGCCATATGATCCAGCAATCCCACTCCTGGGGATATACCCAAAGAATGTGACACAGGTTACTCCAGAGGCACCTGCACACCCATGTTTATTGCAGCACTATTCACAATAGCCAAGTTATGGAAACAGCCAAGATGCCCCACTACTGACAAATGGATTAAGAAAATGTGGTACTTATACACATGGAGTTTTACTCAGCCATGAAGAAGAATGAAATCTTATCATTCGCAAGTAAATGGATGGAACTGGAGAACATCATTCTGACCAAGGTTAGCCAGGTTCAGAAGACCAAAAATCGTATGTTCTCTCTCATATGCAGACTTTAGATCTAGGGCAAATGCAGCAATGGGTCACACGCTAAAGGGAGAGCACATACGAGAGGTATGGGGATAGGTAGGAAACCCAAAACTTGAAAGCATTTGATGTCCCTACTGCAAAGGAGCTAATACAGTAACCTTAAAGAGACAGAGGTCAATATGGGAAGGTGATCAGGAACTACTGAAAAGGTCAAGTAGAGATGAATCAATTCAGATTGTAACACACTTGTACATGGAAGTAATGCTAGGACTCTCTCTGTATAGCTATCCTTATCTCAACTAGCAGGAACGCTATGTCTTTCTTATTATTGCTTATGTCTTCTCTTCAAAAAATTGGAGAAAAGGGCAGAATAGGTTCTGCCTGGAAGCGAGGGAGGGTGGGGGGCCAGGAGGGAGAAATGGCCCAAACAATGTATGCACATTTGAATAAATGAATAAAATATATAATACATTATATATATATAGTATATATATAAATCCTCAAGCCCAACTCCCAGTCATGGGTTTTGGGTTTTGGTTCTTGAGGCTGCCTGGGACCTGTGGGGCTTGATATGTGGGAGATTCAAAGCCCACATCTGAACAGAGGACTCAGGTTCAGTATGAGAACAGCGGCACAGGCTCCACGTGTTTGGGTGGAGAGTGAAGCCTCTGGTGGGGATGGGTATTGACATGGGGCATTGATAGGGTCTGGGAGAGCCTCTAAGGAGAGCATGGAGGGAGCAAGAGCAGGCTTCCCTACATTGGGATTCTTAGGGAGTGTGGACCTGAACCTGACATTGGAGATGGGGATAATTGGATCAACCTGGACTGTGAAATGTGAAAAAATAGGAATCTTTTCAGGAGAAATAAGGCAGCCAACTGGTTGGAATGATTCCAGCTAGAACCAAGCATGCTAATGAGGAGGTGAATCATTATGTAGTAAGGTCAGGAAAGGAGGATAAGAGAGAAGAAATGGGAAAAGGCAAGAGAGAAACAGCAAGGGAAGAGAAGAATGAAAAGAAGAGAGGTGGTAAAGGGAAGTAGAGGTCCTGCCTTGTTGTAGTCTAGCTTGAAGGACCAGAGACAGATAGCTTGGGAAGGTTTTGTCCAGGAGTCTCAATCCCCAGAAGGAAGCCTTAGGCTACAGACAGAAAAAAAAAGTGGCCTGACATAGTCATGAGGGAAAAAAAAGAAATAGATCCAAAAATACCCAAATGGAATAAGCCCCAAGACAAAGGGTTAGTGAAAAAAAGTAAAAGCAATATGTAGAATTGTGTATATAGTGTACTTCCATTTGTATATTAAAAGAGGTGCATATACATATGTATTCACACACATATGTTTCCATATGCATAAAACTTTTTAGAATACAGGGTAGACTGTGCAGATAGTCACAAAAGCCTCAGTATGATGAAGCCTTACTGACTGACTTATAGTCAGGGATTGTATGCTCTCAGCAGATAGCTGTCCCCTCTGACATTTCCAAACAGCCTGGGTGGTAGGAATGGGACATGAACACAGGCATATACACAGAGACATGAAGGAACATGAAATTAAAGGTCCACCAAGCTTTGCATTATAGGGATCAGCAATGGAGAAAAATGAAAGGAATAAGTTAGATAATAGGGTTTCCTGGCAGAAAGGGCAATTAAGCATGAGAATTGCCCATACTGGAGCTCTGTGGGCTCCCTTACTCCCTCTTCCTGCACAGATGTGGAGAGTGCCAGCCACTGTGGCTGTCCTGTCCCATCTAGTCACAGCTCCTAATAAGCTCCACGGGAACACTTCTGCATGGGTTCTCCATTTTGACTGTAGGGTCTCCATGGACCCAGCCCATGGCATGCCTGCCTCTGCTGCCCTTGATCCTTGCTTCAGGAGAAACAAAGAAAAGAGGCTAGATGGTACTTAAGTGACTACCACCGCATCCTCTAAGAAGCAGGCAGGAAGAGACCCAAGGAAGGGACTGGAGGTAGGGTGGGGAGCTTCACAAAGGAGAACTTTTGTGCCAATTATTAGGGAAAATGTGAATTTATATACAGGACACCAGATCTGATGAGGTGGGTCTCAAACAGGTGGAAAGAATTTCTAATCTTTCAGGGACCTGGTCCTGCTTGAAGGAGACAGACACTTACAGCCACCTGGGTGACAGATAATAGGATGGCATCCAGACAGGCCAGCTTCTAAGGCAATGCAGATAAAAACACATACACTAGATCAGATTCCTAATACCCTTTGCCCCACTTTTTGCTTTCCTGAGTCTCTAGTGAGCATTTATCTGTAGGTTTTGCCTCACTTTGCTATGCGTTAAAGGGGAAGGAAGCAGAGCTCCCCACAGTCTAGCACTGTAGGCAGCAGCAGTGGTAATTAAGGAGACCCCAAGAGAAGGTGAACCTCAAGTTCAGCAATGGGTCCAGCTTCTGCTCTCCCCCAGGAGGTCCATTTTAAGCCCACTTCAGATGTTTTGAGTTTAGTACTAGTGAAAAGAGTAGCGCCATTGGCCCTCTGTATCCACAGTTTCTGGATCTATAAATCCAACCAACAAAAAATATTTTTGATTAAAAATATTCAAAAAACTTTTTTAGACTAAACATGTACAAACTTTTTTCTACTATTTCCTTAACAATGCAGTGTAACAACTATTTACATAGTATTTACAGTGTATTTTATTATAAATGATTTATAGGATATGGGTGAATGTGTGCAAGTTATATGAAAATATTATGTCATTATTCAAGGAACTTGAACATTGCAGACTTTGGTATCCTTGAGAGTCCAGGAATCACAGCTACACAGATATTGAAGGACAACTGTACACTATTTCCTTAGAACACTATTTCCTTGGTACAGTATAAGCAAAGCAGTAACTAGCTCTCCCTCCTTGCTGGAAGGAAAGGCCATTTTCTCTCAAGCTGACACCAGAACTATTTAACTTGACTGTGTTTTGTTTTTGGTTTGGGGGTCATAGAAGAATCTATGTGTGTAACAAATTGTAAAAAATCTCATCAGTATTGTTTTATTTTCATCTTTATTTGATACTGTTCATTCTTCCAAGTTTGTGGCTCACTTAGCACAGCTATGAGTAGAAAACTTTGCAAAATTGGTGTAGTATGGGGAAGTTATAATATTGGATACAAATCGAGAGAAGTAGAGCACTTCCAAGGGGCATGATTTGACAGGTCTAGAAAAGACCTCATTGGCTCTAAGACCCATCTCCTTAAATCATCCCTTAAATTCTACTGATTTCTTCTTGGTTGTCACTGTCTTTTTTTAAATATGCAAATACTGCTAGGAGGGTAAGAGGAAACCACATCATATCTCTGTTTAGAAACTATTCTAAGATGTTTCTAAATGTCCACAAGAAAATGTAAATGTCCTTGAGCAAGCAGGCTTGGATGAAGCTATGAGCTCATTTTGGTAAAAGTGCCAAGTTTAAGCATTGAAAGCAAAGTGCTTTAAATCAATCTGAGCTTCAAAAGGCTAGAGTTAAGAGTCAAAGTCTGGTAGCCAAAAAATATTTTTTGACTGGAAGAGACCTTAATAGCACTCTTTACCATGAGTAAGCTAGAGAAAAATGACATAAGGCAATTTACTTTAATTCTACTCAACAAAGATTTATCTAATTCTACACAAAGTTACATAAAAACATTTCTTATCTCTAGATGGTCAAGCCATGCAAGCATGAAGACTCAGAGCAAAGTGTCAGAGTCAAAGGGAGGTGGCCCGTCCCTCCTGTTGGAGGACTTAAGAATGGCACCAAGGAGGCAATTGGAAGCTTTCAATTTCCAAAACCAAAGGATGCATTGCCCACATTTAAAGGCCCCTTCGTGTATCTTTCTTTCAAATTGTCGTCCTGGTCTTTCACATAATATCCTGAATGATTTGTTAGTTATTCTGTAGTTTTTTAAAAGTAATTTTAGGACTGGTGATATGGCTCAAGTAGTAGAGTCTGCCTAGTATACGGGAAACCCTGAGTTCAAATCCCAGTACCACAAACAATTAAAAGTAGTTTTGCTACCTGTAACTGTATCTCTAAACAATGTATTATTTAGTTTTGTCTGGTTTTTAAACATTATAAAATCAAATTGTTACTTATATTTATCTATATCATGGTAATTTGTAATAAATGCTACAGTTTTTTTTAAAAGAAGGCAATGGGAGGCAACTGTATGCAATAGAAATTGTACATGAAGAACTGGCATGGATAAAAGCACAGGGCTGCAATCACAGAATGTTTCAGGAAACATCAGACGGCCAGAGGTTGATGGAGCACAGGAAAGAAGGAGTTAGTGGAAGATAAAGGTGGGAGAGAAGACTGGGACCCTTGGAGTGAGAGCAAGCGAAGGAAATTCAGGGCCTATCAGCAACACATATCTTTCATTATTCCACATCTACTGCTGTGCTCTCATTCTTCACCACCTGATAGAACAGCGATTCTCAGACCCACTCTCAGGATGGGTAGACACCACTCTGCCATGAGCTGAGGCCTTGGATCTGCTTCTTCCCCCCTCCAACCAATCCCAGACTCTTTCCCTTTGCCGTATCTCCCTAACCTCTTCTACTAGCTTCAGCACCTCTCATCCCCTTATCCCTTTACCTCACAGCTACCTCTGTTGTCTCTCCAAGGTTACTAGTGATAGAAAGATACCCATTGCCCAAGTGCCTGTCCACGTCCTCCACTGATGGGCAACAGAGACTACTGAGGTATAACAAAGTGGATTTCCATACATAATTTGAGAGCCAAATCCTATTTAATATGTCCACTTCTCATTCTCCAACTCTTTTCCAGTCTTCCATCTTTCCATGTCTGCATCTCTTGGACCCAGCTGATTTCCTTTCTGAGAGGACAACAGGCTGCCTGTACAACCAAAGGGGCTGTCATTTCCTAATGACCACAGAATGATTCCTAGTCTTCCATAAGGCCTGACCATGTAGTTGAGACAGATTCCTTTCTTGATCCTGTATCTTTTAAATAAATCCCTAAAATTCAAGTTCGCTTAAGACTAAGGCTTATCTCTTTTTTTGCAATCTGAAAGAACTTATCCAATACAATTAGCTTACTCAGGCTGCTGTAACAAAATACCACAGACTGGGTTGTTTAAATGGCAGAATTTTATTTCCTCATAGTTTTAGATGCCAGAATCCCAAAATCAAGGTTTTGGCAGGATCAGTTCCTTCACAGGCCTCTCTCCTTGGCTTGTAGACAATCGTCTTCTCCCTGGGTCTTCACTCTGTATGGGTCTATGTCCAAATTACCTCTTCTTATAAAGACGCCAGTGGGTTAGATTAGGGCCCCACCTCAATGGCCTCATTTAAATTTAATTACTTCTTTTAAAAAGGGGAGTGGGGGGATAGGGAGAATAATGGAGGGGATAAACCAAAACAGGGTACAGTATATGCATATATGAAAATGCCACAATGAAACCACCTGTATACCTATCATATACTAATAAAAATGTTTAAAAAATAAATAAATTTAATTACTTTGAAAAGACCCCATCTCCAAATATACATTCTAAGGTACCGGGGGCTAGAACTTCAATATATGAATTTAGGGGGTGGAGTGGCACAACTTACCTATGACAAATAGGTTCATTTCTAAAATGATGACATTTTTCAGTGGGCGTCTTCTAGCCAGTCAGCTTTTCTCACTTCACAATTCCCAAACAAGCTGCCCTCTGTGCTACTGGCACTGCCCAGCTACTAAGCTGTCCCTCAGGCCTACAGTTTAACGATCTTCCAGAGAAGAATACTGGTGTCTTCACCTATCTATAATCCATTATCATGAGCTAAAAAACATCATAGGTCTATGTATACTGGTATAGAAATAACTCATTATTTTTTGACAGTATGGGGTTTGAACTCAAGAGTCTAGCCTCTACCACTTGAGCCAGACCCTCAGCCCATTTTACTTTTAGTTATTTTTCAAGTAGGATCTCACATTTTTGTCCAGGCAATCTCCTATTTATGTCTCCCACGTAACTGGGATGACAGTCACACATTACCATGACCAGCTCCATTGGTTGAGTTGGACATCTTGCTAACATTTTGTGGGCTGGCCTCAAACTGCAATCCTCCTAATCTCCACCTCCACAGTAGCTGGGATTGCAGACATGAACCACTGCATCAGGCAGAAAGAATTCATTCTTAAAGTGAACAAAGAAGCTGCAAAACAATCTGCACATTTGTGTTTAAGAACAAACCTACATGTTTTTATGGACTTTTTTTTAGCAGTACTAGAGTTTGAACTCAGGACTTCATGCTTGCTAGTCAGGCACTCTACTGTTTGAGCCATGCCTCCAGCCCCAATCCGATATATTTTGTATATACACATAAGATCAGTGCACCACTGATGACAAACAGAGGAGAAAAGCATAAACATCCCATTTAGGGTGCAACGACGGAGAAAGTTAGTGAAGGAAACAAGTTTGAAACAGTTTTTTAATAATGGAGTAGTCCTGAGCACACTTGTGCTCAAGGAGGGGTGGAAGACACTGAGTAACTAATTGATAAGACAGTTCACTCAGGAGGTTAAAAAGTATGGAATTTGCAAGTTCATCAAGCAGTGGAAGAGTAAGGAAAAGAAAAACAGAAACTGAGCATGCAGGAAAGTCCTGATGAATAAAAAAGAAAAATTGAAAGACCCTAGCACAAATGACCTCAGTATTAGCAAAAATGAGATAGTTCACTATTGTGAACTGAACTGTGCCTCCCTCAGTGTCCTCATACTGATGCCCTAACCCCTAGGACCTAAGGGATATGACTCGGGATATAGGGTCTTTTCAGAGAACTAATTTAAAATAAGGCCATTTGAGTGGGCCAAAATCCAGTCTAACTGGTGCCCTTATAAAAAGAGGAAATTTGGACACAGGAGGCACCAGATATATGCATGCACAGAGAAAAGACCAGGTGAGCACACAGAGACGACAACCATCTGCAAGCTGAGACTAGAGGTCTCAGAAGAAACCAACCCTGCTGACATCTCTCACTTCTAGCCACCAGAACACGGTGAAAACAAAATTCTGTTGTTCAAGTCCCCGGTCTAGGCATTTGTTATAGCAGCCTGAGCTGACTTGTACATCTTACCAAGCCTGTGGTATGCCCAAGAAGAATGGGGAAGAATTTTCTGCCTCAACCAAAAAAGAGGAGGCGGGGCAGCAACCACATTTGCAGGAGAATACAGCTGACACCCCTTTGAGAGACTGGAAGAAAACAGGCTTCCCAAACCAGGTAATGCTAATGAGGAAAACTCCTTTCAGGTCTTTCCATTCTCCTGTTACTTCCTTAGTTCAGAATGGGGACTGCTGCAGCCCCTTCCATGCTGGACAGAGAGGGGTACTCAGCTCTCTCTGCAAGAGAACCTGGGTAAGAACCTGTCAGCTGACAGCCTGCCTCCAGCTGCAGCACCTTTGGATATATCTAGTGTTCACACTGATGCCACCTTGCCCTAGCTGCTCCCAGCTAATGAACAAGCAAGGCCAAGTACAGAGAAAAAAAAAACATTTCTGCCTGAGCCTGGGCTTCACAACAGGCTTTCTCAGAGCTGCACTGCTTTCTAAGGATCTTTCTACCAGCCCTCCTTTCCCACCTTCTTCCAGAGATATCTGACATGCACTGCAGCCCGAAGGCTTTGCTTGCCTAGTCCTGCACCTGCCTGTCCTTCACAGATGTGTTTCCCCCAGAGAAGGTCGTGCAAGTCTAATTTTGCCTTAGTCTCTTAACTGATTTGTCTGCTCCAGGCTCCCTCCCTAATCCCTTCTCCATGCCATCAAAGTCCTCCTTCTAAAATTCAAATCTGATCTCATCTAGCTCTGCTTTCACTCTTTGCAAGATGTCTGGACACTTACAAGATAAAATTGAAAGACTTAAATCTCTTCAGATTCAGCCTAAGCTCAACTGTCTGTTCTCGTATCTCCCAACCCTATTTCCCTCCTGATGACCATATGGAACTATCTGTACTGTTTCATATCAAAATATTTGACCATAAATTCCTTCTTCATGGAACATCCTTCTCTGTCCTCTATTACCCTTTCCTGATACACACACACACACACACACACACACACACACACATTGAGTGATCTTTGAATTTCTACTAAGATCCACTTCAAATGTCCCCTCCTACATAAAGGTTTACTTCATTCTTGAGCACCCCATAGGTTTGGTAGATGTACAAATCAGCTCAGGCTGCTATAAAAAATAGGATAGACTGGGGGCTTGAACAACATAGTTTTATTTTCTCAGAGTCTGACAGCTGAAAGTCTGAGATCAAGATGTCAGCGGGGTTGGTTTCTTCTGTGTCCTCTTCTCTCCTTGACTTACAGAAGGTCATCTTCTTCCTGTATGCTCACCTGGTCTTTCCTCTGTGTATGTGTCCCTGTGCATGTTTCCTACTGTTTTATATTCCAATATTTTGGTCAGCCATAGTACCCTGATGAGGCTTCTCTCTTATCACTTTACCCTCACATCTAGACCCTTCCTTCCTAGTCTCATGAAGCTCTGTGACTTTTCATCCCTCAGGTGGAGTGAGGCACGTGTGTCTGGTGGGTGTTTGAGTAAGCCTGGGACTGGAGCCTCACAATCACTATTATGTGCTAGGAGTCTAAAGGGGTCAGGGTAGGGATCCTAGAGGTGGGGATCTTAGACTTGCCAAAGAAAGAAATCATGTCTTCCTAAGGAGAAGCTTTCTGACCACTGTTGGATTTTTTCTTAAGTTAATTCAAGTTGGTTTCTATTAGTTGGAACTAAAAGACTTTAATGAGTTACTTGAATGATCATTGTTAAGACAGAAGTGACTTGCCTGAAAGATCAAGCTTAGGTTGAAGGTCAGTGTTGACCAGGACTTATAGAGGACATTAATCAGGGTGGCAGGACAGGAGTGAGGTGTCACAATCCTGTTAGACAACCTCTCAGGTCCCTTCCACAAGGACACAGATGCTTCCTCTGTTCTAAAATAGTTGCAGCCCTTTACCTCTCTCCTGTACCCCAAAATGAGAAGCAAAAAAAGCAGGAAGAAGGGCTCTTTGAAAATCTCTAACTCTAGAGGGAAAGAGACACTTGCAATTCCTAGTACAATCACCCAGGGCCCAGGCTGAGCAATGGACAAGCAAGGCCAGGAGATAAAAGGCCATGCCTTTGCAATGGAGTGGGACAAAGGAAATGGCTATTCTAGAAGCAGGGAGATTTGCATTACACAGAAAGTTGGAAGAGGAAGTGGAAAAAAAACAAAACAAAACTGTAGTCTCAGTTTTCCTTACAAGATTGTGAAAATAGTCATCCTCTGTGTATGCTGAATAATGCCCCCCAAGATGTCTACATCTTAATCCCCAGAATCTATGAATACTATATGATAAAGAAGACTTCACTGATGTGATTAAACTAAGGATCTTGAGATAGATTATCCTGGATTATCAGGGTGGGACTGATGTAATCAAGAGTCCTGTGAGAAGCAGAAGGCAGACACATGAGGACAGAAGCAGAAGGAAGCAGAGTCAGATAGGAAAGATGCATCATAAAGATGGAGGAAGGGGGCTACAAACCATGGAATGCATTTGCATTCTTTAGTAGATAGCAGCTGCCTTGGAGTATTGCTTCAGAGAGTAAAGTTTTTAATACATTTAATAGTAATCACTCAATAAATGTTCACTACTACAATTATCCCTGAACCACTTGGAGCTGCACTGTCCTAACGGGTGGTCACAAGCTACACATGACTATTAAAAAGTTGAAATGTGGCTTTTCTGAATTAAGGTAAGCTATAAATATAAAATAAACACCAAATCTCATGTGATGACTAATTATGTCAATTTGACTAGATTGAGAGATGCCTAGAAAATTGGTAAAGTGCACTTCTAAGTGTGTCTGTGGGGGGTGTTTCCAGAGAAGATTGGCCTGTGGGTCAGCAGATTCAGGGGGGGATACCCATCCTGAATATGGGTGGCACTGCCCATTAGACTGGGGCCTAGATTGAACAAAAAGTGGAATAAGAGAAAGCTTGTGTGTCCATGCACCCAACTCTTTGATTGGGTACATTTTTTGCTGCTGCCATCGTCCATGTACAACTGACTCCAGATTCTTCAGCCTTTTAATGTGGGCTTGAGTCAGTGACTCTATAGGGTACTTCCAGGCCTTCAGCCTCAGACTAGGGGGGATACATCATTGGGCCCTCTCATTTTGAGACTTCCAGCTTCTTAGACTTAACAGCTACTGATTTCCCTGGCTCTTCAGCCTGCAGATGGCTATTGTAGGACTATTCAGCCTCTATCACATAAACAAATCTATAAATGTGCTTATAATTATAAACACATTCTATTGGTTCTATTCCTCTGGAGAACTATAACACACTTAGTAAGAAATGCAAAAGCATGTGAAATAGCTCAGTACTTTTTTATTGCATGTTGAAATGATATTTTTGACATATCACAGTAAATAGAATATATTATTGATTTCACCTGTTTCCTTTTATCTTTAGTGACATAGCTCCTAGAAAATTTTAAAATTCCATGTTGGTACACAACTGTAATAATCCCAGATACTCAGGAGGTAGAGGAAAGAGGATTTTGCTGGCCCAGGCAAAAACTTGAGATCCTATCAAAAACAAACTAAACTAAAAAGGAATGAGGGTATGGTTCAAGTGATACAGCACTTGCCTAGCAAGATAAGTCCTGAATTCAATCCCCAGTACTGCCAAAAAAAAAAACAGAGAAATTTTTAAATGTTGTATGAGGCTCATATTTCCTTTAAGACAATGCTTCTTGAGTCTCTGGCCCCTTGCTGAATGGAGTAGTATGGAGACAAGACCCTTGTTCCTACTTCCCTATATTTTTACAATGCCGACCAAGGGACATTCCTAGGAGCACCCTCAATTCTTGACTGTCAGGTCCAGCTAAACAAGAAAACAGATTCATATGGCCTTAAACACAGCACAGGTCCCTGAACCAGGAAAGAAGGAAGAAAGTGCTACCTTCTCTTTTAAACATCTAGCAAGTTTAGCACACCCTGCTCCTACACACAGGATTCAGCAGGAAACAGAGCCCTCTATACCATGGGCTATTCTTTTAATCCCTGCCATCTATATTTTTCCAATAATCTGCCACAGTGTTTGGAATTCCATGATTTGGGTGAGTCTTTAGAATAGGATTTTGGGGGTATTGGGGCTTGAACTCAGGACCTCATGCTTTCTAGGCAGGCGCTCTACCACTTGAGTCACTCCACCAGTCCTCACCAGGATATTTAACTGTCTAGAAACTATGTGCAGGTCTTAGAGCTATTGGGCCTCAGAAATATCAAGAACTCAGCCTGTTTTGCTTTCTTTTCTGGCTGTGTCCATCCATCCACTGTCTTCCCAAGAGTGTCCTGAGACCAGAAAAAAAAAAAAAGCCTCTTAGCTCCCTTCTCCTAATTGTCTCTAGAGACACACATGTAAAAGTCTCTACTGCCAGTCATTACAGCAATATTGACTCAAAGGATAGCAAAAGTGACAAAGCTGAGAAGCAAGCTTCAAGGGCTCCAGAATCTTACTCAGCTCTCATACCACAGGCCCCAATCTGTGGGAATTGAAATGGACTTGGGCCACTGCCTTTCCTCTTGAGAGTACAGCTCATCACCCCATGCCTAAAAATGAAGGTTATATGGGCCTCTTTCCCCAGAAGCTCATTCTTTACATTGTAAGCCTGAAGAGGCTGAAGGGGTACAAGAGCAGATCCACCCACAGGGTAGGGGGAGGGGGCCTAAATTAATCCTCTTAGTACCTAAGGGGCCCCCAGCCTGATGTGCATTTTACAGGCTCTCGGCCTCTACCTCTAGATATTCCTCATAGTGCCCATTAAAATCTTTGTTTCTAATTAAAAATAGATTTATTGTGCAATTCAGCAACCCCACTTCTAGAGAATTGAAACCAGGGACTCAAATATTTGTACACCCATGTTCGTACAGCCTTATTCAAAATAGCCAAAGGTAGATGCAACTCAAATGTTCTCTACAGATCAATAAATAAACAAACTGGCATATACACACTGGAATGTTATTCAGCCTTAAAAACAAAGGAAACTCTGACATATGCTACAACAGGGATGAACCTTGAAGACATGCTAACTGAACGAGCCAGACACAAACTGTGTTTATATCTCATACTCTTTTATGCAGTACCTACAGTAGTCAAATTATTAGAAACAGAAAGTAGCTTTTAGATATTGCCAGGGCCTGGGCAAAGGAGGAATAGGGACTTATTGTTTAATGGGTACAGAGTTTAGTGGGCCAGGTCTACCAGTTTGAAAAATCTCATTCTCAACTCCTCACCTCCACCTAGGAGACCCCCAGGCCTCTCTCAGCTTCTCTGGGCACTACTTACCCATGGTGGGCTTCATTCAAATACTTCCTTGCCTCTCCTTGGAATGGCCACCTGAAAGATGCATTCTCATTTGATATCTGGGCCCTGATTGCTGCCACTGTATACTCATAGAGAAGGTCTGCACTTCGGGGCAGAATTTAGATCAGGGTGTGTGAGCAAAGGACATACATTTGGCCATACAACTGACACCAGAGACTTTAGAAAGCTGGTATTATGATCACCAATTTCTAAATACTGAGACTGTCACTTGGTCAGTTCAGAACTCAAGCAGGCAAGACAGAAGTATTCACTGGCCCCTAAAATCCCAACACTACCATTATTACACCAGACGGTACCATCCAGGGTTTTCTTCTGAACCTGTCATAGCAGCCTTATTGAAGGGAGGTGGTTATGAAGTGCTGGTTATTAAGCGAGCATCTATAGGTTACAAATATACCCCTTCACGCTGTTTTGTGATGTAGGGTTCAGGACTCAGCAAATCATGTTACTCCATTGACAACTTGTTGTCCATTGGGTTGTGACAAGAAGGATGCTAGAGAGAGTAGAAAGCAGAAGGGGAAAGAACATTTCTTCCAGGGACTGCTGCTCCTAGCAGGTGGACCCAGCCATGGCTCTTCATTTCTAGCAGCGGATTGGTCTCAGTTCCCAACTTCTATCAGAGCCTCCTGGCACTACTTAGGGGGTACCCATACCAGCAGGACAGTACTACTCCTCAGAGATCTGAGCTTTGCTGGGCCTCTCCTTCAACAGAACTAGTTGGAAAGAGACTTAACTCAGTGGTTAAGAATTTTTTTCCCAGTTTGTAGGTCCTGATAACCCTGATCTCAATCCCCTGTTCCCCAGCCAATGGGGATTATGTTCTTACACTATATTCTTTGTAATATCCCTATTCTCTGCACCCCCCCATCTCTGCTTTTTCAGTCCACTATTTAATTTCTATATTAAGCATTTTCTGTTAAGAGACTTAATGTGGTTGCTGTTTCCCTGACTGAGTCCTGACTACTGTGAGGGCTTCAGATCTGTGACAGATATGTAGACACTTAGGGTGACCCTCATGATTCTTGTCCCCTGGTGTCCATGCCCTGTACTGTCCCCTCTCCTTGAGTGTGGGCAGGACCTGTGACTTGATTCTAAGCCATAGAATGTAGCAAAGGTGCAATGGCTCAAACCTGTAATCCTAGCCACTCAGGAGCAGAGGTCAGGAGGATAGCAATTTTGCCCAGGCCAGCCTGGGCAAAAAGTTAGTAAGACACCCTATCTCAATAAATAGCCAGGCAGTGTTGATACATGCCTATAATCACAACTATGTGGGAGATATAGGTAAGATTGCAGTCCTAGGCCAACTGGGAGAAAAACATGAGACCCTATCTGAAAAATAACCTAAAGCAAATAGGGCTAGAGGTGTGGTTCAAGAGGTAGAGCGCGTGCCTAACAAGTGCAAGGCCCTGAATTCAAAACCCCAGAACTGTTAAAAGAAATGTGGCAAAGGAGCTTTGCAGATGTAACTAAAGTCTCAGAGCAGTTGACTGAGTGCATAAAAGGAAGATGATCTGGGATAGGTCTGACTTAATCAGGTGAAAAATTTTTAAAAGAGAAACCAGGCCCTCTCTGAGGTCAGAGAGTCTCCCTACAGACTTCATGAAGTAGCAGCCATTTTGAGGAGGGCCCCCAGAGCCTCACAGCAAAGAACTGAAAGAGGCCTCAAAGACCTGAGAGCAGCTGACATTAAACAAAACACTGGGGCTCTTCAGTCACACAACCACAAGGAAATTAATTTAACCAACAAACCTGAATAAGTCTGGAGGCAGATTTTCCCCCAAAGAAGCCCTCCAGATGCAAGTGAAGCCCAGCTGATATCTTGACTGCCACCTCAGGAGATCCTGGGCAGTGAACCACCTAAGCCATGCCAGAACCCCTGACCCATGAGAATTGCAAATTAGTGTGGGATTCCACTCCCTTGAGCTGCTCAATGTGTGCTGATTTATCATGCAGCAACAGAAAAGTGATAACCACACCTAAAAGCTTTGCATGAGGCAAATTAAACATCATGTTAAAATTACCCATGAAAATCCCAGGAAAGCTGACAAGGGCAATCCAATACAGTCCGGCTTTTCCTTCTAGATTAGCGTATATGGTACCAATTGAAGAAGGTGGCTTTCATTTAGAGACTATGTGGTTCAAAACTACATGTGTTTTTAAACAGTAGATTCACACTCAGCTTATCAAGATATCACACAAGGAAACTGAGATTTATGACGATAAAGCAGATTTGGGTCTCCCTCACACCCACATTCCATGGTGTACACTCATTGAACGGAATAGCAGAAGGAAATTCCCTTACTATTTAAGTATTCTCTTTCTAAGTATATAATTGGGTTTACTTAAGCTGAACAAGTATGTAATATAATTCATTTGAGCTTTTGTGTTTGCATTTTTAAATTAATAAAACACTTGTGATAAATGTTGGAAAAGCTTCTTTTTTACTTTAAGATACCTAGTTTAGACAAGACTATATTGAGCCTGTCAATGGTTCACTGATATGAGAAATGAAAATACTCTGTCAGAGGTAGCTGCAACAGAACGTGGATACTTCTTTTGGTCCTTTGAGTAAACGATAGCAGCAAAAGGACTGGGGATAGATTCTCTTTACTTTTGGTTCACAAAAAAATAATTTGTAATAAGTGAAATCAGTATAAAGATGTCAAAAATGATCTGGGAACCAGGTGAAAGTGCTAGGTTTGATTTCTTTTTTTTTTTTTTTTTTTTGCAGTACTGGGGTTTGAACTCAGGTCTACACCTTTAGCCACTCTACCAGTGCTTCTTTGTGATGGGTTTTTTTGAGATAGGGTCTCAAGAACTGTTTGCCAGGGCTGGCTTTGAATCATGATCCTCCTGATCTCTGCCTCCTGAGTAGCTGGGATTACAGGTGTGAGCCATTGGCACCCTAGGTTTGGTTTTTATGGATTGTTATTTTACAATACTTTAGAATCAGAAGCAGCTTTTTAACTTGTAACTTTTCATCCAATAAAGATATAATTTCTGTGCAGTGGAACAGATAACCCCAAGGGTTACAGTTTATTACCCATGGCTCTTTAACCAGTTTTGTACCTTAACTCAGAAATCTTGTTTATTAAATTGCATTATTGATATCTGTTTAATTTTGCAAATGCTCTTTGGAACAGTTTTAACATCTTACAAGTTCCCATATTAATTAATGAGTTAATTGAATAAAATTTTGACTTTTTTTTGGTTTGGGTTTTTTTGGTTTTTTTGAGATAGGCTTTTGCTAAGTTGCCCAGGCTAGCCTCAAACTTGTGATCTTCCTTCCTCGGCCTCCCAAGTGCTGGGCTTACAGGCATGAACTTTACAGTTTTCCGTGTTTGCTTGAGAATCATGTTTTTACCTTTCAAAAATTATGTTTTACCCAATGGCCAAAGCAGGGTGCCAACCGCATGCCAGAAATGTCAACACCTTTTACTGGATGACATTCAGAAGGAACTAGACTAAAAAAAGACTTCAGAGTAATTTTCAGCCCTCTTCCTTGAAGAGGCATGACTTTCCATCTTCCCCCTAGTTCTGCAGCAACCATAGAAGAGAAAATCTAAGACATCACAATTTGAGAGGCAAGGTTCAGAGACAAAGGCAGTCCATGGAGCAGTGTGGAAAGGGTCCAGGTGAAACCCATTTAGGCATGGGGGCATAGTAGGCTTCATAAGAACCCAGTAAGAAAGCCCTAGGACATACATGAGCAGCTGCTGCAAGCAAAAAGCAGCAGCAATGAGGGGACTGCTTCAAAGCAACATGACTTACTCTCCCATTCCTATATGATACCACCATCAGTGAGGCTTGGTTGGAGCTGGTCTTGTCCAACCCCTATGGTACAAATAGCACATCTTTAAAGTATCAACAAGCACATACACTAAAAGGAGATTCCCATTTTTTTCCAAGTGTGAGGTGTTTTTGTTTTTTTTTTCACACTTCTCCAAATCTCCTATACCAACTGGGTACTCCATAAATCAGCTCATTTCTGACATGAACTACCTGGAGTTATCTGTCCCACAAGACTGCCCTCCCTTCAGACACCAGTCACAAGTATCAGGTCCCCTGATTACCTACACTTCTGAATTTTTGACAAAGTTAGAGGTTCCCACAGCCTCTCCCCTTTGCAGGTTCACGGGACTCAGGAAACCACATATATTTACTGGTGAACAGCAAATGAATAGGTATATAGGGTGAGGTCCAGAAGGGTCCTAGCACAGATGCTTTCATTCCTGTAGAGTTAGGATGTGTCACCCTCCTGGCACATGAATGTGTCTGCCAACATGGAAGTTTCTGAACCCCATTGTTCAAGGAGCTTTTAAGGGAGGTTCTAGTATGAAGGCATGATTAATTAAATCAATGCACATGGAGCTCAATCTCCAGCACCTCTCTTCTCCCCAGAAGTTGGAGTGGGACAACTGAAAGTTCACCTAATCAAGGCTTGGTCTTTCTGATGACCAGCCCCCATCCTGAAGCAATCTCTGCCAACAATTATTTCTTAAGCATAAATACAGATACAGTTGGATTTTTTGTTTTGTTTTTTAAAGAGCTCCTTATGAGCAAGTAGACTAGGCAGATAGCTAAAATTAGTATAGCTAAAATTAGTATAGCTAGGACAGATGTGCCCCTGGAGAACTCCATTATGACCTCCCTGTGACCTTAAAAGGCATAAGAAGGAAAAGCAGGACAGACCAGAATGAGGACACTAGGAGGACTAGTAGGAATTTCAAACCCCCAGGGTTTGAAGGGCGCAACCAATCAGACCGTTGTGGACACAGCCAACCAGAATGCTGCTTTCTGCACACATAATTAGCGTAGAGATTGGGCAATACCCAGGAGCAGACAGGTTAAAACCCTTAGACCCAGTCACTTCACTGACAACTCCTTTGGGACCCCTGCCTGTGTCACGTAAGGGCCTTGTCCTTCCTCTTAATAAACTTGCCTATACATTCACCATCTATTGTCCATGGACTGCACGCTTCACTTTCGTGAGACAAAGAATTCAGCATGAATCTGGAACCCTCTGCCTCTGAGCTAAAAAAGAGTTGTGACCTAGTCAGTGCAGCAAACCCTAGTCTCACAGGAAGATTGCAGTTTCACTTATGAATAACAGAATTTGTTCATATAACTTGGGAAATTTCAGGGATTTTTGGAGCTTTGTGCTAAGAACTGGGGACAAAAGACCAAATGCTTCTTTCTTATTATACCACAACAATGGGTCTAGATAAATCCATCAGAAATTCAAACATAATAGCTGTAACAACGTCTAAATAACTTATATTTCTCTCTATTACGTGATAGAGAGTCTCATACTTGATCCAACTATATATTATCCATAAGAGGCACATTCAAAACAAAATAAGTTAATGTTTAAAAATAAAAAGATGGGGCTACAGGTACAGTTAAGTGGTAAGGCATGTGCTTAGTATGTGCAAATGAGGCAGGAGAATAGGGAAATACAGTTTGCTCAAGAGGGGGGTGGAGATGGACCAGATAAAATGTCAAAAAATTCCTGCCCAGGACATGCTCCAAGTCTTGTGTCAGACACACACCTTTCAGGAGACATCTGGTTGGGAATGTCCTTGGAACCCCCTTTTTGTGATCAGCTCAGTGGCCACTACATCATGATAAAAGAGGATGTTTATACAGAAGGAAAAGTCCCAGAGCTAGTGCATGTACTAAGAGCTGGGGAACCTGTTCTCAGATGACCTTTTGAGACACTCCCCTACTTAAAGCTTCTACATATGGACTGCATCTTTTTGCATGCAATTATAACATAATGCATTATGGACAAAGACATGCACAGTCAAAAAAGGAGTTATATAACATCCTCCTGTCAATCAAAGCTGTCAATCATAACAAGGACACCCCTTTCAGTTGCACCCTCAGCCCCAGTTTCAGCCTTAAATTACAACCCTGTCAGAGAATTAGGGTGTGAGCTTCTTCACTTGGGTCCATTCCCATCTGTGGGAGTATATCTCCACTTTCAATAAATCTATGCTTTGCTTGCTACTTCTTGTGTTTTGTTCAAATCTTTGCTCAATTCACCAAGAAACTGAAACACTCATAACCAAGAGGTTCTCAGACCCCTACCTTCATGGTATCATCTGGGCTCAATCCCTAGCACCAAAAAAATAAAAAATAAAAAATACAATAGATAAGAAAAGATATATTAAGCAGAGAAGAATTTAAGTCCTAAACAATTAAGTAATATCAAAAATAATTCTCAGAAATCAAGATCTGCAATGAAGATGCATTTGTCATTAACCTTTAGTTTCTGAACAGCAGTGGGGAGAATGAGCAGCATATAACTTCTGTGGAGACTTTTGTCAGTTCTTAACAGGTCAAGTAAACAAACATAAAACCAGGTAGTCATCCAGAGCCAGGGCCCCTTGCTATGGGCTACAACCTGTTGCACTCTGAACTGACCTTGAAGGCCAACAGACATTTTGTTCTCCTTCTCAGGAGTGGATGCCTCTTCTCCAGGCAACCCTATCACTATAGTATTTTCCGCTTCCCAAGGTCAAGAAACCCAGCCCTACACTAGGGATAAGTGCATCAAGTTTGTCCTGGAAGTTGTACAGCAGGATGAACTTTAAGCAGCACATGACCATGGAAACTAAGACCTGACAGGCATCATGATCACGGCCTCATTCTTCTGCTTTTCATCCTCCTGCTTCTCAGGAGTGAGGGCCTCTCCTCCTGGCAGCCATATCACTATGGCCTTTCTGCTTCCCTCACACCCACATGAATGCGTGGCACTCACTTCTTTACATTCTGAATCCTGGATGACTGCTCACAGAGCCATGGTCAAAAGGATGACTGTGCTTCAGTCCAGCACCAGCTTGTTGGGTAAATTATGCCACCTGCACAGGATGACCAAAGTATACCTCAGAGAATACACCGGAACTGAACATGGGCCACTGCCTCCTGCCCACCCACCCTTCCTCATGCAGGGATGAGATGGATCTGGGTGCCAAGACCCTCACCCACTATCCTAATCCCAAAGGTCCCACCCATCCACCACCCTCTCTGGACCCACTCTGCTGGAACATTGTGCCCAGAGTCTGCTCTGAAGATGGCCAGCCTGTCTTTGTGACTGAGCAGGGCCACAGGGATACTAATGTCTTCATAATGAGATTTGTTAGGGGATCTGAACAGGGTAGCAGAGGAGGCCCTGCCAGAATCACAGAGCTCTCTCCCTTAATGTTGGGCCTCCAGCTCTTAACTATAGCCCCACGTTGCAGAAGCAACAGAAGTAAAGCCAGGTTTTGGGTTACCTGACTGAGGCCACACAGCCATGGATTACCAGTGCCAGGTATCAGACCCCTGGGGCAAGGCTGGTTTAGGGGGCCACACCCCAACTCCTCAGAAGTGATCCAAGCTCTACCTGAGGCCCTCTTAAAGATGGGGTCTCCAGTCACCCCTGGGACTATCCCAGAATTAGGTCACTCCAAGACTACATATGAGGGGCTACAGCCCCATTGGCAACTCAGAGCAAAAGCAGGACTCCTATCTCTGCCCTCACTGCTATGGCCTGGCTCTACCAAGAGAGGCAAAATGTTCCTGTGCCTCCACCCTTGGGGGCCAGGCCTTGCCTTACTCCTCCACAGTGTCCCACTGCCACCCTGGGACCCCTTATAACAAGGGACTGCATTGGAGACCAGCCCCACTGCCTCGGCCATGCCCTACCTCCCAACAGGTAACAGAGGATGGGGATGAGCATGAGAGCCCAGGCTCTTCCATGAGGCACAGCTACTATACTAGCTTCCCCCCACTGATGAACAGCCCATGTGGCCTGCTGCTTTGCCCCAGCCCCAGCCTCACTTGGAGATAGAAGGTGTGCTTCCTGTGGGTGGGTCATCAGTGGGATCTGGCTCTTAAAGTCCCTGTCTGTGAGGATTGGAGCCATCCAGTAATGAAGCTTCAGGAAAGACTGAGGGCAGTGGCATTGAGATAGCTCCTCAGCCACTAAGTTGTCAGAGGAGACTGCCTGAAGACACAATGACCCTTTCAGCACCTAAACTAGAATGGGGAGCTTGTCCCCAGGCCAACCACCTCCCACAAGGTTTCAGTCCCACCTGGGAAGAAAGAACAATAGGACAGGAAGGCCAAGGGGCTATGCAAGGTTCTCAAAGACGCTGCAAGTGCACAAGTGGGTTCAGGTGCCTCAAGTAGAGGGCTGGCTGGAGGTCCCGGGTCACCAGAAGCTCTGATGGCCCAAGGCTGTGTCCACAGAGCAGCCAGCAGCTCTCCCAGTCTGTAGAAGGCTTTTTCAGCAGGGATGCCTGGCGGACTCAAGTCCAGAAGCTCCCTCAAGACAAGGCAGGTCAGAGCCCAGATAGTCATCCACAGCCCCACTTTGGGCTACAACCTGCTACACCCCAAATCCACTTAAAGGCCAGTTGCTACTGATTATATGCCAGCTGTGGACAGGTCTCCCCTTCCATCTGCCAAAACTAGGCATCAGGGGAGGCCACCAGTGTACAAATTAGCTGACTGGGGTTCTTTTGCTCTATCCAGATAGAAATCATAGGTAGGCAAGGAGAAGCTTCTCCAATTATTCCAGGGTGGTGGGGTATTTGATGACAGTGAAGTGGGATGACAGTAGGCAGGAAGTCAGCTCTGGGCCTTTGACATCTAGGGCTGCCAAAAGGGGTTCAGGCCCAAGGTAGCTATAGCAGTGGCTCTGGGCTCTGGGCTCTGGACTTTAGCCAAGGCCTTTGACAGCTGGGGCAGGACCCTAAATGGTACAGGTCCTGCAGTGGAAGGGGACTCATCCACCAACCAATCTCAAACCCCAGCTGACCCCAGGCCTTAAGTGTTACAGCTTTTTATACCCCAGGTGACCTGTGGCCCTAAGTTTTGCAGCTGTCCACTGCTTGCCATCACTCTGCTTCTTTTTTTGTTTCTCTTTGCCCTCTCAATTTGGGGGCAGTGTTAGGGGAGAGGTGGACAGGACCACTGGAGAGAGGGCATTCTTGAGTCCCTTTGTTCTAGCATCATGAGGGGTAGGTGAGGAGGTAATCTCTCAGCTGCTTACAAAGTGAGTTGAGCAGCTTGCTTATATAGCCCAAAGGAAGGGGGGGGAGGGTGTCTACACCAATCATAACAGTTCCCTCATGTTTGCATCAATCATGGTACAGTCCATTATGCAAATAACTGATTGTGTTTGAACCAATCACAGGTCTTCTGTTGGGCTGAAGTCTCCCCCCCCCCACCCCCCCCCAGCCTTGGTGGAAGTGTCAGTTATGGCAGTTGGTCTTCTGTTGAGCCAAAGCACCTTTCAAAAGGGGTCTTACTGGCTGGCAGAAGGGCTCAAATGGTAGAGTCCTGCCTAGCAAGAGTGAGGCTTGGAGTTCAAACCCCAGTACTGAAAAAAAAAGGTGCTTACAACAAAGGCTTATCAGTGACACTACTTTAAAAATATTTGACAAAAAAAATAAACTTTCAAAAGGTTGTTTATAGAACAGAAGCTGGGAGCCAGTGGCAAATCTCTAATCAGAAGCAATTTGGAAGCATTCAATCAAAATACTAACCTTTAGTGAACACTTACTATGTGCCGTCCACTGTTAAGCACCTTTTTTTTTTTTTAATTTTATTTGAAACAGCATCTCACCATGTAGCCCCTGGCTGGTCTCTAACTCTCGATTCTCCTGCCTCAGCCTTCCCAGTGCTGTGATTACAGCTGTGGACCACCACATCCAGCTCTGTGCTAAGCACTTTTAAATTTTATAAGTTTCTTAGTTATTCCTCATAAGCCCACCTGAACTTCTTTTACTGTATTTTCAAATAAGAAGGAATGAAAATACATAAAATAAACATATAACTCAAGAAATTAAAAAGAGAATCATTAAAACTTAAAAAGTGGAAGAAGCCGGGCTCTGGTGGCTCATGCCTGTAATACTACCTACTTAGGAGGCTGAGATCTGGAGGATGGTTTCGGGGTTTGGGGGCAGCCTCGGCAAATAGTTCTTGAGACCCCAGCTCCAGAATAACCAGAGCAAAATGGACTGGAGGTGTGGCTCAAGAGGTAGAGTGCCTGCTTTACAAGCACAAAGCCTGAGTTCAAACCCCAGCCCTACCAAAAAAAAAAAAAAAAAACCCAAAAAGTGAAGAAATACATTCATAAAGATAAAACTAATCGAAACCTCTGAAAGGGCAAAACTGATACATGAGCCAAGAGACTGTATGTGGCCGTAGCTGTTGTGCCCCTCTACTATGCTCAGGGCATCATCACTTCCTTGTCTTCCAAATGAATTCTAGGGCCAGTGTCAGCATTCCTTTCCCAACAGCTTTTTCTGAGGCTACAGGAGGCCCTTCTGTTTGTGCCCTAGATAGGCTGTAAGTGGCCAGAGAACTAACACCCTGACACCCTCCGCCCCACCCTACCTCCACACTCAGTAAGGTAGTACAGGGACTCACAGGAGTTGTGCATGAATAATCCCACTCCTAGTCTCCGCAGGAGACCTAAGACATGTTCATTTCCAAGACACTCTCAGGATCCCATCCCAGTGCACACAGTGGTGGTTGTCCTCCTACCCATGTGTCCCCTCCAGTGTCTTTCCGCACCAACCAAATAATTTCAAATTCTAATCCCAGGGGAAAATCTGAACTGTACATATATAAAGAAAACATCTACACCTCTAGAGAGGGAAAAAAGAAAACAAATGTGGCAAATTAGGAATGATATTTTAGCCACAGATTAAATTTAAGATTATAACCACACATACAGAAGGCAAATTTTTAAAACTATTCTTATATAAAACTATATGCCACTTATTTGAAAATCTTAATAAAATGATAATAAGTATGGTAAAATATAAATGATCAAAACTGACTTGAGAGAAAGTAAGAGATCTAAAAAAACTAGCACATGTGGAAAAAGTGGAAAAACATTGCCAAAGGGTTACATTCTCCAAAGATGTTAGGTTTAGATAGATAGTTCCTTAACATGACAAAATTGCACGTTCCAAACCAACAGCCAGTTGTTATTGCTAACAAAAAAGGAGAGTCTGCAATATTAAAAGTAGATTAATTGAATTTCCAAGTCATAAATCTGACTAAAATAGCACCAAAAAGAGAAAATTACAGACCAACCTGACTTATGAATATAGATGCAAAAATCCTGAATAAAATATTAGCCAATTAAATGCAGCAATGTGATAAAAGAATAATGCACTGTGATCAAGGAGGTTTATTTTTATAAGAATACAAGTAAAGACCAAAATTAGAATTTCTATTAATATTCTATTATCCATAAGAAGAGAAGATTAACTTAACAGACACTAAAAACATACCTTCCTGATATTAAGAAAAGAGAAACCTAAACAATATATGCATTAAATTATTTAATAGGAGAAGGAATATCTGCCTCAAACCAATAGGCAATAATGTATTTAGAGGAAAGACTTTAGAGACATTCCTAGTAAAGTCAGAAGAAAATAGCTGATATTGCCACTATTTTGTAACATTGTCTTGGCCATTTCAGGACTCAGCAATATAGAGAGAAATATACTGCTATCAGGAATATAAATGTACAAGACTGGGCACAGTGGCTTACGTCTATAATCCCAGTTACATGAGAGGTAGAGAGCAGAAGGATCACAATTCGAAGCCAGCCCTGGCAAAAAATTAGTGAGACCCCTAACTCAATAAATGAACTGAGCATGGTGGTGTGTTCCTGTCATCCCAACTACACAGAGGAAGGTAGGTAGGTGGATCACAGCCTAAACTGTCCCCAGGCAAAAATGTGAGACTCTACTTGAGGAAAACAAAAAGGGAGGAGTAGTGGCTTAAGTGGTATAGCACCTGCCTAGCAAGCTTGAGGCCCTGAGTTCAAACCCCAGTACCACCAAAGAGAGACAGAGAGAGAAAGAAATATAAATTTACAGCTATTAGAATATAATAGAAGTATAAATTTATAGCTATCAGAATCATAAATATGATAAACGTGTACCTAATAGGAAGGAATAAAGTTTGTCTCTCTTTAAAATCCAAGAATATTATAAAAAATAAAGACCATCCACATGAAAACAAGCAGGCTATTTATTCTGAACTTGCTAGCAAGGGGGTCAGCCATCATCACTTGCATCTGGAAGACTGAGGCAGGCAGAAAGTAGAGAAGCCTTGTAGCAGGGGAGATAGGGATGGTTATAGATATGCTCTGTGCCCTGCACTGAATGTTTGCTCTTCCCCCAATGCATATGTTGAACCCCTAATCCTAACATGCTGGTATTTGAAGCTGAAGCCATTGGGAAGAAATCAGATCATAATGATGGGATATAATGAATGGGACTTAAAAAGAGGCCAGAGCCTTCCCTCACCCTGCTTCTGCCAAGTGACGATATGAGAAGTCAAAAGTCTACCAGGCACCAGTGGCTCACACCTGTAATCCTAGCTACTCAGGAGACAGAGATCAGGAGGATCACAATCAAAACTAGCTGGAAAAAAAAAAAAAAAAAACAGCTGGAGCAAGTAGTTCCAGACACTATCTCAGAAAACAAAACAGCACAAAACAGGGCTGATGGAATGGCTCAAGCCATAGAACGCCTGCCTAATAAGCATGAAGCTCTGAGTTCAAAACACAGTACCACCTACAAAAAAGAGAGAGAGAAAGGGAGAAGTCAAAAGGCTGCAACCTGGAAGTGTGTCTTCACGAACTCAACTATGCCAGCACCCTGATCTCAGGCTTCCTGCCTCCAGAACTATGAGAAATAAATGCCTGTTATTTATAAGGCCCCCAGTGTGGTACTTGGTTATAGCAAACTGAGCTGAGACTGATAGATTGTTGGTCTTGAGAAGAAGGAGGCAGGCTAACTAGAAGCATCCTATGTGGTCGGCTTGGGGAGCATATTAGTTTTTCCTGGTTAGTCCTACATTAGAGATAGGGGTGAAAACTGGAGACTGCCTTTATTAACTGAATCCTGACTTTCCTGGACAGATTACTGCAAAGCAACTAGTTTGACTCGTAGACTGGTTGTTGCAAAGACTTTAAGTGCAGCCTGTAATCCTAGCTACTCAGGAGGCAGAGATCAGGAGGGTCGCAGTTTAAAGCCAACCCCAGGCAAATAGTTCTCAAGACCTTATTTCAAAAATACTCAACACAGAAAATGACTGGTGGAGTGGCTCAAGTGGTAGAGTGCCTGCCTAGCAAGCGTGAGGCCCTGAGTTCAAACACCAGTACCACCACAAAATAATAGTAAATCAACTAATAACAAGATAAGGCAATGAAATATAGTTATAATGTTGATTTCTGGCACCAAAGTAGCTTCATGTCATTTAGCATTCTTGTATTACCTTTCTCTTTAACCCAAACAGAATGGCTTGATTCCCAGCCCACAAGGAAAACCCAGCAACCTTCCAATTGAATAGATTTCTCAGGGGACTTTATAGTTCTCCTAGGTACCTTTTGCTGAGTTCTTAGTCTTTGCTCTTCAATTGCCTCTCATAACAAATTTATTCTTCCTACCTCTCTTAGCCACACACTGGACACTGCCTATAACTTAATTCACAAAAATACCATTTATCTAAGACTGTTATAAATAGTCCCCCCTTTATCCATGGAGGATATGTTCCAAGACCTCCAGTCCACTTTGCTCTGGTTATTTTGGAAATGGGAATCTCACGAATTATTTGCCTGGATTAACCTCAAACCATGATCCTCTTATCTAAGCCCCCCAAGTATCTACTGGGAGCTGGCATGAGCCACTGGCACTGGACAATTTTTTTAAATCCATTTTAACTGTTCTCTACATGATATAAATTTATAAAAACCAACTCTCTCTTAGAGTTAACTTGCAAGGATAAATTCTATTTACAATATAAAAATTTTAGTTAAACCATACTCCTGGGCAGAAAGACTCAGTATTATAAAAAAAAAAGTGTCAATTCTTTTATATTTCAAAAATCAACGCAATTTCAATCAAAATCTCAAGGGGATTTTTTTTTTTTGCAAATTGATATAATTATCTTAAAATCTACAAAGAATAACAGATAAGAATAGACGAGAAAAAAAAATGAAAGAAAGCCAGGTCCCCAGTGGCTCTCGCCCGTAATCCTAGCTACTCAGGACACAGAGATCAGGAGGATTGCAGTTCAAAGCCAGCCCAGGCAACTAAGAGACCCTATCTCAAAAAAAAACCAAAAAACAAAAAAAGGGCTGGTAGAGTGGCTCAAGTGGTAAGAACACCTGCCTAACAAGCACGAGGCCCTGAGTTCAAACCCCAGTGCTGAAAAAAAAAAAATCAAAAGAAAAAGAGAGGTAGCACATTGCCATATATAAAAATGTGTTATGATGTTAAAAGTGAAATCTCATAGCATTGTTACATGAGCATGCAGATAGACCTAATAGGAAGCCCCATCACTTAGGATTAACTTCACCTGTAATAACAAATAAAAAACCAAAAATGGCTTAAATAAAGCAAGCTGTAGATGTGTAAAAATAGTTTTTTCTCTCCCCTTTATATTTCTTTCCTGGGATTCTCTGTAACAAAAGGAAGACTAACAATAGAAAAACAAATAGGAGTTTATTAACATTACACCTCACATATACAGGTGCAAAAATCCAGGGAAATTAGTAAATCTCTAGAGTATCACTCAAAAAAAAAAGTGATTAATTCTCAGTCTTTGATGCCATTTGCACAAAGGTGAAAGAGTATGGGGAAAGACCCAGTTAAGAAAAGGTGATCAGAAAAAGCATACCAGATAAGGATGAGTTTTCTTATGCAACTTGAAGTCAGCGCCTTCTCCACTGAGAGAATGTCCAGTGTTAGTATCTCTTCTTTCGGTATAAATTTCTCCTATAAAGAGTGACTTTCCAGAGCTTTTCCTATGTTCATAATTTCTCTAATGATTATTTGAGCACAAAATAATCAATACACCAAAGAGACATGTTTTGGGATAGCATGTTACTGTTTTTCTCTCTCATTTTTAGAAGTCAACAGATAAGTAATCCACAGGTAGTAGAAAATCATTAAAGATTTCTTGGAGAACAAGACTGCTTCCATTTTGCAACAACGCTCAACAAATAACTTTACCTCCTGGTCTAAGATAACTGCCAGAGTTCTAATCACCAAATGCACACTGACACTGTCAGAGAGGAGAAGAAAGGTGGAGAGTGTGGCCCCTCTCATTTGGGACCTGTCCTGAAAGTTACATACAGCTTTATCCCTTCTATCTCATTGGCCAAGACATAGCCACATGATCATGCCAATCATCAGAGTAGGCTAAGAAACATAGAGAGATTGAAAGTTTATCACTAAAAATGAAAGGAACAAATAATGTCTCTTCCAGAGAAACAGACCAACGTACACACGAGCACTTAGTGTATGATATGCAGGTGGTATTTAAAATCAGGGAAGGAAGATGTATTATCCAATAAAGGGTACTGGGATGGTTGATAACACTTAGCAGAAAAATCAAGCTAAACTTCCACCACGTTTCTTACATCAAAATAAAAATTCCTAAAGGATTAAAGAGTTGAATCTAAAAATTATAAAATCATAAATAAACTAGACAAAAACATGCAACCTGGAGTTTGGGAAAATCTTATACTTGGCCTATAACACCAAATATAGAATCTCTAAAGGAAAACAAACAATCTGTATGAAAGTTTAAAACATCTCCAGGTCCCTAAGCACCATAACTGATTAAAAGTAACAGACAAATTAGGTAGAAAATGCCTGCAGTGTATTAAACAGCAAAGAGTTAATGTCCTTATTATATGAGATCATAAAAATTAGTAAGAAAAAGATGAGAACCCTAATAGGAAAAGTAGGCAAAGGACATACATTCATTTTTTAAAAATTAAAAAAGGGAAAGGGGCAGAAAGTGTTTAACCTCACAAACTGTGAGAAAGAAATGAAAATAGACATAGTCAAGTGCTATTTTTAAGTATAAACTGTGGAAAAATATGAAGTAATTCATTTACCCAGTCCTAGAAAAGATATCTGGCTGGGTAAAGTAAAATCAATAAGCTTTTTGGGAAGATAATTGATAAATGCTCTGTGTCTCTGGTCTTTATGGTTCCACTTCTAGGATTTTAAAGGAAATACTCAGACATGTGAGCAATGCTGCAGGTACAAGAATGTTTGCTACACCTCCATAGGTATGACCTGGCAACAGGTCCCCTCCTGTCTGCCATCAGGGTCTCTACCTAGGCTTGGGAAAAAGACACTGTAAGCCATATTTTACTGCATTAATGACTGCACTATAATTACTGCTGATTTATTTAATGTGTCTTCAATCTTTCAACTGCACCCCTGCCACTTCCAGTATTTGGAAGAGTGCTATAAACATAAAGCTGTGCCATGGTGACGTGAAAGACTATCTAGTGATACGAGGACATGTTGTTGATAATTTTTTTTTTTTTGATAAATGGAAAAACGTTGACCACAAAATCATTTGTCCATGGAATATTCGGGTCTCTGTTAATGTCTGCTCACAGCCTCTGCTCCCAGCTACTTTGTTCTCTTTCCACTCCACTTCATTCCATGCTTCCTTTCAACCAGAGCAATATGAACCCTAGGGTGTTGTTAATAGCAAACTCTTACTGAAAGGCTGAGAGGTGAAGAATAATCACAGCACAGGGCTGGAAATCACTTCACATTTAACAGTAGACATTCCCTGCCCCAGGGAGCTCCCTGCTGGTGTGCTCCTCCAGATACTCCTCCCTTTTGCATATTCCAGAGCTTCTCCCCACAAACCCTTCCTACCTCTCACCTTTCTGCCTCCTGGCCCTCATTTTTCCCAGTCTCTTGAGCTGCCAGCAAATAACTCCACGTTTCCTCCTGCTTTTGTGGTGCATAATTTATTACTCTTTTAGTTTCACCTTCTCTATTCATGCCCTAGAAAGGAGTAGAGGTCAGAGGCATCTGTCATTCACACTTTATGAGGATCATTAGGGATGTTTCTAAGTATTTTTTAAAAGTTTTTCGTTTAGATGAATTCTACCTTCCTCTTGCAGGCAGAAGCAGCTACACTACTGTGAGCATTATGTATAAATATAGACTCTTTTTCTTTATACTTCATATTACATGTGTATATGTATAAAGGCAGGTTCCAAAATATTAACATGTTTATTCTGATTATTGGAATTATAGAAGCATTTTCTTTTCTCTTTGTGCTGACAGGTTTTTTTCAAGTCTTCTGCAATGAGTTTATGTTAACTGTATATTTATAAAAATTTGTACCTCTAAGCAATCAGATATAACAACCAAAAATTGCTCTTTTTGTTACAAAATCAATTCATCTTAGCTTCTTTGACCCTCCCCCTGCCAAGTTCTCACTAATAAACTTAGAATAAGAAACAAGTTTATAAACAATTATAATTAAAGTCTAAAGTATGTACTTCAAAAATGTCAACAGGCAAAGATGAAACAAAAGGCAACTACTGACTAATGGGTAACTGATCCTTAGGTTCAAAATGTGCTTGCAGCCTGTCTTGGATTTACACCATGTATTTCCTGGATTTATGTCATGGTATCTTTTCAGTAGTATTCAATCAAACTTGTTGACATTTGGTAAGATTCATGGCCCATGAATTTTAACCAGAGATAAAATTTGATAAAATCTATCAATCTCGATGTTTAGTTTTCCAAAAATATTTATGTCAGTCATTTATCTACATAAAATACATAAGGGGCCATAGACTTTTAGATTGAGATCAAATGTGTATGTGATGCACATACTCTGGGGAGTCAGTGTAGGAGGCTGAATAGTGAGCTTCCAAAACATGTCAGTAAGGGACCTCAGAATATGTCATCATTTAGAAATAGGGTCATTGCAGATGAATTAGTTAAGTCCTCAATCTATTGTGAATTTGGAAGAGAAATCAATCTGAGAAAAAGCAGGAAGTATGGTTAGTTGGCAAGAGAGGCGATGCTAAGGTGACATGAGGTTCTCATTTGGGTGTTCCTCGTCATTGAAACAAGGCTGGGAGGAGGCTGTTGAGTAGGAAGTGGAAAGAAGGGGAAAGTTTAGAGCCCAGCACAGTGGTTCACACCTGTAATCCCAGCTACCTGGGAGGCAGAGATCAGGCCAGCCCAGCCAAAAAATTGATAAGACACCATCTCAATTAATAATCCAGGTATACTGGTGATCCCGACTACTGTTAGAGGCCGTAGGTAGGAGGATCTTGGTCTGAGATCCTCCCTAGGAAACAAATGGGACACCCTAACTGAAAATAACTTAAGCAAAAAAGGGATGGGGACATGGCTCAAGTGATAGAGTACCTGCCTAGCAAGTGTGAAGCCTTTGGTTCAAACCCCCACACTGCCAAAGGAAAAAGGAGGAGAAAATTAAATTGTTGATAATAACATTAAGTTGGAGAAATTATCTCTTAGGCCTAGATCTTGGATTCATTTAACTCACATAATATAATATTCCCTCAGCAGCCCTGGAGACTGGACAGATGTTGAGGCCTTGGGGATCAGGACTGATAGGTGGCTGAAAAGAAGAAAGCCCAAGAACAGAAGTAGTCTGAGAGAGCATGTCAGCAAAACGAGGCATGTTGTGGGTATTTGAATGGTCTGAGCCTTCATTTCACCACTTCAGGTTCAGCTAGACATCAGCACAGGATGTGTCATCTTAACACATTGAGCCAATGGTACGTGAGTCTGACCATCGATCTCACCACCGGCCTCGCCAATAACTTAGAACCAGAAGATGCTTTTGTATTCAACACATTCTGCATATGAAATATTCAATTCATAAATGATGATACAGGGAACTTTCCCACCTTCAAGGAGACAGAACCTAATGACCCTAGAAATGGGCCAACAGAGTACCTAACTTTGCTGAGCTGACCCTAGGGGAGGTTTGCAACGGGGTTACCAACTCAGTGAAGTTATCTGACTTAAGATGAGTCTAACCAACTCTCAGTTAATTTCAATTGATCATGTAGACTGTTCCCTTTGTGGATTATGAATAGATTTTTCAATCTAGGCAGACTTTTCCTGTCATCTAGGCAGAACATTGGTGAAATGATGTCATGTATTCAAGGAACACAAAGTAATTTAGCTAAAGAAAAACATCTTCTAAGAGGTTAAAAAAAATCTTCTAAGGAAAAAAAAATCTATTGGCTAAACAGGGAAAATGTAAATAGAGTATAATAGTTAGCAACAATAATGTTATCAGTTTGTTTTTATTATGGGTTTCAATAGTGTCACGCTACCTTCAAAGCACTGAGGGCATATGGAGAAGGAGAAGAGGAGTCTAGTGTCTGGGAAGGCAGGAGGAGAGCCAATTGTGAGGACATGGGGCATGTGGAGGAAATTGAGAAGAGTTGGGAATAAACTGTGTTTGAAATCTGAGTTATGTGAGGGGAATTAACATTTGTTGAGCATTTGCCACAGGCAGATTCTGTGCTAGGTTCTTTCCATTATTATCTCTGTGACTCTTCACAACTGGCCATGTAGGAGTTGAATGTGTAATTTTGGAGCAAAGTCTCACTTTGATCTCACTACCACACATGGAGCATATCTCCATTTCACAAAGGAAAATCCAGAAAGGCCAAGTCCCTTCTCCAAGGTCACACAGCTGCAAAGTGACAGGGCCAGGACTGGGACAAAATCTTCCTCTCCCAGAAGAGGGCTCATCCCCATGCCAGAGTGCTTACCCTAACCAGATGGGGTCCTGGCTGAGAAACAGTGATGCTGGAGATGGGCCCAAGAGCTCTGCAAGGGGAGGGCCAGTTCCCACCCCAGGCACCATGCTCATGGGCCTGAGAGCTAGACCACCCACCTTCACAAGGAGGAACAACTGCTTCTCAGCCTCTCCCAGCAGCCCTAAATCCAGTGAGGTCTGAGAGCTAATTGAGTCAGGTCTCCTGAGGCACTTGTTGAAAATGCAAATTCCTAACCCTACTGAGTCAGAATCCCTGGGGATGGAGGCTGGGACACACTATTTTTAAAGCATGATTCTAATGGTAGGTAATTCTAATGTCCACTACAGTTTGAGAGGCACTTCGTCAATCTCCGCTGCTCGGAGAGTAACACCACTGCCACATACAAGGATGACCTCCTCATATCCTCTTACCCCTGACAAACAGATTGATTGGGTTCCCAGAATTCCTTCAGAAATCCAGATAGTCAGGAGACGTCCAGGAAAAGGTCTTGTGAATTGAAGAAGACAGACCACTGAAGGGAGATTATGGGAGATTATCCTATGGTTATGATCTCTGTAGGGTGCTCAGAGTTACAGGAGTGTGAGAAGGATCTGGAGCAGTCAGTCCTCTGGCTCCCCACACACCTTGCACTTGGAGGATATGCCCTGGGAGGTGCTGGAGGCCATATTGACCCCACAGAGGTCTTCTTCTCCTAATTGCACAGCAGTAAGGGGGGGAGGAAAAGGGAGGCTGACCATAACAACATTTCCAGGGAGAAAGTGACGGATTTTCTCTCTCCCCTACAGATACCAATTTCCCTAGAGTTAGGCCCTCCTGTAGATAAGTCAACAGTCTCATCTTTTCCATTGACTGGTGATGAGACCAAGGGAAGAGCTTCAGGTCATTTCTAAGGCTAGATCAGCATGATTCTCCAATTCTCTCTCTCTCTCTCTCTCTCTCTCTCTCTCTCTCTCTCTCTCTCTCTCTCTCTCTCTTTCTTTCTGTTCTCTGTGCTGGGGAAGCACTGGAGCAGCACCCCTCTTCCCACCCTCTGCCCTGAGTTGCTGTAAACACCATTCCTTTACTAACGTAATTTATCAGCTTCATCTTAGGCCACCTGGACCTACCAGCTCTATACCTCCCCCACCTCAACCAGGGCCAGCAGTGGTACCATCCAGCTCACTCACCTCCTTGGGGCTGTAAGAGCAAGATGAGGAGGAGTTAGAAAGCCCTTCCTATCTCTGAGCCCCATGGACTCACTACCACCACTCCAACCCACCCCACTGCCCACACCCCTACAGCTGGGAGTTCCAAGTCTATAAACCATACAGACTAGTAGCCCTAGAGATGGCTGCAAAGCAGAGAGAGGAAGGGAAACTTTGGTATCTTATATATTAAGTTCTTAGTGGTAATCACCTTCTAACAGAACTGCTAGCCTCCAGCTCCCATCTCCTTACTACTCCCAGACACAATCTTTATATAATTCAAATCTGATTGTGTCTCTCCCTGGAGGAAATCTTGCAGTAACTCCCCAGTCCTTTAGTGGAGGAAAACTGGCTCTTGGGCATAACCTGCAGCCCTGCCTCTCTCCTTTCTTATTTTTCTCAGTTAGAATGTCAGGATTCTATTCCCTAAGCTCCCACCTGATCAAATGCCTGGTTCCAGAGCTTCACATGTCCTTCCCTGACTTCTCACTTGGGTAATTACTGCATGCCCTTTGAGACTCCGCCTTGCCTACAGGGCTGCCCTGCCTCTGCACCACCAGTCACAGCTGCCGCCACCATCCTGAATCTAGCCCAGCAGTTGTCTCTGTGTGCCAATGACCAGTTTTCTTTCTGTCTTTCCCTCCAGACTTTGAGCTCCTTGAAGGCAGAAACCATATATTACTCATCTTTATGTTCCAAGATCTGGCTCCACAAAGGCTGAAAGATAAAACCAGAAATGAACATAGGATGATGTTGTAATAACACCTCTCCTGCTGCCCACCAGTCACCTAGCGAAGGGACCAGTGGCCTTGGTGTCCCCAATGCATGAGCCACCCATCAGTTAAATAACCAAAAACATAATGGATGAAGCCTGTTCTGCAAGAGATGAGTGGGAGCGGTATTGACCCAGAAATAACCAGGCATACATGCATCCTTTTCATCACCTCAGTCGATAGACATATCTGTCACCTACTCCCACTTCCCCTCCATTGCCAAGGCCTCCCCAACCCCAGACTTGCTGTTGTCCCCCAACTGTCAGGAGCCACACCTCGCCTTCTGCCCCCTACTCCTGCTGCTCATCTGGGGTTCCTCTCTCTGGGGCCAGATGGGAGTTTATCACCAAAGCTCTTGAAGGCAGAAGCTTCCATCCCCACCTCCCCAGTCTCATAGTTATATCATTGGATGGGAAAGACTGCTGGTCCAGCCCAGTGCCACCTGGGGGTAAGACTCTTCACACCATCCCTGCCAATCCAGCTTCCCTAGAGTTTTCCCAGCCCTACCCCTCTCTGCCCCTCTAAAGGGAAGCCCTTGAAGACCCAAGGCTATGAGTCTGCAGCCCAGAGAGTACAGGTACCACCCCCAGGAAACAGGCCATAGGATATCAGACTACAGTACCCCTGTCAGGAGAGAGAAGCTACACGCTGGAAACCCGCCCGCCCTCCACTTGCCTGCCAGAAGAGTATCTTTTGAGTCAACCCAGAAAGGCCTACTATTCACTCAAGGGTCGTGATCTCTTATCCCTTCATGTTCTGCAGAGATACCTGCTTGGAAATTGCAAAGCTTCTCTAGCAGTAAATTACCAAATTGTTTGCCTGAAGTACACTTGTCTGACAGAGAGGAAGCATCTAGCATACTGCCCCGCATTGTCCACGCCAGACCAGACCTGGGATATTTTACAGCCTACAAGACATTTCAGAGAGTGGGGTAAAACAGTCTGTTTTTGAAGACTTCGGAAACAGGTAAGAGGCAAGGAGCTAGGCAACTTCATAATCAGAAAAGTCTTTGGACCACCAGTTTGGTAATTTTAAATAATGCATACATTCCCAGGCCTCTTCCATACAATCATCCAGAGTTCAGCTGACCTAAGACTTCTTCACTCAACTTTGCCTCAGGCCCTAGGAAAATGTTTGCCTTCGGAGAAAAGATCCTCTCCCTCCAACATTCTCCTTCTTCTCCCTCTTCACTTGTAGTAAGTTGAGGACTCCAAATTTGGAGTGTAATTCAGGGATCCACTGTGATGTTCATGGGCCCCTTCCTCCATTAACAAAAACACTGTTATAGTTTACAACTGTTAGTATAAAGATAAATGGCATGTTATATTTTTTAAAAGAGCAATTTCTTCGTATTTCATCAGTTTTATAGTCTCAAAGAGAAATATATCAAGTTTCCCCTAGTGGGGAGGGATACACCTGTAACAGATTAGAGCAGGTGTATCTTGTTTTACATAACTACATGTATTGTATTATGAAATTGTGAAACTTAATCAGAGAACCAAACCACTTGGCCTCTTAAGTACCCAGTTCCCACATTTTTTAAATGAAAGCTTGGACTCATCAGTAGTTTTCTAACTTTTTTAGCTATAAAAATACTTTCATCATTAACTGATTATTAATGACAGTGTTTATGTTTTCACATATTGTCTCATTTCCCTTTCCTGACATCTATCATGGTCATGTGTTACAGTTATGGTAAGGCAAGAAGAGGATAAATAACATACCCAAGATCACACATCTGAGGAATGAGGGAATTCAGACCCAGTTCAATTGCATTTCAAATCTCGTGTTCTTCAATCTTCAAAGTCCTCTCTGTGAAGCAGAGAGGGAGGATTTGCTGATTGAAAATGAAGGTGAGGGCTCCTCAGAGCCCCACCAACTCTACTTTTCACCCAGAGAGCTCAATTCAATTTGAGATAGCCATTTTTTTCCTATTAAAGTTGAGTTTCAACTTAGAGTTCTGTCTTAATTAACTGGCCAAATAACTCTTTTTAAAATTTTTCATCGCAATTATAACATGATTTTTAAATTTTTTCATTGCTCTCTTGGATCTCCCAAATACATCCAAGGATTCCAAGGAGTCTGCAGACCCCAATTAAGAAAGTCAAGTAAAATTCAGCCTGGAGGGCCACGTGCACAATAATGTGGCATATTGTGACATCTACTGGTAAACCATGATATTACAGCTAGTTTACCTTCATAGGAAATAAAACAAAATGGTTAGTGCTTCTTCTAGTCTCATATAACTCAAGATGAGAGAAATTCTTCTCATACAGAGAAAGAATAAGGACAAAGGCCTGAGCCCTGGTCCTGATTCACTATAATTATCTAAATAGATCTGTTTGAGTCGCCGAATCTCAGGACTTTTTTTTATCAAAAAGAACTCCACAGCACTTACAAACATTTTGAAAAATATTCTGTTTCTACCCTACAGACTTGGCCAACCCATATAACACTTACTGTGCCTACCACATATTTTTAGGCTCTGCACTAAATCTTTATGAGCTACAAAAATAGGAGTCCTAAGAACTTACAAGTTAGTTGTGGAATAAAACAAGCACATCATCTACTCATTCTTCAACTAAGCATTTTTGTCCAATAAATTGTGAGATTTTTGTCCCCATAAGATCGTATCTCTGATTTTATAATACAAGTCAATGGGAGAAAGAATTCTTTTTATAGTCAATCTTGCTGGAAGGCATCTTTGCTATAAAACTAGTATTCCAGGAGTCTCTTGGGAAGAGCTGGTGATGGAGCTGAGATCCACTGTCACACTGGGTAACAGTGTTCTTTCTCATGGGAACTGAATGAGATTAAGAGACTTTGTGAGTATTATCTATTGTGTTTAAGCAAAGATATAAGACTCTGGTGTCTCAGCCAAGAAAATCTGCTATAGATCTCCAGTAAGGGAAGACACGTAAAATACCTGCAAATTTCCCATAGAAGTTCATCTTAGAAACCCAGTTGTTTGATCTTTAAACATTTCTACTAAGGCATGGGAGAAAATTTATTATGACTAATTAGTACCATTAAGCATTTTCTTTGGCCTGATATTGTTCTAACAATGTTAGTTCATTTCATCCTCACTACATCTCTGGAAAGTACACTGTATTTTTACCACCACTTTATGGAGAAGGAAAATGAGGCAGGCTGTTATTAAATAACTAAGGAAGCTACAATTGGCTAACTTGGCTACTGCAGACTTTCTGCCCTTGGTAAAGTTTTAAAAGGGCTTAGAATAGCTTCCCCTCCACAGGCCATGTGTTGCCCACAAACAAGGGCTTTGCAATGTGCATCCTACACTCAGCTCTGGGAACAGTAACTATTTGGACAACTGAAGAATCCTACCTTCTGCACAAAGTCAGAGGTAACACAGGCAATGCCCTGAATATTGGATAGCATGGTATACAATAAGAAGGAAATAAAAAGAGAGAATCAAAACATCTCCGACTCTTAGCATCCTGCATAATCTGCCTTAATGCAGTCAAAAGGTTAAATGTACAATATTTTAGAACCTTACCAAATCAGAGATGTCCTCCTTCTCAGGTTGGGTTCACTTGGATGGTGTTAGAGGCAAAGTGACATGAGTTTCAAGGCTCCAACATACATAAAAGAATCAGAATTATTTTATGGTCCCCTTTTTTGTCTATTCAAAAAAGTCCAAGAAGCACTGAATTATAATATGTACAGTTTCCAGATGTCTGAAAAAATATCTGATTAATCTAAGATAATATTCCCTACCTTACCTCTGTCCCCATGCAAGGAAGGTCTGACACCAGACCACAGCCAAGTCCCAAGGGCACAATTAGATAATTCTCAAAGGGAAAGTATCCTGACCTTTCATTTATCTTCCCAATAGTAGGGATAATAAGCTTGAGACTCCCAATCACAACTCATTGCCATCTTACACCACTGAAAGGACAGGTCTGCTCTGATAAATACATTATGCAGCAAGCAAAGAACAAAGAACTTTTCTCAGAGGAATTTAATAATCATCATGTCTTTTCCTTCCTTATTCTAAAATGTATAATTTATCTTGGAAAGGTGCATATAAATTTTAATGCAATTTACTTAGGAACAATAAGCAAAGTAACAATTTGCTAATCACTTTTGTTTCCCAGGAGAAAGGGAAAAATCTTAACTGAGTAGTAAGGGAACTTTGGGCCCATAAAAGGGAATTTAACGAGATCTTCCAAAAGGGAAGTCACCCAGGGTGTCAGGCTCTTAAGATAGTTATAAAAACTCTGTGATAATGAGACAACCCAATCCTTCAAGCAAGAACTAAAAAGCTTTAGGTGACATTGAATAAGTAGCACAAATCTCAGGACTTCAGGATTAGAGAGATAGACTCCCCTGAGCCGAAAAGAAAACGCTAGGCACAGAATCTCTGGAAAGGAAGATTCCAGAGAATCTTCCCATCCAATACATCCAATGTGTTGCTTCCTTCTACAATATGTTTGGCAAATGCTCAGCCTCCCTTTCTGTTATTCAGAGGCTAAGAGGAAAAGACTCTCTTATTCAACATCAGAAGCAAGGGCTTGTCCCTCAGGCAACTATAAATCCCAGGTAGCATTCAGGCAGTTTCCCTTACAACCTGCTAAACAGGCTGGAATTTTCTCAAGATGTGAACTGGAAAACAGAAGCAGCCCATGCATCACTACCTTCCTCACCAGGCTCTGGGGGGCAGCATGAATGCACACAAGGCTCACTTTTCAATTTCAGTGTCAGTACAAGTTAAATAAGCGTTATTTTCCATCCCAAAGTGACCAATATGGGTCAATTCTTTCGTGATCTGCAGTTAAAATGAGAAGAGCACAAGCACTCCACACCTCAGTGTGACAGGGATCACCAGGTTGTCATTTTGGGGTAGATGGTGCAAAATTCAAACTCCTACACCGTCTTGAGAAGGGAACAGGTACTGGAGTCCTCAAGGAGTTCCAGGTAGGCAATACCTGCTCAAAGGCTTGTTTGTGGCACAGAAATTGTGGGGAACAAAGTAGAGGTAGTGATGAGGTTTACCTTGGGGAGGACTACCACTTGGAGGGGTGCTGCTGTCCCAGTGCCATGACAATTGCAGAGAGAGTCCTTCGGCTGACTGAGCCTCACATACCATGACACTTTTAAGATGGTTATGATGAAGAACATAAAAATGTGTTTCTGTGCCAAAACTGAAAGACCTTCATAGGGACATGTAATCTCTAAGAGAATTCCTATTCATTCCCTCTCTGGACGAGCAGAGACCTTCCATTGTAAGGATGAAAACATGAAGAAAAATGACCAGATATAAAAATAAAGGGGTTAATATGAGAGTGTCAGTTAAACTTATAACATTCATCTGAATTTATTCTAGCAAATATTGAATGTCAAAGATTTTTTAAAGGCTTATAATCATCCGAGTAGAAAACAAAACAAAATAAGCTGTTTGCACTGAGAAATATATTTTTCCTCTACAACCTTCAAAATGAAATGCCATTCAATAGTGAACAGGTAAAAAATTTGTGTAAGGAAAAATGATACAGCAGTGAAAATGAGTGTCAGCCACATGAGTCAGCAGGGACAAGCAGCATATACATAATATTGGGCAAATGGAGTATAATAAAAGCACATACACAGATGTTCCAATGTATGTAAAAATAAAAAACAGCCAAACTAAACAGCATGTTGTTAAAGGATACGTATCTAAGAGGTAAAACCATAAGCAAAAAAGCAAGAATCTATTAACTCAAAATTCAGCATATATAATATGTTTTGTATTAAAAATATTTTTAAAACTCAAGTAGAAAATATCTATTGGTCAGGACTCTCCATAGACACAGATTAAGAGGATGTATATAAGAAGAAATTTATTATGAGGCATTAGCTTATGTAATTATGGAGCCAGAGAAATCCCATGATCTGTCTTCTGCAAATTGGAAGCTCAGAAAATTGTGTAGTTCTAAGATAAAGCCTGAAGCTTAAGAGCCAGGGTAGACAATGGTGGAAGTCCTAGTCTAACTCCAAATGTGAGTGAACCAAGAGTACTGGTGTCTAAGGATAGGAGAAGATGGGTGTCCTGGGTCAAGAACAGAGAGAAAATTTGCCCTTTCTTGACCTTTTTGCTCAATTCAGGCTTTCAACAAATTGGATGACGGGCCCCATTTGGTAAGATGATCTTTACTCGCCTATTGATTTGATTATGAATATTTTGGAAGCTCCTTCCCATCCCAGACATACCTAGAGATGGTATTTTGCCAACTATCTATGCATCCCTTAGCCCATCAGATTGATACATAAAATTAATCACTACAATGAATAAATGTACAGTTAACTTTCTAAGGAATTAAGGAATGTGCCAGTTAGTGCAATAAAAAATTAATCATGGCAGCAGTAAGAATTTTTAGATTAAGTGTATTTTAAGAAAAAAAAAAAACCTGGCAAAGCACAAAAGAAAAAGAGAAAGAAAGATCACAATAGATAATTCTCATTAATGAAAAGAGATGTAAGTTTCCTATTTATTATTTAAAGGGCAAACTAGATTAAGAAGTGTATTATTAGAGTGTATTGGGTAGTATCAAGTATTATTAGGAATTACAATAAAAATATGTGGTTCAATGTTAGAAAATCTCTTATAAAGTATTAAAGACAGAGAAAAGTCACAGGTTAATATGAATAGATATTAAACAGTCATTTTTTTCTGGTGGTACTGGAGTTTTAACTCTGTGCCTATGCTTGCTAGGCAGATGCTCTACCACTTCAGCTACTCTGCCAACTCTTGAAGAGTCATTTGATTTGGTAAAATTCAACACATTATTGATATTAATTTTTTAAAATTCAATAAACTATAAAACATATATGTTTTGACACAATAAAAATGCTTACTTCAAACTTTAAAGTCTAATAGGAACCAGGCAGAAGGATTGCAAGTTTCAGGGAAGCTTGAGCTTCATAAGGAAACCTTGTCTCAAACACATATAGACACACACTCAAAGACCAGGGCTTTCCCATTAAAATCAGGTACAATATAAAGATGTTTGCTATTGTGATCATAATTTAAAATGATTAGGAAGCTTTACCCAAGGTAATAAGGCAAAAAAATTAAGTATACAAATTGGAAAAGAGAAGACAAAATTATAAAAAATTTTGCATAATGATACTTGAAAACCCAGGAAAATTAATTCCAAAACAGTACAAAGTAGAGAATTCTCCTAATGTGTCCAGTTGCAAAATAAATACATAAAGCTTAATAGAGGTAGTTGCAACTGAAAATGTCTCCAAGAATCAGGAAGACAACAAAAATGAATGAAGCACACCAGTGAGGACCTACCCTGACTATCGGAACCAAGCACCCCCAGCTCCTGCATAATTTTATCAAGAGGAATTGTGAGCCCCAGTACAAGATAGCCTGAGTTTTCAAGAAAAATTTGTAAAACCAGATTTTTGTATTAAATTCCTTGATTTTTATTTAGACAATTCAAAAATTATCCAAACTAAAAATACCCATAGACTAGACAGATGTGGCCCTTGGCCTCCGATATGCAATTTTTGATCAGTACTTTACCATATAATTAGTCTGCAATTATAATGGGCAGAAATGTAAAATGTAGCAAAATTAGTTAATTTTTAAATAATGGACCACAACTTGTGTCACACCAAAGTCCAAAGTGTAAAAATTTAAATATAAAAAATGAAACTAAGCAAGCAGTAGAAAAAAACTATCTGGGTGAATAGTTATGTAATCTTGGGTTGGGAAAGTTTTCTAAAATAGTGACAGATACAGAAATCATAAAAGGAAAAACTGACCTTGATTACATACTTTTCTACCATTTGACTTTTCCATATCAAAAAGTAAAAAGCCAATGTAATCTAGGAAAAGTATTTAAAACATAGGATCAATACCCCTTATATAGAGAGGCTGGTCTTATAAATCAATAAGCATCGCCAGAGAATATTGAGCACACATGTGGCAAAGCAAGTCATAAAATAAAAAATACCAACAACCAATGAGTATAACATTCAGCCCCACTAGTAATCAAAGAAATCAAATCAATTTTCCTTATTGACTTGACAAAAAGTTTAAAAAATTATTTTTGAGGTCCAATGTTAACAAAAGCATTTACTGTTGGAAGCAGTACATTCAATACTACCTGTAGAACAATTTGACAAAACATGCCAGAACACTTTAACTCAGTAAGCTATGTTTTTTTTTTTTTGAGACAGGGTCTCTCTAAGTAACCCAGGCTGGCCTTGAATACACTATGTAACATAGGCTGACCTCAGATTTGAAATCCTCTTGTCTCAACCTCTGAGGTAGTGGGATTATAGGCACGTGCCAAGACACCCAGTTCAGTAAGTCTATTTCTGAATGTTTAGTCTAAGGAAATAAAAATATATACAAGCATTTAGTTACAAAGATATCATTAACATACTAGTATAACACAAAAACAAAAGAAATAATGCAAGCACTATAGGTAAATAGCTAAGTTAGTTATATTCATAAAAAATTCTTGGCAGTCATTTAAAGTCTAAAGAAAGTCATAAAGACTTTATTATTGAAAGATATTCACAAGACATTGCTAAAGTTTTTTAAAAGTTTGTTTTAAATAAAAAATTCCAAACTACACAATACATATACAAGGATCTGAAAGGATATTCCCTAAGGTATTAATAGCAGTTTTCTCTGGATTATGGAGATATAATTTCTGTGTTCTAAACTTCCTTTTAAAATTTTTCTTCTGTTTTTCTATAATGAATATATTGTTTTGATAACCAGAGGGAAATTCTTTTTACTTGAAAGATAAAGCAAGCTGGGGTCCCCAGGTAGACTAATTGATTGCTATGGTAATTTAGCTATGTTATAAGGGGCTAGATACTGTCTATATGGTTTAATTTGCTCTGGGTATGTGCACATTTATTTATTTATTGACAGAATCTCACTATATATGTAGCCCAGGCTGGCCTTCAACTCATGATCCTCCTCTCTCTGCCTCCTGAGTGCTGTGATTACAAGCATGCACCACCTGCCCACCCTCTGTGTGTCTTTCTACTAAATATATACACCATTATATAATCAGCAGTCCTCTGTTTCTACTTTGTTTTGCTTAGATCATTTCTAAAATAAATTCATATGATAAATGCTAATTGAGAGAGCTATCCTAGGAATATGCAAAATGCCAAAAGAGAGCTTAGGCAGCCTTTAATTTAACACTATGCAAAATTTAAATTTTATTACAAATAATCCACATAGTAGATTCCTTGAATGTGGCTTACTAGCATTGTATGCTAGTACCTGGTTTATCCATAGTTATTTAATATGGTTAATTGACCTTACACAAATATTTACAGGCCCAAAGAGAGATTTATTGTCAGACTTGGCCTTCCTTCCAGGCCCAATTAACAGTGAATTCTTGCCAACCCCTCAAATACACAGAAACAGAAGCCAGAAAGATTTTGCCAATGATTGAAGCAAAGAAAGTCTGGAATTGCAAAGAGTGTGATATTTACTACATGAATCTGAGAGTACCTTTTAAACAAGAATGCAAACATCCAAAATAAACAAAATATCATATTACAAATTTCTATATAGTAAGAACTCCAAATTAAGGGCCCACACTTTAAAAAATGACATGTCTCTGACCTAAAGGACCACTTTCCTTTTACCATGGCTGCCCAGACAGACTTCCTAATGTTGGATTGTCCAGAGCTCAGTTTTAGGTACCAAAACAATCGATGATGAGATCACTTCTATGGGAATCCCTTCTACTGCTCCTCAGTCCTTGTGAATTACTCTTTAGTCACAGGGACCTTCTTTCTATTTCTGGAATGCCACGTTCATACTACATGAAAGCCACTGCACTTTTTGCTTCCTCTGTCTAAAGTGTCACCCATTCTACTCTTACCCAGCCCTGCTAATTAGTTTTTGAAATTAAGAAAGGGCATTGAGAATATGCAGCATGTAACTGGCAATCAGAAGACTTGAGTACTTGGGTGCTAATCTCCCACTATTTTCAGGATAGGACACCTGCTCTAAATAATGTTAACAACTGTGGTCAACAACAACTAAGGTGATTTCTTGGCTCAAGAGTTTCTCTTCTCTGGGACCAGTCCCAACAGTTAACTCCTTGCTTGGAAATTTAAAACCCGAAGATAGAAAACTGGAAGTCCCTGGAGCTGATCACCTGTCATGGAAGTCCACAAACCATCCAATTTCTTGTCTCCCCAGACTCCCTTGTTCAGTTCCTTCTTTAGAGTTTATAAATTACCCAGTATTTTAAAAATTCCTTTAGCTGCAGTTATTTCTGCAACTTATAATTGAAAAAAACTGGATACCCAGTTCCTGACCCCAACAAAACAATGATAAATGACACTAAGGAACCCAGTAATGCCCACAAAAACACCCTCAAATAAGAAACCTTGACACTGAGAATTTCATGAAGAAGATAGTAGACATTGTTAACCAAAATGTACCAGATGCAATTTCAAGACACCAAAAATAAGGAACATGAGAAGACACAGAAACAAATGAACTCAGAGGTGACCTAAACAAACACCAAAGTGAAACAGAGGACACTATAAAAAGAGAGATAAATGAATTAAAGATGAAAATAGAAAATATTAAAGAGGAGATAACCAAAGATATGGAAAACCTCAGAAAAAAGAATCAAACAGAAACATAAAACACAGTGGAAGGCCACTCCAGCAGACCAGAACAAGTGGAAGACAGAATCTCAGAACTCAAAGGGAAAATAGAAATTAAAGAAAAAAACTGAAGAAATGTTAGTCAAACAACTCAACAGGTGTGAAAGAATATGCAAGAACTCACCAACTCCACCAAAAGACCAAACCTGAGACTCATGGATATTGAAGAAGAAAAGGTCCAAGCAAAGGGGATTTGTAATATATTCAATAAAATAACAGAAAATTTCCCAAATCCTGAGAAAGTTTTGCCCATTCAGGTACAGGAAGCCTCCAGGACACCAAACAGACTTGACCAAAATAGAACGTCCCCCATGGCATATTATCATTAAAACAACAAGCACAGAGAATAGAGAAAGAATACTGAAGGCTGTAAGAGACAAAAAACAAATAACATATAAAGGTAAACCCATCAAAATCATGCCAGATTTCTCAATGGAAATCTTAAAGGGAAGAAGGGCATGGAGTGAGGTATTCAGGCATGAATGAAAATAACTTCAACCCTAGAATACTCTACCCAGCAAAACTATCATTCAAAATATATGGAGCGGAATTCCAAGATGGCGGCTAGAGGTAGGAAGCAGAAAGCGACCCTCCTATAGTGAAATCTTGGAGAGACGCTGGAGACACACTTTGCAGGCATAATCACCGAGAAAAGGCATAACTTTGACTCCTCCACACCTCCACCTGGCGCAGAGAATCTCCACTTCACGTTAAACGGAGAAACGAGGAGAGCCCCCGGGGCCGCCAGTGGCCGGCACCCATACGGCTTGGGAAGATGCGGACCAGGTGAGCTTCGCGGTACCGCTGTAGCCCCACAGACAAGCCTAGCCAGAGCAGCATAGCCCCCTGGACAGCCTGACCTCCACCCGGGAAAAAAAGAGAAACTGAGTAATAAGCAATAAGAACAGTTAAGACACGCTGGAAAGAGGGTGGGGCGCCCTGAGCGCTGAAGACTGGGGGAAGGGAATCCTTCATGGGACTGTAAATAAACGAGCCGGGCGGGCCGGAGAGCCTCTGGCGGGAGCGGCGCGCGCCCAGCAACCAGGAGCGGGGAAGCTTGTGAGAGCAGGGAAGACCCACTTCCCACGTGAACTGTAAACAAACACGCAGGCCTGACAACGCGGGGCAGTGGCACCTTTCCCAGTGCTTGGAAAGGGGAAAGCCTGTGGCAGAGCCCCCCCCCCCCGCCCCCGCACAGGAGAACTCTGAGCAAACAAAGCCTGTGGGACCAGGTGAGTGCTAGCTCACCCCAGAGATCTGCATAAATAACGCCGTCAGCTACAGGCTGAGAGCAGCAGGCAGGCAAGCCACAGTTGCAGATACCACTCTCAGAACTGCCTCGAGACGCTTTTTTTTCTTTTTCTCCCTACCTTGATGAGAGAACAACCGAATTACACCTGCAAGCCGAAAAACTTACTGAAACTGTATTGCATTTGAACTGGGGACACTTGGTGGGGCTTTTTTTTTTTTTTCTTCTGTGTGTGTGTGAGTGTAGTTTTGTTCTACTTTATGCATCCCCTTTGATGAGACAACTACAGAACAACATCTGAGGCACCAACTCCAGGACTGGAGATTGAGACGGACATCCAAATTATTAAGACTGAAATTGCATTGCATATAAACTTGGAAGTTTTTTGGTTTTTTTTTTTTTTTAATTTTCTATTTTCCATTTTATTTTAATTCATTTTTATAAATAGATATTACTTTCATATACTTATTTTTTATTTTTTTATCTTTGATTTTCAATCCTCTCTCTGTCTCTCTATTGTCTGTTCAGCTTACTGTCGATTAGTACACTAACACTCCCTGTTTATACCTTTGAAACTCTCTTGTCTGATACCTTGTTCTGCTTTCTCCCTCTTGTCTGTATATTTGTTTTCCCCTTTTCTTTAACTTCTTGCTTTCCATCTCAGCTCACTCTTCCATTCTCAATATTACCATTATTATTATTACAAGCTAGAAAATACTTAATTACACAAAGTACAGGGACAGTAACAACACCAAGGACAATGACAGGAAGACAGAAAAAACAAGGAAACCAGTTTCCCCACAGCAAAAAATTAGTACAGGAACCAGAGGGGAATGAAGAGAACAGAAACTCAGAGCCAGACTCCAACAAAATGAAGATAAACTATGCCAAAGGAACCAATGAAGCCTACAAGAATAATTTAAAAGAAGACATACTACAAGTACTCAATGAGAATTTTATAGAGATGATACTGGATAGGGTCAACCAAAATGTACAGGAGACACTCAAGAAATTCCAAGACAATAAAAATAGAGAATTTGAAAAAGCAAAAGAAGAAATAAAGGAAACCATAGAAGCACTGTATAAACACCAAACTGAAAGAGAGAACACAATGAATAAATGGATAAATGAACTCAGGACAAAAATAGACAACAATAAAGAAGAAAACAGCAAGGATATGGAAAACCTAAGAAAAAAGAACGAAACAGAACTGCAAAACAAAACGGAAGGCCAATCCAGCAGAATAGAACAAACAGAAGACAGAATCTCAGAACTTGAAGATGAAATGGTAATTAAAGGAAAAACTGAAGAACTATTAATTAAACAACTCAAGACCTGTGAAAAGAAAATGCAAGAACTCACCGACTCCATCAAAAGACCAAACTTGAGAATCATGGGCATCGAAGAAGGAGAAGAGGTGCAAGCGAAGGGAATGCGTAATATATTCAACAAAATAATAACGGAAAATTTCCCAAATCTAGAGAAAGATATTCCCATACAAATGCAAGAGGCCTCCAGGACACCAAACAGACCAGATCAAAATAGAACTACTCCACGACATATCATCATTAAAACAACAAGTTCAGAAACTAAGGAAAGAATATTGAAGGCTGCAAGAGAGAAAAAACAAGTAACATACAAAGGTAAACCCATCAAAATCACAGCAGACTTCTCAACAGAAACATTAAAAGCAAGAAGAGCGTGGGGTGAGATCTTCCGGGCACTGAATGAAAATAACTTCAACCCCAGGATACTCTACCCAGCAAAGCTATCATTCAAAATAGATGGAGCAATAAAAGTCTTCCATGATAAGCAGAAACTAAAACAATATGTGACCACAAAGCCACCATTACAAAAGATTCTGCAAGGGATCCTGCACACAGAAAGTGACACCCAACTTAACCATGAAAAGGCAGGCAGCACCAAACCACAGGATAAGAAAAAGCAAGACAGTAGAGAGTAACATCAAGTTAGGTACACACAATCAAACCTTCAAACAACTAAGATAACTAAATGGCAGGAATCACCACATACCTATCAGTACTAACACTTAATGTTAATGGACTTAATTCACCCATCAAAAGACACCGTTTGACAAAATGGATTAGAAAAGAAGATCCAACAATTTGTTGCTTACAGGAGACTCATCTCACCGACAGAAATAAGCATATGCTTAGGATGAAAGGCTGGAAGAAGATTTACCAAGCCAATGGCCCCCGAAAACAAGCAGGAGTAGCAATACTTATCTCTGACAAAGTAGACTTCAAACCTACATTGATCAAATGAGATAAAGAAGGACGTTCCATACTAATAAAAGGGGAAATAGACCAAAAGGAAATAATAATCATCAATCTGTACGCACCCAATGTCAACGCACCCAATTTCATCAAACATACCCTGAAAGACCTAAAAGCATATATAAACGCGAACACAGTGGTTGTGGGAGACTTTAACACTCCATTATCATCAATAGATAGGTCATCCAAACAAAAACTCAATAAAGAAATCCAAGATCTAAAATATGCAATAGATCAAGTGGACCTAGTAGATGTCTACAGAACATTTCATCCAACCTCTACACAATATACATTCTTCTCAGCAGCCCATGGAACCTTCTCCAAAATAGATCATATCCTAGGGCACAAAGCAAGCCTCAGCAAATATAAGAAAATAGAAATAATACCGTGCATACTATCTGACCACAATGCAGTAAAAGTAGAACTCAACAACAAAAGTAAAGACAAAAAACATGCAAACATCTGGAAACTAAATAACTCATTACTTAATGAAGAATGGATCATCGATGCAATAAAAGAGGAAATTAAAAAGTTCCTAGAAGTCAATGAAAATGAAAACACAACCTACCGGAACCTATGGGACACAGCTAAGGCAGTCTTGAGAGGAAAGTTTATAGCCATGAGTGCATATATTAAAAAGATTGAAAGATCCCAAATCAATGACCTAATGATACATCTCAAACTCCTAGAAAAACAAGAACAAGCAAATCCCAAAACAAATAGAAGGAGAGAAATAATAAAAATAAGAGCTGAAATCAACGAAATAGAAACCAAAAAAACCATACAAAGAATTAATGAAACAAAAAGTTGGTTCTTTGAAAAAATAAACAAGATCGATAGACCCCTGGCAAACCTGACTAAAATGAGGAGAGAAAAAACCCAAATTAGTAGAATCAGGAATGCAAAAGGGGAGATAACAACAAACACCATGGAAGTCCAGGAAATCATCAGAGACTACTTTGAGAACCTATATTCAAATAAATTTGAAAATCTAAAAGAAATGGACAGATTTCTAGATACATATGATCATCCAAAACTGAACCAAGAGGAAATTAATCACCTGAATAGACCTATAACACAAAATGAAATTGAAGCAGCAATCAAGAGTCTCCCCAAAAAGAAAAGTCCAGGACCTGATGGATTCTCTGCTGAATTCTATCAGACCTTTAAAGAAGAACTGATACCAACCCTCCTTAAACTGTTCCATGAAATAGAAAGGGAAGGAAAACTGCCAAACACATTTTATGAAGCCACTATTACACTTATCCCAAAACCAGGCAAAGACACCTCCAAAAAGGAGAACTATAGGCCAATCTCCTTAATGAACATTGATGCAAAAATCCTCAGCAAAATAATGGCAAATCGAATTCAGCAACACATCAAAAAGATTATCCACCACGACCAGGTAGGCTTCATCCCAGGGATGCAGGGGTGGTTCAACATACGAAAATCAATAAACGTAATAAACCACATTAACAGAAGCAAAGACAAAAACCACTTGATCATCTCAATAGATGCAGAAAAAGCCTTTGATAAGATCCAACATCATTTCATGATAAAAGCTCTAAGAAAACTAGGAATAGAAGGAAAGTTCCTCAACATTATAAAAGCTATATATGACAAACCTACAGCCAGCATTATACTTAACGGAGAAAAATTAAAACCATTCCCTCTAAAATCAGGAACCAGACAAGGATGCCCACTATCTCCACTCCTATTCAACATAGTACTGGAATTCCTAGCCAGAGCAATTAGGCAAGAAGAAGGAATAAAAGGAATACAAATAGGTAAAGAAACTGTCAAAATATCCCTATTTGCAGACGACATGATCCTATACCTTAAAGACCCAAAAAACTCTACTCAGAAGCTTCTAGACATCATCATAGCTATAGCAAAGTAGCAGGATATAAAATCAACATAGAAAAATCATTAGCATTTCTATACACTAACAATGAGCAAACGGAAAAAGAATGTATGAAAACAATTCCATTTACAATAGCCTCAAAAAAAATCAAATACCTAGGAGTAAACCTAACAAAAGATGTGAAAGACCTCTACAAGGAAAACTATACACTTCTGAAGAAAGAGATTGAGGAAGACTATAGAAAGTGGAGAGATCTCCCATGCTCATGGATTGGTAGAATCAACATAGTAAAAATGTCGATACTCCCCAAAGTAATCTACATGTTTAATGCAATTCCCATCAAAATTCCAATGACATTCATTAAAGAGATTGAAAAATCTACTGTGAAATTTATATGGAAACACAAGAGGCCACGAATAGCCAAGGCAATACTCAGTCAAAAGAACAATGCAGGAGGTATCACAATACCTGACTTCAAACTATATTACAAAGCAATAACAATAAAAACAGCATGGTACTGGCACAAAAACAGACATGAAGACCAGTGGAACAGAATAGAGGATCCAGATATGAAGCCACACAACTATGAGCAACTTATCTTTGACAAAGGAGCTAAAAATATACGATGGAGAAATAGCAGCCTCTTCTACAAAAACTGCTGGGAACACTGGTTAGCAGTCTGCAAAAAACTGAAACTAGATCCATGTATATCACCCTATACCAAGATTAACTCAAAATGGATCAAGGATCTTAATATCAGACCCCAAACTCTTAAGTTGATACAAGAAAGAGTAGGAAATACTCTGGAGTTAGTAGGTATAGGTAAGAACTTTCTCAATGAAACCCCAGCAGCACAGCAACTAAGAGATAGCATAGATAAATGGGACCTCATAAAACTAAAAAGCTTCTGTTCATCAAAAGAAATGGTCTCTAAACTGAAGAGAACACCCACAGAGTGGGAGAAAATATTTGCCAATTATACATCAGACAAAGGACTGATAACCAGAATATACAGGGAACTTAAAAAACTAAATTCTCCCAAAACTAATGAACCAATAAAGAAATGGGCATGTGAACTAAACAGAACTTTCTCAAAAGAAGAAATTCAAATGTCCAGAAAACACATGAAAAAATGCTCACCATCTCTAGCAATAAAGGAAATGCAAATTAAAACCACACTAAGATTCCACCTCACCCCTGTTAGAATAGCCATCATCAGCAACACCACCAACAACAGGTGTTGGCGAGGATGCGGGGAAAAAGGAACCCTCTTACACTGTTGGTGAGAATGTAGACTAGTACAACCACTCTGGAAAAAAATTTGGAGGCTACTTAAAAAGCTGGACATCGATCTACCATTTGATCCAGCAATACCACTCTTGGGGATATACCCAAAAGACTGTTACTCCAGAGGCACCTGCACATCCATGTTTATTGCGGCACTATTCACAATAGCCAAGTTATGGAAACAGCCAAGATGTCCCAGCACTGACGAATGGATTAAGAAAATGTGGTATCTATACACAATGGAATTTTATGCAGCCATGAAGAAGAACGAAATGTTGTCATTCGCTGGTAAATGGATGGAATTGGAGAACATCATTCTGAGTGAGGTTAGCCTGGCTCAAAAGACCAAAAATCGTATGTTCTCCCTCATATGTGGACATTAGATCAAGGGCAAACACAACAAAGGGATTGGACTATGAGCACATGATAAAAGCGAGAGCACACAAGGGAGGGGTGAGGATAGGTAAGACACCTAAAAAACTAGCTAGCATTTGTTGCCCTTAATGCAGAGAAACTAAAGCAGATACCTTAAAGCAACTGAGGCCAATAGGAAAAGGGGACCAGGAACTAGAGAAAAGGTTAGATCAAAAAGAATTAACCTAGAAGGTAACACCCATGCACAGGAAATCAATGTGAGTCAATGCCCTGTATAGCTATCCTTATCTCAACCAGCAAAACCCCTTGTTCCTTCCTATTATTGCTTATACTCTCTCTACAACAAAATTAGAGATAAGGGCAAAATAGTTTCTGCTGGGTATTGAGGGGGGGAGCGGGAGGGGGTGGAGTGGGTGGTAAGGGAGGGGGTGGGGGCAGGGGGGAGAAATGAACCAAGCCTTGTATGCACATATGAATAATAAAAGAAAAATGAAAAAAAAAATATATGGAGCAATAAAAATCTTCCACAATAAGCAGAAACTAAAACAACATATGATCACCAAGCCACCAGTATAAAAGATTCTCCAAGGAATTCTGCACACAGAAGATGAAAGCAAACAAAACCATGAGAGGACAAGAAGTATCAAACCACAGGAGAAGAAAAGACAAGGAATCAGAGAGTAATATTGATTCAGCTGCACACAATCAAACCCTTGAACAACAAAAACAACTAGATGGCAGGAATCACCACATCCTATCAATGTTAACAACTGAATGTCAACAGACTCAACTTCCCCATCAAAAGACACCATTTGGAAAACTGTATTATAAAGGAAGATCCAACAATCTGTTGTTTACAGGAGACCCATCTCATTGACAGAAACAAACACTGGCCTAGGGTTAAAAGCTGGAAGAAGATTTACCAAGCCAATGGACCCCGAAAACAGGCAGGAGTAGCAATACTTACATCTAACAAAGTAGATTTCAAACTTACACTGATCAAACAAGATAAAAGAAGGACACTTCGCACTAATAAAAGGGGAAATACACCAAAAGGAAATAAGAATTATCAACTTATAGGCACCCAATGTCAGTGCAACCAATTTCATCAAACATACTCTAAAGGACTTAAAAGCACACGTAGATGCCAACACAGTGGTAGTGGGAGACTTTAATACTGCCCATCACCTATAGATAGGTCATCCAAACAAAAAATCAATAAAGAAATTCTAAAACTAAATCACACCATAGATCAAATGGACCTAACTGATGTCTACAGAATATTTCCAATATCCACACAGTATACATTCTTCTTAGCAGCCCATGGAACTTTCTCCAAAATTGATCATATCTTAGGGTACAAAGCAAGCCTCAGCAAATATAAGAAAATAGAAATAATCCCCTGTATTCTATCTGATCACAATGCACTAAATCTAGAACTCAACGACAAAAACAACAGCAGAAAATACACAAACAACTGGAAGTTGAATAACACATTGCTCAATGATCAGTGGGTCATAGATGAAATAAAAGGAAATTAAAATGTTCCTGGAAGTTAATGAAAATGAAAACACGACCTACCAGAACCTATGGGACACAGCAAAGGCAGTCCTAAGAGGAAAGTTTACAGCCATGAGTGCATATATTAAAAGTACAGAAAGAACTCAAATAAATTACCTCATGCTACATCTCAAACTCCTAGAAAAATAAGAACAAGCAAAGCAAAACCCAAATCAAGGAGAAGGAAAGAAATAATAAAAATACGGGCCAAAGTTAATGAAATAGAGACCCAAAAAATGCAAAGAATGAACAAAACAAAAAGCTGATTCTTTGAAAAAATGAACAAGATTGACAAACCACTGGCAATCTGACTAAAATGAGGAGGGAAAAGACTCAAATCAGTAAAATCAGAAATGAAAAAGGGGAGATAACAACAAACACCAAGGAAATCCAGGGAATCATCAGAGACTACTTTGAAAACCTATATTCCAATAAATTGGAAAATCTTGAAGAAATGAACAAATTTTTAGATACTTATGACCATCCAAAACTGAACCAATAGGATATTAACCACCTAAACAGATCTATAACATGAAATGAAATTGAAGCAGAAATAGACTCTCCCAAGAAAGAAAAGTCCCAGCCATGATGGATTCTCTGCTGAATTCTATCAGACCTTTAAAGAACTAATACTAACTCTCCTTAAACTTTTCCATGAAATAGAAAGGGAATGAACACTGCCTAACTCATTCTATGAAGCCAGCATTACACTCATCCCCAAACTGAAAAAAGACACTTCCAAAAAAGGAGAACTATAGGCCAATCTCCTTAATGAACATCAATGCAAAAATCCTCAATAAAATAATGGCAAACTGAATCCAACAACATATCAGAAAGATCCTATGACCAAGTAGGCTTCATCCCAAGGATGCAGGGTGGTTCAACATACACAAATCAATAAATGTACTATAGCACATTAATAGAAGCAAAGACAAAAACCACTCGATCATCTCAATAGATGCAGAAAAAGCCTTTGATAAGATTCAACACCACTTCATGATAAAAGCTCTAAGAAAACTAAGAATAGAAGGAATGTACCTCAACGTTATAAAAGCTATGTATGACAAACCTATAGCCAAAATCATACTTAATGAGAAAACCGAAACCATTTCCCCTAAAATCAGGAACAAAACAAGGGTGCCCACTCTCCCCACTCCTATTCAACATAGTCCTGGAATTCCTAGCCAGAGCAATAAGGCAAGAAGAAGAAATAAAAGGCAAACAAATAGGTAAAGAAATTGTCAAAGTATCCCTATTTGCAGACGACATGATCCTATACCTCAAAGACCCGAAAAACTCTACTCAAAAACTCCTAGACACCATAAACAGCTTCAGCAATGTAGCAGGATACAAAATCAACCTACAGAAATCAGTAGCCTTTCTATACACCAACAATGAATAAATTGAGAAAGAACATAGGAAAACAATTCCATTTACAATAGCCTCAAAAAGAAATCAAATACCTAGGAGTAAACTTAACAAAGGATGTGAATGACCTCTACAAGGAGAACTACAAATCTCTGAAGAAAGAGATTGAGGAAGATTACAGAAGGTGAAAAGATCTCCTGTGCTCATGGATTGGTAGAGTCAACATAGTAAAAAAGGCTATACTACCAAAAGCTATCTACATGTTCAACGTAATTCCCATCAAAATCTCAATGACATTCATCACAGAGATTGAAAAATCTACCCTAAAGTTCATTTGGAAACACAAGAGACCACAAATAGCCAAGGCAATACTCAGCAAAAAGAGCAATGCTGGAGGTATCACAATACCCGACTTCAAACTATATTACAGAGCCATAGCAATAAAAACAGCATGGTACTGACACAAAAACAGATAAGAAGATCAGTGAAACAAAATAGAGGACCCGGATATGAATCCACACAGCTATGCCCACCTTATTTTTGACAAAGGTGCCAAAAACATACGATGGAGAATAGACAGCCTCTTCAACAAATGTTGCTGGGAAAAGTGGTTATCTGCCTGCAGAAAACTGAAACTAGATCCATGTTTATCACCCTGTACTAGTATCAACTCAAAGTGAATTAAGGACCCTAATATCAGACCTGAAACTCTGAAGTTAGTACAGAAAAGAGCAAGGAATACTCTGGAAGGAATAGGTATAGGCAAGGACTTTCTCAATAGAACTCCAGCAGCCCAGCAACTAAGAGAAAGGATGGACAAATGGGACTACATGGAATTAAAAAGCTTCTGCATAACAAAACAAATGGTCTCTAAATTGAAGAGACCACCCACTGAGTGGGAGAAAATATTCACTGGCTATACATCAGACAAAGGACTGATAAACAGAATATACAGGGAGCTCAAAAAACTAAACTCCCCAAAAATCAATGAACCAATAAAGAAATGGGCAACTGAACTAAATAGAACTTTTTCAAAGGAAGAAATCCAAATGGCAAAAAAACACATGAAAAAATGCTCACCATCCCTGGCCATAAAGGAAATGCAAATCAAAACCATACTAAGATTCCACCTCACTTCTGTTAGAATAGCTATCATCAAAAACACCACCAACAAATGTTGGTGAGGATGTGGGGGAAAAGGAACTCTCATACACTGCTGGTAGGAATGTAAGCTAGTACAAGCACTTTGGAAAACAATATGGAGGCTTCCTAAAAAAACTAAACATAGATCTGCCATATGATCCAGCAATACCACTCCTGGGGATATACCCAAAGGAATGAGAGTCAGGTTATTCCAAAGGTATGCACACCCATGTTTATTATAGCTCTACTGACAATAACCAAGCTATGGAAACAGCCAAGATGCCCCACTATCGATGAATGGATTAAGAAAATATGGTATTTATACACAGTGGAATTTTTCTTAACCACAAAGAGGAATGAAATTCTGTCATTCGCAAGAAAATGGTTAGAAATGGGGAACATCATCTTAAACGAAGTTATCCAGGCTCAGAAGGCCAAAAATCATATGTTCTCCCTCATGTGAGGATTATAGACCTAAAACAAATGCAGTAATATTATTGGACGTGAGTCACACACTAAGGGAAGAATGCATATGGTGGGAATAGGGAAAGGGAAGGAAACCTAAAACTTGAAAGTGGTTGATGTGCTCCCTGTAGAGAAGCAAATAAAGTAATCAAATTGACAGAGGCCACTATGGGAAGGTGACTGGGAAGTAGTGAAGAGGTCTGGTAGAGATGAATCAATTCAGGCTGTAATACACACGTGCATGGAAGCAATGCTAGGACTCTCTCTGTATAACTATCTTTATCTCAAGCTAGCAAAAACCCTGTGTCTTTTGTATTATCTCCTATGTTTTCTCTTCAACAAAATTGGAGAAGAGGGCAGAACAGGTTCTGCCTAGAAGCACAAGGGGTGGGGAAATGGGAGGGGAGATGGGGGGAGAGGTGGCCCAAACTATGTACATACATATAAATACATGTATAAACAATTTAAAAAACAATTGAAAAGAACTTAAAAAGGGTATTCAGCCTCATGAACCCTTTTCTTACTGGTGACTGTTGGCTATCCCAGATTATTTAGGTAACTTAAACTTGCCATTGATGTTAGCATATGTGGGACAATTTAGTAATTATCTTTATGCACACATCCATGTGTATGGTACACATGCATGAGCATACACACACACACACACACACACACACACACCCTGCATCCTCTCTAAGCCCTTTCATCACCCTTTGTACTTTTCTGCAGCCTCCTTCAGGCTGGGTATCTGTTCTGTCTTGACATGTGCTCACAGTTCATCTTTTCATTGCATGCAGTGCTCATGTCTTTTTTTCTTTCTCTTTTGGTTTCTTTGGACTCACAAGTTTTGTGAGAGAGTTGAAAGGTCTACCCAGATATGTAAAGGGGCCAATTAACAAATCTGAGCTTTGAATAGAAATCCTCTCTCCTAGATGAGGCTTACTTAATTATCTTTCCTATGGTTTCTTCTTTCTGTTTCATTTTCCTCCAGTAGCTGTGTCTAATCACCAGGCCAGGGCCTTCACTTTTATTTATTTATTTATTTATTTACTTACTTATTTTTTGGAATCCAGCATTCCTTTGATGAATGCTACAGACATTTTCCTAGAAAAAAATGCAACATGCACACAAAATTTGCATTCAACCAGGGTTCTTGTGCTCATGATTAAGAATCACTTTGCCACATATATTAGTCTACTTTTTGTCATTATTACAAAATAATTGAAGCAAGCTAACTTTATAAAGATGTTTATTTAACTCACAGAGCACTGCACTGACACTGGCTCAGTTTTGGTGAAGACCCTATTGACTGTCACATCGTGGCAGAAGTTTGTGATAGAATAAATTACATGGTGAGACAGAAAGCCAAGAGGCTGGGGTCCCACAATCTTTTCCAAGGGCATGTCCCCAATGACCTAAGGACCTTCCCTTGGTTCCTTCTCTTATAGGATCTACCATCTACCACCACCACACTGAAGACCAAGCCTCCAAAACACAAACTTTTGGGGGTGGGGAATGAATAACACCCAAACCATAACACCAGGAAGACTATTTCTGTGACCACCTGCCACCCCCATACACACATGCCACCATTAATCCCCATCCTTCTCTAGCAACGACTCAACCATGCCTCTTCCACCAGAGACACTGATAAAATAAGCCTAGTTTCTCCTTCCTACTGTTTCTTATGCTGAGAAAAAGAAAAACAGAAACACAAAACATCCCCAACAATTACAGGCATTTAGGCTCAGGAGTCATTAACACTTCCTGCATTAGAACATTTCCCCAGAAAAAACTTTATAATTTTCTAGATTATAGTTTACCTCACAGGTCACATTTTATTGTTTTCCTTTATGGAGAGGCATTCTTGCACCCTAGCTGATATTAGGAAACAGCCAAGTCTTGTTTTGGTTTGTTTTGTTTGTATTTTTGCCAGTACTGGGGGCTGAACCAGAGACTGTTCATTGCGTCTCTGAGCTACAAACCCAATGGAAACAGCCAATTCTTATCAGCAGCATATTTACTAAGAATTTCTTAGGTGGGTTATTTCCTGGGAAGATTATCACACTGATTAATGTCATCTACTTTTTGTTGTGAATTCGGAGGGTAACATTTTTGGCCTTGTTCCCAGATTCTAGAGATTTTTGTCAACTTGAAACTTGCGGCTTCTTATATACTGTCTCTACCTTCTAATTAGAAAAGTGGTTTGAAAATGTTGGAGATTTTTGGGTTCCCTTCTCCAAGCTAAATTAGAGTCTACATAGAAAAGAAAAGGTAAGGAGAAAAAAGATGGACAGAAGAAAGGCTAAGTAGATGAAGTAGAAAAAGGACCATAAAATTGGAAGAAGGTCAGATATTGGACAGAACAGTCTTTTTTTCCTATGAATACTAGTACTCATGACTGGCTCCAAGACCCTAAGACTTCTGTTCAGTCTGACTCCTCATAGGGTCATGGACACATTTATTTTGTTTGACAACTTGCTTTTCATTAGAGTCAATGCAACATGGTATGCAGCAGAGTTTTTTAATTCAATACACTAAATGTTTGCACCCTCTCAAAATTCATGTTGAAACCTCAAGGTGATGATCTTAGGAGGTGGGGCCTTTGGAAAGTAATTAGGTAATGATGAGGCTAGGGATGTGCTCAAGTGGTAGAGCACCTGCCTAGCAAACACAAGGCCCTGAATTCAAATTCTAGTACTGCCAAAAAAAAAAAAAAACAAGTCCAGAAAAATGATTAGGTAATGAGAATGGAGACATTATGAAGAATGGCTGAGAGATTCTGAGAGCTCTCTCTTCCCTCTGCCACAAGAGGACACAGCAAAAAGAGTTATCCATGAACCAGCAAAGTGACCCTCACCACACACCAAATCTGTCAGTACCTTCATCTAGAACTTCCCAGCCTCAAGATTCATAAGAAATAAATTTCTGTTGCTTATAAACCACCCAGTCTGTGGCATTTTGTTATAGCAGCCTCAACAGATTAAAACACTCAACTTTGGCACTATTGGCATTTCAGGCAAGATAATTCTTTATTATGGGGCTTCTCTTTGCTCTGTAGCAGGTCTAGCAGCATACCTAACCTGCACCTACTAGATGCCAGCAACACACCTCACTTGTGACAACCAAAACATCTCCAGACATTGCATATGTGTCCAGAAAGGGGGACAAGAGTACCCCTGTCGGAGAATCATTCAAGAGGGAAAGCTTTGGAGTCAGACCTACATTCCAACTCTAGCTCTACCCCTTACAAGTCCATAACCTTGGCAGAGGGAAATAGTTATCCCCTCTGAGGCTATTTTCTTGTTGAAAATAGCACTTTTCTCAAAAACTTGTTTGGGACTGGAGGTGTGGCTCAAGCGGTAGAGTACCTGCTTTGCAAGTATGAAGTCCTTAGTTCAAACCCCAGTACCACAAAAAGATAAAAAAGTTAAAAACTTGTTTGGAGGATTAGATTAAATAAGATGATTTGTGAAAAGCACATAGCTCACAGTAGGTACTCAACAAATATTTGTTTCCTCCTCACTCCCACTTATTTAAGATACTTAATGAGCACTTATGCTATAAGCTGAAGATATAAACATGGAACAATTCTTGTCTTCTAGGAGCCAACCAACTCTGAGAAAAAGAGACTGTTAATAGTGCAGTAACAGATCATTTACTGAATCTTACAACTCTGGCCCCATTTTTCTCTTTCTCCTTAATAGCTAATCTTCTTTCTCCATAATTTTATCTGGTATTATTCTTTTGGGAGGAGTTATTTTGTCTTGGTGTGTGTGTGTGTGTTGAGACAGGGCTTCACTGTAGCCCTGGCTGGCATAGAATTCACAATTCTCCTACCCCAGCCTCCCAAATGCTAGATTCTGGCAGAGGCAGATATGTGCCACCACACCTGGATTTTGTGTAACTCTTGATAGAGGAAGAAGACTGTGAGTTGAGTCTTGAAATATGAATGACAGTTCATTCAAGGTCCAGGAGAGAAGCAAGCACACCAGGTAGAAAAGCAGTATGGTTGAGGCTTCAGCCTGTGGTAATTTCAGGAAACTGCATCATCTAGAGGTTAGAGTGAGGCTGAGTAGGGGAAGTTGGTACAAGATGGAGGATGTTAAGGAATTTGGAGTTCTTCTTGCAAGTCACAAAGTCTCTTAGGATGCTTTCATCAGAACAGTGACATGGTCAGATCTGCTTTGGAAAGCACATTGTGGTAGCCGTGGGGAGAATACGTGAGAGGTGGAATGAAGGGCAAGAGAGATGGGAAGCAAGAAGACCAGTCAGGAGCAATTGATTCCAGAGAGATAATGAGGGCCTGCACTGTGGAATTGGCAATGACAATGGCAAGATGCCAGCAGGCTCCAGGGACATTAAAGGGTAGAAGTGACAGAATTTTGTGACTGATTAGATGGGAGGCGGGTAGTAAGTGAAGAAGAAGAGGGAATAGGAAGTGATTATAAACTTCTAGGCTAGAAAATTAGGTGGATTCTGATGACATTTAGGAATGACAGGCAGTGGAAACTCCTTTCTTTTCTTTTGCACAGCTGCCACCACAGACACTGTGCAAATGAGCCTACCTCCCCAGTTCCCACTTGGCAGATGTGTATAACTCTATTCAACAAACTTAGAATATGTGTCACATCCAGCTGCTCAATGATGTTGATTACTTCTGTCTGTCTTTGCTTGGGTCTGTGAAACCCCAGGAAAATAGTATCAATGAATAAGAAATAATTCCTATCCCTAGGGAGCTCACAGCCTATAGGGCATAGTCACACACATGGGAATTACAATATGAGATGATCTGCACTATATAACAGAGGCGCTTATCAGAGAATGTTTCACGAAGGTCATCCTTGAACTAAACAGGAGCTGGTGAGGGAGGCAGGGGAGGAGAGCATTTTAACCAAAGGAACAGGATTCATTCTAAAAGTATAAAGACGTGGTAAAATTTGGTATGACTGGAGGGTGGGGTGGAGCAAAAGATGAAGCAGGAGATTCAAGCAAAAGCCAGACCATAAAAGGTCTTTGAGCTAAGTTAAGGATTATCAAATGTATGATTAATCACTGAGTGACATTAAACAAGGTGGTTTTTTGTTAAAAAAAAAAAAAGTCCCCAGTAGTAAACCAATGTTAAAGAAAAACATGTAAGAAACATGTAACAAACATCTCAGTACCTAGTATATTCCAGATTCTGTGCTAGCTTTGTCCAGTTTGTGGATTAGTGGACAATTTCATGTGCATTTTACTCTGTCATTGAGTTATGATCACCTTTCCATCACTCTCCTTTACTAGTCTGTGAATTCCTTAAAGGCAGGCCTATTTTCTTAACCATCTTTATACCACAAACCTAGCCCAAAAGTAGAGTCCTAATATTTACTAGATGAATGATCTGGGGGACAATTTTCTTGCATTCCCTGCTTTCTAGAGTCCAGGGTGCCATTTTCTGCTTACCATCAATAAGTGTTAAGAGCACTACAAAGAAAAGAGTTGTAAATTTAGCTCCAGAAGATCTGGGTTCTAGTTCTACCTAATATACTAACTTGGACCATGGGGGCAAAGTGCATATACTAGGGTTCTTATCTGTGAAAATGAGGTTTTAAAAAATCTTCCTGTGAGCTGGTGGAATGGATCAAATGGTAGAGTATCTACCTAGCAACTGTGAGGCCCTTACTTCAAACTCTAGTACCACCAAAAAAGAAAACAAAACAAAACCCTGACATCACAAATTAATGTGTAAAAGTGTTTTGTAGAACTACTCAAATATGTTGCATATAAATTATTTCATCTTCCTTAAAAATTAACATGTGCTCAGAAGTCAAGAAAAAAATAGGTGGGGCTCAATGTTACTACATTATAACCAATAAAAATATTAATGTTAACTGTATTTTTCAACTGGCACTCATGTAGTTCTGCTGGGTAGTGTGAACTAGATTCTAGTTGGTCCTCACTCACCTTCAGTTATACTCACCTTACTGCTCTTTAATATGCCAAGGTCACTATCACAAGATCTTTGCACTGCTTTTCACTCAGCTCTTTCCCCAGATATTTGCATGTCATGCCTTCACTTCCCATATTTCTGCTCAAGTGCTACCTCACTGAGATGCTATTATCTTAAAAATCCTGCAAAGGCCCCAGCTTGGCACTATTGGGAGGTGGTGGAAACTTTAAGAGGTGAGTCCTAGGAAGAAGTTTTCAGGTCACTTAGGCTGTGCCCTCAAAGGGTATTGTGGGTGCTTGTGGTATGGCTCAAGTAGTAGAGCACCTATCTAGCAAGCACAAAGCCCTAAGTTCAAATTCCAGTAAAGCAAAAATGGGGGGGGTAATAACGGTACCCCAGCCTCTTCTTTTTCACTTCCTAACCATGAAGTGAGTGGTTTTGCTCTGCCATGTGCTCCTGCAATGATTCAATGCCTCACCCAAGGTAGCAGAGGCCAACTTATCCAGAACTAAAACCTCCAAAACCGTGAGCCAAAATAAACCTTTTGTCTTTATAAGTTGACCACCTCAGGTATCTATTATTGCTATAGAAAGCTAATACTTTCCTCAGCCACTTTATCTAAAATAGCACTCACTCCCCTCTCCTCCCTGCCATCACTGTCTACTTCTAGAGTTTGCCTTGTTTTTCTTTATGACAATTATCAGAATCCTATATTGCCTTACTCACAGATGCACCTACCCTGCTTAGAGCAATGCATTGCACACAGAAGACACTCAGTGCCTTGTGCTGAGTAATTTGGTAAATGAATCATATTTGCTAAATATTTGAAGTTTTCCTGTGTAATCAGCCATCATCATATAGCATTAAGAAGGACTTGCAAAATAAAGCAGAATTAGAATCGGAAGCCTTGGGGTCCAGTTCTGGTCTTGCCATTAATCAACTCTTTGGCCTTGGAGAGTCACTGGTTTCTGAGCTGAATTTTCTTATTTGTAAAATAAGAATAGTAACATCCTCTATCCACTCAACTCCATTTCATAAGTCACAGTATTTTTTTTTTTTGTGGAACTTAATGGGTTCTCATATAACATTTTATTCGTGAGATATGGTTTTCTGATTTTACTGCCAACTCCTCAACAGCAAAGACTTCATCTGACTCATCTATTATAGAACTTGACACATGGCCAGGATCTATAAATAATTGCCAAAAGAATGGAGAGCAATGAAGGTTAAAATTTTCCTTTGTGAAATGAACAGAGCTTCAAATATTCATGCTCTAACTTATTTTTAAATAGTCACTATAAGTGTCATTTCATTTTATATAGCAGACATAGCAATTAGCAGAGTGTCTGGGCAGCTAGAAATGTTCCCATTTAGTCTGGTTTTTGTTCAGGATAATGAATATGAATGCCTGTTTTGACTAAATGAATGGTTCTCATAGAGCAGTGCTGAATAAATGCCTGTGCTATTGTGATATTTCTGATCCAGGCAGAAGACACGTGCTTCCATTTACAGAACACCAACCTTTGAATGACCTCTCAACACAAGAGAAAGGAAGTGCTGTGTAATTTAGGGGCATAAGCCAAACCTCCACTGCTTAGTCAGCTAACATATGACATGAGTACACGAGTTCAAATCTGTCAAGCCTGAGTCGGACATCTGAAAACTTTGTCCCTAAATTTTCACATACGACCTTTTCAAAGAACCAGATCAAGATTAAAAGAAATAAAGTTTATAGAAACAGGAAAACAATTATTTTGTATAAATCCAAGTTCCTTATCTACATGCATTAGACTGAGCGAGGAGGGGTGGAGAAGAGGCTTAAGCCTAGCAACCCAAAGGAGTTCTTTCTTTAAAGGTTTGTAAATAAAGTGATTTGTTCTTTAATCCTCACAAAACAATTCTATGATCACATTACCGTACCTATTTCACAGATGGTAAACTAATATGTCTATATATGAAGATCTTGTTTAAGGTTACACACTGGGATATGAACCTAGCTACCTGAGTCTAGGTTCTTATGATATTAATTAGTCTAGGACAATTTCTAACTATATGAATACAGTGAAAAATGCACACTTCAGAGCAAGATAAATTTATAATAAGTTTGGTAATTATGGTCACATACTGCCCACAGCTTGATTTTAAAATAGCTGGGTTACAATGTGCTTCAGTAAATTCACTTTAACCAGGCTAATGGAAGGAAAAGAAATGATGACGTGGGCAGTAACTAAGAAATTACACAATTTGGTGAGAGGATTTGAATGTGGAATGGAATATTATAGTCTGGAATCACTAAAGAGAAAGTTTAGGTACAGCTTGATACAGCTGAGGGAGAACTGCCCTTTAGGCAAATATCTAGCACATTGGGAAGGACAAATTGATTGGCAAGACATCTGCCAGAAATAGTGTTGAGTTCCATTATTTTACAGCAATCTTCATCTGCTGGGTCTGAGACTCTGGGACTCTGGAAAAATACAGAACATAACACAGCAGAAAGAACATGTCATTTTAGTCAGAAGAACTCACTTCAAATTCCAGCTGTGCCACTTATCAGCAAGTCAATTAACCTTTAAGCCTCTCTGTTCAACTATAAAATCAGAGCACAAATACTAGCTTGGAAGTTTTGCTGTGAAAATTAAAATTGTATGTGGCAGAAGAGATATTCAAAAACCACTAATCATGAAAAACCATCATCATGATATTAAACTAGTTAATCAACAATTGTCACAAGGGGAACACATATTAAGATTCCAAATATGTATAATCTTTTATCCCTAAAACTTGGCAGATAAAACATGGGGACTACCACCCTATGTCTTCTTTTTTTTTTTTTTTTTTTAACAGAAACTACTCGGACTACATCTTCACCCCCTTAGTCCTTCAAAGGAAGAGAAGAATGATTATCAAAGGCAAATGGCAATTGCAATAAAACAACACCAAGAGCCAGCTTCATGCTCAGGTGAGAATGTTACATCTGCTCCTTGTGGTTTCTGGTACTTTACACAACCAGAGAAACTTCTCTAGTAACAAACTACAGAAATGACCCCTGAAAGTATAGTCCTACCCTACATTTTCTTAGGAAAGATAAAGAATTGCATACAAAATTAGTATTTGTTCAACTACGATGGAACAACTTTTTGTTTTGGTGGTAGTGGGCGCTGAACTTAGGTTTGAATTCAGGACCTCACACTTGCTAAGTAGGTGCTTTACCACTTGAGCCATGCCCTCAGCCCTTTTTGCTCTTTTAATTTTTCAGACGGGGTCATGCTTTTTGCCTGGAACTAGTCTTGGTATTGCCACCTTCCTACCTTTGCCTCTCACATAGCTGGGATTATACACAGTTTACTGGTTATGATGACAGTCTTGCTTTTTTGCCTGGGCTGGCCTCAAACTGTGATCCTCCCAATCTCCACTTCCCAAGTGCTGGTATTACAGGTGTGTACCATCACACCTGGCTCCCACCTTTGTTTTAATGCAAACTTTTTCTTTTCTTTTTTGAGACAGGGTCTTGCTGTGTAACCAAGGCTGGCCTGGAACTATCTATGTAGTCCAGGCTGATCTCAAACTTGGGATCCTCTTGCCTCAGCATCCATCACAAGTCCTGGGATTACAGGCATGCTGCCTAGCAAAAGTCCAAACTTCTTAATAATGAATTACCTATTAATGCTCTTTATTTCAAGGAAACTTTTTGATACAAGTCTGTTCTCAAATATTAAACACAAAAAACTGGGATATATGAAAATCAGCCCAAAACAACAGGCCCAACCAATACTGGACTGAAACTTCTAAAACCATGAACCAAAATAAACCTTTTCTTCTTATAAGTTGATTTATAACAGGTATTTGTTACAGTGAAAGAAAGCTAACACAGGTTATAAAAACAAAAAGAATTATGAAGTAAATAAGTCAAAGTGCTATATAATTTTAAGGCATTATTAAAGGACTAATAAAGAAACCAAAAGTATTGTAAGAAAAAGAAGTCAAAAAGATTTTATAAAACTCCAAAGTAAAAATAAATGAAAAAAGTAAAATTTCTCAAGAAACCAAATTAAATCACTTCTCAAGTTAACTTACTAAATGTTTTAAAGCATATAAACTGCAAAATGCACTCTGCATCTCTAAAAAAACACCTGCATCTCTTTGGTAAAGAATTTCTGGCAGGGAACAATCTGGAGTTGAATTCTCTTTAAAGATCCAAGCAGAAACTTGCTGATTTCTAAGAATGTCCTAAGAGAACAATCTAAAACATAGAAAATGTTTAAAGTAGCATTTAGAATATTAAAAATTGGAAGTAATCTTAAAGGTCTAACAGTAGAAGAATGACACATTCATGATGTAAACATCCATGTGATAAAATATTATTTAGCAATTTCAATGCTAAAGTTAGTCACAACAAAAAAATGCAACTAATACACAAATCAAAAAATAAATAAGAAAACAAGTAAATTTATGTATTAAAATAGGGATATAAAGGCAATTATATTGAGGAAGGAATTTTGTTTCCTACCCCTTGCCCTTTCAGCTCTATCAAAAAAAAATATCATCATAAAATAATTTCTTAGAAGGTAAGACTGTCATTGTTGGAAGGCCACTAGTTGAACTGTCATATACAAAGCGCTGTCAAGGTAAAACCTAATATGCAATATGGGTCTAAATGTTGTAAGGAAAGTCATTGTCCTCAACAGTTGACTGCTATTTTCACTACAACAGCAGCCCATAAAAAGTTACCTATTCTTTCCAATGCCAGGTCCCAAAAGGTACCCAGCAAAGAAATGCTGACAGTGATAAAATTCTTAATTACAACTAGCCTATAGACATTTTATTCTCAAAGGATTTTTTAGGCTTAAATTGACATGAATAATACTACTTTCCTGCTTTTTGTTTTTAGGGATTTGGTTTTCGTTTTTAACTGAAAAAAAAAACATTTCTTAAGTTATTTACTTTTTAAAATCGCAATCACAAAATCATGCTTATATATTGCTATTTCATTTTAGAATGTTGGGATGTCCCCAGCTTAAATGGGCTGTATTTAAATAAAAGGTTTTTTTAGGATGCTTGTACAAACAACCCAGAAATGTTAGTGATAAGGGAAAGAGATCTGCCTACAAAAGCCTCATTTCCATCGCTCTCAATCTTTTGCCTAAAATCAAGTATAAAAAGCCTCTACAATCCCTGGGTCTAAAAAACCAATGGCTCCTTGAGATGTTGCTTATGCTCCCCAAGGGTTCCGTCCTAGGTCTCCATTTCCATGACAAAACTTTCAGAAGTGGAATGTTTTTCCACTAATATTTTGTACTAATATTTCTTTTCGTGTGTATAGCAGGGGAAGCTGGGATTTTGAACTCAGGGCCTCATGCTTGCTAGGCATCTACTAATAGTTCTATAACACAAACAATACTTGATTAACTTTTATATAAAAAACTTTAATAAATTTTTAAATTTTATATGAAAAATATTTTTAGCAATCAGAAAACGTAAGGGAGTAAAAATATTAAAATATTACATGAGTTTGTGTGTTTAGGAACCTCAAACATGAAAAGCAAAATGATATTTTAAAAACTGTAATAACTCAAGTTTAAAGACAGATGAATTTAAATTTAATCCTTTTTTTTTTTCTGTATAAAACCAAATGGTGGACTAACACCAGTGGGATTAAGTGCTGAAAAACTAAGTTAAAAACAAAAACATGAAACATAATTACAAGTTAAATTCTTTGGATTATCTTCTAAGCCCCACATTTAATACAAAATTTTAAAACTTTCCTAACTAACCACGGTAGTATTCCTTAATACCTTATCTCAAAACAAAAACAAAAACACCTGTACTTTAGGAATATTTAGTGAAAAAACCTCAGAAAGAAGTGGGTGGTTGACAATCAGACATATCTTAAACATTAGCATAGTATAGCTGGAACAAATACTGGCTAGGACCTTATGTCTCTTAACTCTGTTCCTCTATTCTACAAGAATCATTCAGCATCTGCTAGTTTCATCAGCCTTTCCTTTTTCAAACAAGTAACCTTTACTTCCTATCACAACCCAAGTAAATGAGTCTAAGATTTTCTAAAGGGTGAATCTTAATTATTGGGTCCCCTTTGTATAAGGCAAACACTGGTTTCATTTCTGTTGAAACAGAGAACTTTTTCCAGAGTACTTAGCGTTCAGAAAAAATGTACAAAACTCTTTCTGGTCCATTCAGAGCAATGAGAAGATCGGGAACAGACATTAGTCATATTTGATTCTCTCTGTTAGGGGTGTCTCCTTGTAATGGGAAATTATTTGAATCAGGATGGAACAGTTGATAAGAAGGAAGAACAAACCAGCTAACCAAATGAACAGAAAGGTGTTCTTTCCTTGAAATTCAAGAACATATGCGGGGGTCAGCCATAAGGCCTGACCTATAAACCATAACATTAGGAGGACTACAGCTCTTTTCCAAGGCATTCTCACTAGTGGCATCACAAGGGGTAGAAGGCAGAGGTACCAAAGAAAATACTGGGAGGTGCAGACTTTGTTAAAAGTCACGAAAATGGACGTATGAAGAAAACAACAAAAGACAAGGTCTCTGTAGTAGGCGAAAGACACTGCTGAAAGCAAGATGAACTGGGGCAGGAATGCAGCAATTCCCAGTGTAAAACTCCACTTGCTCTCTGCAGTCAAATACAGCATGTAGAAGTATGGAGAAAAGTTATGTCGGATATCCCGCCTAGTCAAGTGATACAGGTAGGTGTGCTCCAAAAATTCCCAACCATATTTATGGTAAAAACCAAAGCTCAGGGCAAAAAACGTGAGTCCAGCAACTGCTACAAAGAGCAGCACAGCCCGATTGCACAGCCTGTTCAGGAGTTCGAACAAACGAGCCTGGAAAGAATACCGGGATCGACGGAGACCTTCGTCGTTGTCGCGTTCTGGGAGCAAGTGGAGAGCGATGGGAAGGAGATAGGTGACTGGATACAACTTCATATGCACAGCGAAGCCATAGAACACAGCGGCACACGCGATGAGTCGCCTCTCTATTAAGTACAGGGCCGCGAGCACCAGGAAGGCGACGATGGAGTCTGCATTGCCTCGGCTGGACACCGCCATCGGTAGGGGGTTCAGAAGCCAAAAGACACAGTAGCCACAAGCCTGGCGGCGCCCCAGCCCCTTCAGGAGGAGCAGGCGATACAAGAGGAAAGCCGTGAGGAGGTCGCAGCTGATGAAGAGAAACTTTCCAAAGAGCTCGCTGAGATAGACGTTAGGAGTGAGGAGCCAGCTCAGCAGCGGGGTGTAGCGATATGTCGCCCTCAGATAAGGGGAGCGCCCTTCCGTGACAAAACGCGCGGCGTCGGTGAACACATGGTAGTCGATGTCCGTGTACCTCACAAGCAGAGTCCGGTCCTGGAAGACCCCATAGAAAACCAGTGCGACTCGAGCAAGGAAGGCCACGCCGAACACCCCGGCGGGGGGCACCCTCAGGTTCAGGAACCATTCTCCCCAGTGCTTGGTGGAGCCCATGATCTGACTGCAGGACAGCCGCTTGGTCCCAGCGCCAAACTGCGCTCGGACCTCTAACCCTTCCTTCGGTTCCGGGCCTCAGGCGGCGGAGGCATCTTCTCACCAGCTAAGGCGCCAACACAAACAACAACAAGACAACCACTTCCGGCACCAAACCCCGCCCCCTCTGCTTCCGGTCTCCTACCCCGCGCAAGGTTCCCAGAAGCCCCAGCCAAAGAATTGCCTTCTTTGGGATTAGCTGTCTAAGGTTCCGCTTCCTCCGGAGGAGGCGGGATTTCCGGTCCCTACGTAGCGCCTCATCCGCTTGCTGGGAAAGCTGGCCCTGGCTCGAGTTTAGAGGAGCGGAGTGAGCTTTCATTGTGAGAGAGTCCCGCTCGTCCTCCGCCCAGCTTCGGGTCAGCAGAGGCAGACCCTTGACACCGAGTTATCCTCCACCTGCTAGCTACATCCCTCAGGGCTGGGCTGGAGACCCGGAAAATGAAGTGTAGAAATGAAAGGAAAATAAACTTAAGGTAGTTGTTCATGCTTTAACGCACCGGCGGTCTGGTATTCACGAGGGATTTGTAGACTAGGATGAGTTGAAGGAGATCCAGAGTGTGTATCCCATGCAGTATTTGGGGTATACTTATATTTAAATATTAGTAGCTGTTTATCCGAAATTCAAATTTAAGCAGGTAGCCTGTATGTCATCCGGCAACCCTAGGTCGGGAAGGAAGACAGGGAAGCCTCAGAATTCCTAACTATGTCAGGCCCTCAGGCCTCAGTACCTTTGTGTTTACTGTTCTTTCCTCCAAGGCTGCTTTCCTGAACTCTCCCGTCACCTTGGCAAATGCCTTCTAAACCCTTGAATCCTCAGCTGCGTGTCAGCTCCTAAAAGGTTATCTCAGCCCATTTCCTCCTCACGCGGAATAATTTAGATGTCAGTCTGCTGTCCGGGGATAAGTGGACTAGGATGGCCTCACACAGAACACCCTACCCTGCTACGTGAATGTCCTGCCCATTGCCTGTAATCCCAGTGCCCCAGTACCCTCTGGTCATTCCTTTATTATAGCAGTAATAACTTGCTTTATTGTTTGATTTTCTCTCCTGGTTTTTCCATCAGTATCCTTAGAGTCCCTTTGAGAACAGAGATTATTTTCTTCTCTGTACCTCAGCATCTTTATAGTAGCCATTCAGCAAAAGTTGATTTGGGTGGTCCTTCTACCAGAATACTTACAGAATGGCATCCCTGGAATGTTCTCAATTCCCTGTTCTTTTCCCTTTCAAATATCCTTTACCTATATCAAGATCTCCCCTTCATCCCACTCAACTCTACTTTCATGAATTTCTCACCAAGAATTGCAACCCATTCACTCTTTCTATGCTCACTGGTTGCATTTACAGTCTGCATTGTAGAATTCGATACTTTATTTTTAGATTTTATTCATAACCCTTTCGATGTGATTGGTTTTGAGAGTAGAAATTATATCTTATTCTTGATTTCTTTTCAATTCCTCATAATTTATTGCAGTCTCAGACACATGGTAAATGTACAGTAAATTCTAACTAACTTGATTTTACAGATTGAACCTGCTTCCTAGGGAAAATCTTCTAGGCTAGCATGGAGGAGGCAGCTGTCAGGGCTGCCCTTCCCTCCATCCTACAGTTCATATTTATTCTTTGACTGAAACATGTTTACCTTATACATTCCATGTTACTATTCTGATATCTCTATGTCCTTTAATATGTCTTGATATAAGTATATGCCTTAGATCAATAATTGCTTCTAACCATTTTTTTTGCAGTCCCTCGGCCATTTATATATACAGTGGCAGCACATTACCATTCAAATAATAACTGTGATGATGATTCATAATAGCTGAGTTTATTGAGGACTTACTTGCAATGTACCAGGCTAAATACTTTTTATGTGAGGTAGATATTCCTACCTTTGCCAGTGAGGAAAATCAGGACTTATAGAAAGTAAATAATTTTCCTAAGTCACGTAGCCAACTAGTGGCAAAGCTAGAACTCAAACCAGGTCTATCTGACCCAGACTATCTTAATCACTATGTAGCTGGTTTGCAAATAAAATGTTGATTACAAATTCTAATTTCCCTCTGTTTCCTTTCCTTTCCCATTTCCTTTATCTCTCTCTTTCTGATATTCTCTGTCACTGTGACTCCATCTCTGATTTATCATTTTTCTCTGTGAGTTATAAATAAGTGAGATTTTGTCTCAGAAGGTAGAGAATACAGGAGGTAGATGTCTGAGGATTAACTAAGTAATGGGTCTTCTGGCTGGGTTGATTTGGTAGTTTGGTAGAAAAGCCTCAATCAGTCTGTCCCTGTATGGCTGGCCTAGTAGATAGGGGAAGAGGCACCAAATTTGGGTAGATATGGAAACAATCAAAAGATACAAAGCGTGTCAATGAAGTCAGTGAGATATAGATAGTAAGACCTCTTAGATTGATACTATTCCTTGCCTAGCTTATCTGTCCCTGTGAAATGTTTTCCTCAGAGATCTCACTCTTAGAACATGTTGTTAATTCTCCTTGTTGGTGCCCTTAGTTATATTTGTTATGTGCTACTTGTCATTTGCTTTTTCCTCACAAGATTGTAGGAACTACAAACTTTTAGAAACTGTATATTTCATTTATCTTATATATTTTGTATGTCATACGACTCATCCCTGGTGTTTCCTAAATGTTGTGGATTTATTAATGATGATGAGACCCAATTTTTTCCTCCTCTTCCCTCTCTCTGTTCTTCCATCTCTAAGGAATAAGTCAGTGATTGTATAATCTGTTGCTTCTTATAGAATTTGGGACTGGATACTGACAACTAGGCCTTTGTCAGGCTAGTGATAGGTCAGGGTAGAAGAAAATCGATTTCTTTGAGATTTTGGAGAAGAAATGCCTGATGATTAAAAGAATTGGCTTATAGAGTCTTGAGAATACATTAGGAAAACCAGTCAGCAAGCCTTCCTGGTAGCACAGAAAGAAAAATAGGCTCATGATTACTGACCAAAAGGAACAGTGGCTAGGATCCATAGCAATTTGACTTTCCTGTATTAAGCTGAGCCAATTTTCAGATTCCTGGATTAAATCTTGTCCTTTTAAAATGGAATTTGAAAAGTATTTGCTAAAGCATCCTAAAATTAATAAGAAGAGGTACAGGAAGGGAGTGGAAATGAGTAATATCATTAATGAAAAGCATGAGAGAAATTCACCAGAAGAGGCCTGGCCCTGTGTTCATTTCTTTCAGCACAACCTAATTAATAGGTAGGCCCATAGGCAGACCTATGAGTTCATATCTTGATAATAGTCTAGATTTAAATTTCCAAAAGAAGATGAGTGAAAACCAGAGATTCATCCATTTTATTTAGTAGCTTATTCTGAACAGACAAAATAAAATAAACCAAAAATATCTCACATACTTTTTATCCTAGGTAAATTTGATCTGGTTTAGTCTTTAATGCAATGAATAGAAATAGCATCCCTTGATACCTCTGCTTCAGCACAGTTGGCCATTACTGAAGTCTAGCTAACTTTACAACACAAGTAATGTGTTATTTTTACAAATAAATCAGGTGAGCTAATAGGGGACCTAGGTAGCAGCCATGGGAGTGTGCATTGTCCCTGGTTTGTACCAATAATGTGACTTTCTTTCTCTGCTGACCTTACAGGGGAAATCCCTGACATTGGTCCATAACAGGGGTTGTAGGAGGTGGGGGTAGATAATGAAGTGAAGCACAGTATAGGGATTTCAAAAAACCTCTTGTGGAACTGCACAATCTTACAGGATGGATGGTAGCCCAGTTCCTCATTTTTATAGCAGAGCATCAAAGCCAAAGTACCCCTCTCCCCATGCCCAGTGCCAGAGTTGAGATTTCTGGCATAGATGGCACCCTTTTTTGATTGTTTGCAGCTGTATAGAGGCTGGGCCTCTGTCTTGAAAGTATCATGGGCCCAGCAGCTCTTCAGTCCTGGCATTTGCATTCTAGGATTGAGGCTTCCATTTAGTGTCTCCCAAACACCAAGATATTACAGGTTCTTAGTCTAATTATGGGGGCTAGAGCTACAGCTGCTTCTACCTGGTGAAGGAAGGGAAAATGCAGTGTATTTAAAGAGAGGAAAACAGAAAAGTGCATTTATTTATTTATTTATTTATTTATTTATTTTTAAAGTTGCTACAGTGGCAGAATGCTGGTAGGGATGGGGCCACACAGTATAAGTAGTAGATTTTCCTATATTTCCATGGGAAAAAAGTCTCTCCTCCCTATTTCCTCCTAGCTCCTCTCTTCCTGGTCCTATCAGTAGCACAGATTCACCAGACCTCCACAGATCTTGTGTATTCATGAAGAGGGGCTTCTGGCCCTTCCTTTCCCATCATCAAACCTGAAATCCATCAGCTATCTCACTTCTTTGTTGAAACCAAGATCATTCGTTTTAAGTTTGAAAATATGGGTGTCTCCCACAACCAAGGCAAGATATTTGTACTTCCTTTTTGTACATTCAGTATATTTGGGCATATATACATCTATATACATATTTTTTCATATATATTATCTCTGTTTTTCTCCTTAGATAAACTTTTCATATATATCAGCTCCTAATTCCCCAAGCCTCCACCCACATTTGCTTGCCAGCCCCAAATAAAACTCTAGGGTTTCACTGATTTCACTAGACTCTTTAGCCCCATGTTTTGTCATCTTTACACCCTGGGTATCCTTCCCCATCAGTTGTTTTACCCATGTTCTGAAATCTCCCCCCTTAACATCAGTGCCTACTACTCTCCTAACATTCAAGTCAATAAGTCCTGACTGCTTCTAAAGCTTATCCTATAGTTTGAAAGAGGGTTCTAGGTCAGGGGAGATAGGCTGTAGTCTAAAAGAGCCATTTAGTGTTGAGGGTGGGTGGAGTTTTTCTCTGGGAAACAAGGGACTTATTGCAGAAGGTGCCAGATTGCATTAATAGGACAGTATGATTTAAAGTGCAACTTAGCATAAAGCCTGGGATTGTAGAGGAGTTTCAGAAAGGATTAAGAAAGAAAGTGTTTTCTTCTCACATTGTTATCCAAGAATCTGAGGAGAGTCTGGGGGCTTAGAATAGACAGCAGGGCAATGGAAAGCATCCCTCCCTCCTTCAGGAGTGAAGCTACAGTGTGCAAAGGAAACCAGATGGAGGAAAATTACCAATTGATAAGAAAACACACACACTGCAGTACATTTTGTCTTTGCACAGTGAAGGAAATCAGGTTAGTTTAACAATGAATAAAGTTGAAAGTACAGAAGCTGGCTCTTTGCCTTCTGTTCTTTATTTCAGATTTTCAAGTTTTTCTGGTTCTTGCTCTTATCAGGGCTAAAGAATAATGGTGGACTTTACGGTAGGTAGAGACCAAAGGTTCTTCATTTTGAAGACTCAATTAGTTGAGTGCAATTTAAGAAGGCTGCACAGTTGAAGTAGGTTGAGCCTCAAAATTTTGTTTCTCTACAAGGCTTGGCATACAGATGTATACATTCTGTGTAAGTGGGTAGCTTGTAATAATTGGTCAAGTCTACTTTAAATAAACTGCTACTTGATTCATACAGGGATTCTATACCAAACTACTTTGTGGGGTGGGAAGGGGGTTCCTTTATACCTAAATGAAAAACCACTTGTGGGATTTGGGTCTTTAGAGAAAGCTCTGGTGCCTACATGCCCTTTCCTGAGCCCTACCGCAATCCTCACCAGGAGTCGATCCCTTAAGATATCCTCTTAACTGAAACTGATCTTATGGCAGAAGAAAGTAGAATTGACACTGATTTTCATCATTATACCAAGTCTCAGGAATGGCTAAGGGAGACCAGGGTTATTTGATCAGGAGGTATAATTTCCTCCCCTCACAGCATTGCCTCATAAAATAACTGGCACTTTTCATAAGAGCACTGGGAGATATAACAAAACAGTGGCTGCCAGCCACAGATTTCTGCTTCTACCCAAATCTTAACAAAGCATTACCAATTCTCAGAGGCTCTGTACAACAGTGTAGAAATCTGAGAAGTTGGTTAAACTCTCCTGGGGAATCTGTGCCCTGTGAATCTGGTTTTAGTTGAGCATCAGTGTTAAGAGAGAGAACTCCTTGCATTTTCCTTCTCTTTCTCCAATGAATTGGGGTTAAGGAAAAGGGGATCTGGGCTGGGAAGGAAAGGAAGAAAAGAAGCCAGGTACAGTGTAATCTGGAATGGTTTTTTCAGACCTTTTCATGGAGCCTGGGCACTGGACTTATTCAAGAGAATATATTGACTAGGATCCCCTATTCAAGGGACATAGGAAAACAAATCTTCCCAGGGCTTCCCAAGAATAGGTTCAAGAATTGAACAACAGCTCTAAATCCAGGATGAGTACAGGTGTGGTGGTTGTGGCTATATTTTTATGTTTTTCAAAACATCTCCAATTGTGTGGACAGAGGCTTTGAGAGAACTGGGTATGCTGAGAGGGCCCACTTGAGAACTAGAATGGGAAAATGATATTGAACAAGGGCCTAGGTTATGTTCAGGAATTATCAGCAAAAATTAGATACTCCATGACAAACCCTGGCTTCATTCAACATGGGCTGGTAGAGACCCCAGAATAAACTGATTTTGAATTCCCATTATTTCTAAGGGCACAGACCACAAAGTGACCATCAGAGAAAGTCTTGCTTTAGGGAACTTGCTAGATGGAACTATAGAGATGGAGGCAGGTTTAGCCTCAAGTCACCAAACTTTCTGGTAGTGGTAGGAGGTGGGGGGAGTCTATCCATCCATTCACATGGTCCTCCTGATGTGAGTCTCCAACATGGCTGAGGTCTTCCAAGACACTTCAGCCTAATCTTCCCTCTCCTTTCCCCATCCTGGCTTAAAGGAGTTGTGTGCATTGGAGTAGAAGCAAGGAAAGGGGTCAGGGGACAGTGGAAGGAAAACGGACTCCAATTGGCCTGGACTACCATCAGGCCACTGGGTTAAGGAAGGGAAAGTGGAAGATGGGTATTTCTGGGGTTCTCCAGTGAACCCAGATAGAATCCCTCGCCCAGAGCATCAAAAAGGAGGAAAAGAGACCAGAGGGCTAGGGAGGTGGGAGTGGGCCATCAGACATTGCTGATGCGCACACTAAGGACACTGCCTTCCTTTTCAGCTTGCTCCCTTAATGACTCCTCCAACTTGAGCTTTTCCAGGTCTCCATACCGTACATCACTGTCACGGAGACCACTAGGGGGGGCCACTTTCACAACTTGGTCAAAAAGGCTGAAGTCAGCTATGTATTTGCCACTGGCTGACAATGAGATGGCAGGTGTGAATTCATAGCCCCAAAGTATCTCCTCCGGCAGGTAGGAAGTGCGCACCTGGCAGGTGGCACTGGTGGATTCCACTGTCCCACTTAGGATCAGCACCAGCTCAAAGTCACCCTCACCACTGCGAAGTGGGAGATCTTTCAAAGGACTGGTCTCATCTACTACATGGTAGAAGGTAAGGGGTAGAATGAGGAAGGGGCTGTCAGAGGCTGTGTCTACTTGGAAAGTCACATTGACCTGGTTGAGCCGAATGTTCTCACCCTCCTTGGTCTGGTGAGTCTGAAGCAGTTTGCCTGTCACCTGGCAGCCAATGAGGAGGCTCTTACGCATATTGGCAACTCGGATCATAAGGCAGGGCTTCCCATTGTGAGAGGCTACAACTGCATGCTGACTGAAACGGATGGTCTCAGCCCGCTTTTTGGGTCGGGCAATCTTCGCCAGGAAGGTACCTGTGATGAAGATTTCAAGGATGGTGGTAAGCACCAGCTGGGCAATGAGAAGCACGATGGCCAGGGGGCACTCTTCACTGATGTAGCGGAAACCATAGCCAATGGTGGTCTGAGATTCAAGGGAGAAGAGGAAGGCTCCAGTGAGTGTGTGCACCTGTACCACACAAGGGGTGTGATTGGCAGGGGGGCCCAGCTCCAGTAGGTCCCCATGAGCCACAGCTACGAGATACCACACCACACCAAAGAGGAACCAGGTGCCTGCAAAGGTTGCAGAGAAGAGGAGAAGCTTGTAGCGCCACTGCATGTCAATGAAGGTTGTCCATAGGTCCTTGAGGTAGAGGAAACGCTTATCAGCAATATGCTCCATTCTCACATTGCTGCGACCATCTTTTGTCAGGACTCTCCGCCTTCGTATTCCTGGGCCCATAAGGGGTCGGCTTTCTGTCTGAGTGGTCTGACTATAATACACCTTGGCAACTGATGTCATCTGGAGGGATCAAGACAGCATAAAGGAGGTTATTGTAGAAATCCAATCAACTAGCCAGACATGGTGGTGCATGTGTAATCCCAGCACTCACGAGGCTGAGGCAGGAGGATTGTGAGTTTGAGGACAGCCTGGACTACATAGTGAGACCCTGTTCCAAAAACAAATAAATAAGGGAGGGAAGGAAGGAAGGAAAGAAAGAAAGAAAGAAAGAAAGGAGTCCACCCAAATCCTAGACACCACCCAGTAGACAGGAAGAACTAACAATCATTTTGATGCCACTTGTGTGTTCTTTTATTAGCAACCATTTATGGAGCACTTGCTATATGCCAGCTACTGTACAAGGTCTAGTAAGTCAAAGATGAAAAAGACATCATTCTGATTCTCTTAACTCACAGCCTAGTGAGGAACATACATGCTAAATAAGCAAATAATCTTAATACAGTCTAATATTTTAATTTTTAGAAAAGGAGAGGCAGAGAAGAAAGAGTAATAAGTTCACAGTTGAAAAGTGAGGACAAGACTAATAAGGGCTCTAGTGATCTTTTGCCACAGAACCAGATTTTTAATGGTATCTAATTCTGAAATAGGATCCCTCCCCACTCTCATAATATCTATCATAAGGCAAAAAAAGCCTATTCCATGGAAATCCTTCCAGGCCAATCCCTATTAAGATATACACACACCTTTAATTTCTCTATTCTCTCTCACAGTACCAAGTTAGTACCCACTGGTGATACTAACATGCTCATATAGCTGAAGAATTTCCCATTCTTCTACCCTCCAAGATGCTGTACAAGTACCCAGCCCATTTCATTTATTATCATCTGTTTGCATCACCTGGGGATTAGGGTCTAGGTTGATATTAGGAAGAGTACAAACAGGATTTGAGGAAAAAGAAATAAACAGTAGTGGGAGAGAAACAAAGATACTGAAACTTCCTGGCAGCATTAGGACATTTCCCATAAGGATTGGCAAAAATGCCAGATTGTAGGTAGCAAAACTGTCTTGACTAAGAGAAGTAGGAGAACATAGTAGTTAGTGGCTATGTCTGCACAGGCTCAAGTTCAGAATTGCTATTTGTCCTGAGAGTAGAAACTGGAACAGGCACTGAAATAGGATAATACAAGGTGCCTGATACCCCTGCCCAAGGAGTAACTTTGTACTTTTCCAGCAGAGAAAATTTTAATCACTCAAGCACTTGGACTCTTCTGGGAAGGAGCAAGGTAAACTCTGGGGATTTGGGCCTTTTTGAAGATCAGAGAAATTCATCACATCCTCATTCCAAAAGTCTGTTTTATCATTGTTCTTCATACTTCCCCTCCCCTATTTTCCCTACTGCCTTGTCCCTGGAAAATTCTAAATTATCTGAGTCCATCTATATATTGCCATCTAGGTAGGTACTGAATTAGAGACCACCAGTGGCCAAGAATCCCAAGAATGTTCAGAGGTAGCCAGGATGCTCATTTTACCAACCAGGAGACTATTTGGAACTTTTATTCATGTGAAACCACTACTCAATCAGACTCAAGTGCTATTCACTGCCCAATGTCCTTGGCGCCTTTGAAGCAAAAAGAAGCTCTACACTTCTGAAATTTAAAGAATTCCCATTTAGAGCTCAAATAGCCCTATTTAGTACTCAGTAGTGGTAATAAAAACAGCTACCACAATTCCTGTGTGTATATACCATTTTAGAGTTCACACATAAGCACAGCTTCTCATTTGATCCTCAAACTCTTGAAAAAATATAAAACCTCTATATGAGATTTTGAGGAATATTAGAAAATAGAGGAATTGCTGCAGAATTGGAAATGAGTAAACATAGTTTTAATTTTCAGAAAGGAAAATGAAGGGCCAGACATAGTGGTGCATGCCTGAAATTCCAGCTACTTGGGAGCCAGAGGTAGGAGGATCGAAGTCTGAGGCCAGCATGGTCAAAAGTGCAAGATCCTGTTTGACAAACAAACTAAAAGCCAAAAGGACTGGGGCATGGTTCAAGTGGCAGAGTGCTTGTCTAGCAAGCATAACACCCTGAGTTCAATCCCCAGTACTGCCAAAAAAAAAAAAAAAAAAGGAGGGAGGAAGGAAGGAAGAAAAAAAGGGAGGGAAGGAAGGAGGGAGGGAAAAGGAAAAATGAACTACCAATCTATAAACAAACAGGTGAGATCTTGATCTTGATCTTAGGTAGGATCCTTGAGTAGAATATTAAGATTATAAGTAACTGAGCAGGATAAGAGAAAGGAAGTTATCAGTAAGACTCAGTGTGGGTTTACTAAAAACAAGCCACATCAAAATCATTTCTTCTACGATAAGGTTATTAAAATAATAAATCAACTAAATGCAATAAAGCGTACCTAAGCCTCCAAGATTTTTGACAAGATCTGTAATTTTCCTTGGGGATAAGACAAAGAAAAGTGAACAGAAGGGTAATAAAATTAGGTGACTTAAAATTTTTAAAATCAGCAGTACTAGTGAGTGGGCCATGAATTAATTTTCTACTAATGTAAAAAAGAGCTTTATCTTTGGTCTTGCCCTATTCAATGTTCTTAACACTAATTTCATTAAAAACTAGAAGAACACTAGGGCCATCAATTATGTGGATGACACAAAGCTGGGACAGATTACAAATGCAAGGACTGGGAAGAAATGGGATCTAAAAGGAGCCAGATGAGTGAGCCAAATCTAACAAAAGGATAAAAATTAAATTATGTACTTGGGTCCAAGAAGTACCTAAGCAAGTTCAGGATTGGGAAGATGTGATTTAGCAAGCAGCAATGAAAAAAAAAGAAAGAAACATCAGAAAATAATCCAGCATGAGTTATTCATGTATTTTGTTTGCCACAAAAACAGTATCTTAAACCATAGTAGTTTTAGAGATGAAAGTCTCTACAATAAATAAATAAATAATTCTATTCTACTCAGTTCATCCCACACCTGCAGTATCCAGGCTCAAGGAACAATCAGGATATGAGAAAATTCAGGACCAGATCACATGAGAAATGGTTAAAGGAAATGGGGGGGTTAGTAAGGAGGAGAGACAATTTGAAGTATATAATGAATGTGTACAAATACTTGGCTTAAAGAGATGTCATATGAATAAGGGTTTAGACTAGTCCTTTGAGCTCCAAGAGGAACAACCGGGGCCAATGAGTTCAAACTACAGGGAGAAAGATTCCAGACTAATATTACAAAGGACATTATACAATCAGGAAGTCCAAATGTAAAAAGAGTTCCTTAAAAGTTGGAGAGTGCCCTGCCCATGAAGGTATTCAAGGACAGGTTGTACAAGCACTTTGCAAAGATCCTATAGATGAGATTAAAGCTGCAGATGGGTGTTGAAAGATTATCATTAAGTTTCTGACAACACTCAGAGGATCAGGAGGCCTGTCTCCTCCTCCCCATCTCTACCCCTGCACTTTCTATGGTGACATTCAGGAATCCATTAAAGTCCTAGGTTTGTGTTCAGGGAAGATTCTGCCTATCACGGAGACTGGAAGCTGTTAGCCCAAGGAAAGATTTGCTTATTCTCAAAATAATTATTTATAATTATCTATCACTTTAAAGTTTATGAAATCTGTCCTCATGTTGTGGGGTAGGTAGGAAAGACATCATTAGAAACTAAAGCTCAGTTTCTAAAATAATCCAAAATAGATTAGTGATAGAGTTGGAACCCAAACCCATGTCTTCTGGCTCCTGGTCCAGCAACTGCTGTTGTGGACCCCAGGTTCATTGTCATGGGTCTCATACTTTCAGGAGATGCCTCTATTGTACCAAGGCTGAGAGAGAAGACAGAGCCCAGAGCTGCAAGAGCCCAACATTAAGGCTATGGACTCATGGGCACTGGAGATTTTGGCTACTGGCTAGCCTCTTTGTTGCCTTTGGCTGTTGTGTTTGCCGCCTCCAACTGTTGTGCCTGCTGTTGCCAGCCTTTATATCTGCCACCTCCAGCTGTGATCTGCTGTTCCCAGCTGTTGTTCCACTTCCCACAGCCAGGCCACTTTGTTCTCTGGTGGCCAGAGTCAGAAGCAGATAAATAATCAGACACTCCACCCCCAAGCTGGCCAGAGCCTTGGGGAAGGAAGCTGGCCAAAGTTGTGGAAGTGGTTTGTTGCTGCTCCACCCAAAACATGCACCCTCCTTCCTCTAGAGGGTGCTATTTCCCTAAAACAGTCCAAGTCAAATAATCAGGGACAACATTCTGAAGACAAGCCTCTTAAGTAGTGAAAAACAAACAGGGACATCCACCGTCTTCCTCTTGTTAGAACTAAATTAATAATTCTTTTCCTAAAGCAAAGGCCAGTCATACCTACAGTGATGTCCAGCACGTTCTTCAGAAAATACCACTCCCACTTTCTGCTGTAAGCTCCTGTAAGCAACTTCTGGGGCTGCATTTCCATACCTGTGAACTCCTTTCTTTTACCTGACAGCCATGCTCCAGAATGAGTGGATTTATCAGAGCCTTTCTCAAGTACAGGATTGTTGTTGAGTAAAGATGCAGCTCTTACCACTCTCAGAACTAAAATTGGCCAAGGCCCCTATTACTTTTGGGATAAATCATAAGCCTTTTAGCATAGCAGTCAAGGTCCTTCATGATATGGTCTCTGCCTACTTCTTGGCCTTACCCTTGACAGTTTTCCACACATCCCTTGACTCCAGCTCTGTAAAGAACCTCTCTGTGAGTCTTTCTATCTTTGAATCTGCTTTTGCACTGCCCAGCTCTGTGACTACCTGATGACCTCCTCAAGTGTTAGTGATGCCCTTGGAAGTCTTCCTCACCCTCAAAGAAACAATCATCTTCTCTGTGTCCCCTCCTGTGCCACTCTACTATGGGTTTTCTAAGCACACTCCTCTGCATATTACCATTTTAAAACACCATAGTGATTTGAAAAGTTTATTTACCATTGTATGCCATCTGTGAGCCCTTAATTTAAGGCCTATGCCTTGCATCTGTTTTCTCAGAACCAAGTACACTTTGTTAAGAAAGCCCAAGTAAAGAGATGAATAAAAGTCTAGATTAGATATCAGAGGCCAAGTCAGGCTGCAGCCTTAATCCATCTCACAGGAGATACCTAGTTTGTGGAGACCTTCAGGGGGAGCCATGGTACAGCAGGTGGGGACTCAAGTTTGCCCAGGCTTCACTAATTCTGCAGAGGCTTGCGAATCCTTTTTTGGAGGGTGGGAGAATGAAAGCCCCAAGCCATCAGTGCCAGTCCTCATTTGGGTCACTTGATCTTTTGCAGGAACATAGTGAGTGCTATGGAGCAACTGGAGCTGATTGTGCTAAATTAGGTGTCTAGAAAGATGCTTCAACCCCCTCCTGGGGGGCAGCAGGTGGAGGGGCAGGAAAAAACTCCTAAATCCTGTCAGGCTGGAGTAAGGGACACCCCGCCCCAGAAAAGAACTTTGTTTTCTCTGTGGCAAGAGCATCTCTACTGAAAGGAGCTTTGGGATACAAATACTAAATGTATTTATTTCCAAATGTGGATTAATCTTCTTTCTTCTACTACTTGCTCTCCTCTTTAGTTCCCTGAATTGTTAAAGGTACCATCATTCTCACAGCTACCCCACACTCAATGTCTTCGGATCATATCAAATTCTCCTTCCTCGGTTCAACATTTACCTAAGGCCTTGCTCTGTGGATGTATTCCTTATGCCTCCTCCCCTTCATTTCAATGTGTTCATCTCACTTCAAGTCCTTAATGCTTTTTAGCTGAATCACTGCATAACCTTCTACTCATCTCCTATCTATGTCCATTTTTTTTCTTTTCAGATCTGTGTTATATTGCTACTCAATTATCTCCCTCAGTTATACTTCTGATCACAAATCAATGAACATTTATTTGGCACTTCACAAAGCACTTGCACATTTGATCCTCATGGCATTCTTAGGAAGTATTAAGATCACAGTTCTTATTTTATGGATGAGGGAACTGAGGCTCAGTGAGATGATATGACTGTAAATTTTGGAACTGGACTCACACTTGGGTCCTCTTGTCTCTAAATCCATCCACTTTCCATTACACTATAAGTATCTCAGTTCCTTCCCCAGCTCAAAAAAAAAATCAATGTCTTCTCATAATTTATCAAAAAGAGACCAAACTCAGGCTAGTATATAGAGCCTTCTACAATGTACTTCTAACCCTGCTTACCAGCTTTATTTCCTACCACTTCTCTTTGGCACATTTAGGCATACCAATAATGTGCTGCGAACTGCTACACTCACATAAAATTTCCTGCTTTCATGTGATGATTCATGTTCTTCCTGGCCTCCCAAGCCTAGTTCAGATGACCCCTCTTCCACAAAGCCTTCTCTGATAACCGTAGCCTTAAATAATGCCTCCTTTTTCTGAGTTTCCATTTATGTATATCTACACACATCGATAATTTTTATGCCATACCTCTTGGTACACGGCATATCATTTGTCTTCTACTATAAACAAGCTTTTGGAAGAAGAGTCTAGGCATAATATGTATTGATTACTCTAATGTTATGGCTTGACTATGACATGCCCTGAAAAGGCTCATATATTTAGGTTTGGTCCTTGATATAGCAGTGTTCAGAGGTACAGCCTTGAGAGGTAATCAAATCACGAAAGCATTAACTTCACCAATAATCCATTGATGACTTCATAGCTGAAAGGGTTATTAGGAGATAGGGCCCAACTGGAGGATGTAGTCACTAGGGGCATGCCCTAGAAGAGTGTATCTTGTCCTTGCCCCACCACTCTCTGCTTCCCACCTGTTGTGGAGTGAGCAGCTTTCCTCCACCTTGCCCTTCTGCCATTCTGTTTCCGCTTTGCCACATGTCTAAAAGCAAAGGAATTAGCCAACCATGGACTGAAATCTCTCAAACCATGAGGTAACATAAACCTGAAAGGGTTAAGTTGTTTTTCTCAGGTATTTTATCACAGTGACACAAAGCTGAGTAACACACCTAACAATTAGTAAAATGTATGGTGCATAGTGAGTGCACAGGCAGTATTTTATGAGAGAATTAATGAGTAAAGGGGGCTCCCAACCCACTCCAGCCATAGAGGTCAATCTAAGAGAATCAGAAGGGACACCATCATCACAGTAGGGCTGAAGAGGTATGGAAGCATTCATCCAAGGTAGAGTGCTTAGGGGAAAGGTAGTGGTGGGGGCACTGTCGCTTACTGAAGGCCTATGTTAGACTAGCACTTCACATTTCATCTTTGCAACAACTCTGTAAATCTGGTCCTACTGTCTCCATAATTACTGATGAGGAAAATGAGGTTCTGAGAGCCAGGTGACACAACTTACGAGTGGCAGAGCTAGAATTTGTACCTGGTCCCAACTGTATTCCAATGTTCTTTCCACTATTGCTTCAGACTAATCCTATAGTAAGTTTGCCTTCACCAGTCAAACCCAGTACTGCACAACCAGAGAAGATGACACCCAGAATGTGATGAGCGTTGGCAGGAGCCAGATCAGTGTGAAAAATTCACTTATAATGAAGCCCAGGGTGCACTAAATGGTTAGAGGCAGTACTCTTCCTCTGTGATTGCTTTCTGCCATTACTTTCCAACCTTTGTGCAACACTTAGTTACCCTCTCCATTTCCTTTTCTTGGACTCTCTTCCCAGCTCCCTTCTCATCTCTGCTATTATCAGTGCAGCCCTGCTTGCCCCTCTTACATTTCATCCTGGCTGTTACTAAAATGTTCTTTCCTTTCACCTTCCTCACTACCTTTTTATTCCCTACACATCTCTCTGGATCAACCTTCTTCTCATAGTTTCTCCAACCTCCTGTGTCTCCTCTTGGAGATCTGACTTTTTAAGAGTCTAATATGAAAAAATATTGTGCTATTCATCTAATAACAACTCTCTTTATCATGCTTTATCCTCCAATTCTTGTATATCCATCCCAAGCCCTAAATATCTACACTAATAGAGGCATTCTAAGCCATAAAGCCTCTTAAGTATTCTCTTTACTTCCTTCTGGAAAAAAAAATGTTGAGTTAGGGATTTGGAAATGGAATCAGAAAGGAGGCTATTTCCAGGAAGATAGAAGGAATATCCACTATAACTATTAACTAGTCCAATTATTTTAAATTAGGAGGTATTCCTGAAGTAGTCACTGTTGGATATAGATAAACAACTCCATATACAGAAATAAGGAATTATATTATAACCTTGTTCTCTGTCCCAGGCACTGTCCACTACACTTGTGTTAGGTATGAGGACAGCACTATGCACAGGCAGAGGGAGTTTGAGCCCTCAGTCAGAACTTGAGGCTGTGTAATCTCCAAACCCACATGCATCTTAGATAGCTGAGCTAGGCATGTGTCCATGGAGATGGAGCAAGAGAATCAGACATAAGGACGAGTGAGGCCCTGCCTGGACATAAAGGGCAGCACTGCTGGTGCAAAGTACTCTAGACTGGGAAGGGAGGCCCAAGTGCTGGTCTCAACTCTGCCGCAGACCCACTGTTAACTTGGGCAAATCCCTAACCCTCTTAACCTTCATTTCTTTCATCATGGAAGAAGGAGGTTATCAGCTCCTTGCTGTTCCAGCTAGCACACACACCTGTGTGTCAGGAGACACTCAGAGTCACGGGAGTCACTCCAGCATAGGTTCCTCAGATACCAGTTTTAAGTATTTTGAGTGAAAATAATATTCTAATATTATATAAGCATTGTGCAATGAAGTAGAATTAAATATTTACCTTACTTAAGATAAAAACAGGCCTTGGCATGGTGTTTCACATCTATAATCCCAGCTATGTGGGAGGCATAGATGGGAGTATCATGATCCCCAAGGCCAGTCTTGGGCAAAAAGTATAAGACCATACCTGAAAAACAAAAAGGGCTGGGGGGGGCATGACTTAAGTGGTAGAGTGCTTGCTTTACCTGTGTTCAAATCCCAGTACTGCCAGAGGGTGAGAGAGAGAGAGAGAGAGAGAGAGAGAGAAACAGATCTCAATGTCTAATACATAGCATTTGTGGCTCATCCCTGTACTTCTGGGCACAAGTTTATTGTCCTCTGCTGTTCAGAACACACTGCTGCATCAGTTTGCAGGTGCTGTGCTAGAAGATGGCTGAGGCCACTTCCTACTTTAAAACCCCTCATCCGACAGGATGTGGTAGTACACGCCTGTAATCTCAGCACTCAGGAGGCTGGAACAGGAGGACCATAAATATACTGAGACACTCTATTTCAAAAAAACCCCTCCCCATTCAGTCAACTTCCTCCCACTGTGGTCTGGTTCCATTCTTCCCACTACCCTTGATGGAGAGATGAAGCAGATACTCAGTCTCCTCTCACCAACCATCGTATCTGTTTTTGGATACCAAGTCCCACTTAAATAGCAACATTAGAGGCCTCCAGAAGGAGATCAGCTGCCCTAGAGACAGAAAAGAAGCATTTCTGGCCTTCCAAGTATTCTTAATGAGAGAAAGGGGAAGAGAAGAGAAAGGAGAGGGGTATAAGAGGAAGGCAGTAAGAAAAGCTCTGCAGGATTATGTAAGCTCTTAAGGCTGGAAGAACAATGGAGTTGGGTTTGGTGTTCTTTTAAAACTTAATGTCTTCATTCATTAATCTCCCGCCTGTCTTTCCCCCAAGGAAAACAAATAGAAATGGAGCCAGATGCACACAAATCTTGAGGTACAGGAAAAGAGGGCAATGTGTGTGTCCAGGGACCTGACTTTCAAGCTGAGTCACTGCTGCCTCTGTCTCCCACCCTTGAGTCTCCTTCCCCTTGGCCCTCCCATCCTCTAGCCCCAGCCTGACACCAAGGCCCTGGCCCCGGGAAGAATAGGCTTTTCTTCCCTTGTGTCAACGTTTGGAAAGTTCTCATAGTTTGATCAAAAGAAAGGATAAAAGCCTTCAAAGCATTTCCTGGGAGCCTGTGACCTCTGCCTGGCCCTACTGACTCCCCTGTGTGTTTTCCAGTCAAGAGAGGGAGGGACAAAGAGATGGGGCCATGTCAGATGTTCTCCTCTGTTTAGAAACCACTACTGCCTGTCAGTGTGGGCTAATGGGGCAACAGCCCCTTCCTCTATCCCAATTCCTAAGCAGTCCCTTCTGTCCTCTTTGAGAAGGGAACCATGTTTCTGCAGAGAACTCCCAGAGAGTGGCATTTCAGGGACTCTCTTTGCCCTGGCTGGGAGGATGACTTCATGGCACATTATCTTTTTGTGCACCTGCTCTCCCAACCTTCCACACCATCCTCAGCACACTTCCTCCCTGAGTCGTCGTCTGGCCACAGTATCTGCTCCCAACTGTTGTCTGGTGCAGCAGAACTGCACCCCCTGAGCTCTGCAGGGAGCTGGTCCTTTGTGAGGAGCTTGGCACTGTGCAGAGTTCAACTGAGGACAGAGCTGCACCACTGCCTCCTCAGCCCCAGCTCCGGTAGTCCGGAGAATGTCCTAGCCTGGCATCATCTGGGTCATTACCTCTGAAGAACATCTGCTTGAAGATGTTAACACACCCCTCCTCACGTTGACTGCAGTCAGAAAAATCCATTATCAGTGCTAAGATTCAGCTGGAAGCAATAGCATAGTTGGAAATAACTCCTGTTGTCATTGTTTTCCATTGTTATTAGTAAGACATGAGCTAATGAAAAAGTTCCTAAGGACACAGGAAAATCTGAGGGTCTGGGTTAGGTTAGGGAGAAAACAGAGTCATCATCTGAACATGTCTGTTCAGGATCTTACTTTCATGTGTCAGTTCTGCCCTAGATCTCCAATCACTCACAGCCTCACCTAGATCCGCAAGATTCCAGTTGAACATAGGAGACTCTATGTTCAACTTCTCTCCAACTCTATTGATTGAGGGAATCAAACTAGTTTAGTTATTAGAAGTGTTCTTCCAGACAAAGTCGCCTCCACCCCATTCCCTGCTGAGTTTCCAGCAGAAGGGGGTGGCAGGATTACAGGTGGGTGGCAGGAGAAGAGAAAGGGAACTCCTACAAATCTCAAGCTTCACCAGCCACCTGACTCTTGGGCCTTGTGCTGAAGATTTACCTCCCCACCACCAGGGGGCAGGGCTCTCCAGCAGCACAGGCTGCTCTTGCCTGAGCTGCCTGCCCTCATAGACTGACCACCCCACCAACATCCCAACCCACTCTTTTTACTGTTGGATTAAACCATATGTAATTGCCAATTAAAAATAAATGAATCTCATATTAAGAAATATAAAATGATTCAAATATAATAGTACTAACAATAAAAACAATAGTAGTAACCACATTTAGAGTATTGGGCTTCACAATTAATAAAGCACTTATACAAATTCAGAATAATTCCATTTGACCCCCCACAGCCACTGGGTAGCAGTGAAAGCAACAGGAAGCTCTCTCCAAGGTCAGAACTGACCTTCCAATCATTAAATTCAAGGGCATTTTCTCAGTCCTCAACCCCAGACGTCACTCTACAGCATTTGACACTGGTGACCAGCCTGTCCATTCCTGACATGCTTTCTTTTGGGTCTATTGCACTACCATGGAAATCCACTGATTTTATAGATCTTGGTGAGCCATGCCACTTCTAAGCTTCGTGATTTGGGGCAAGTCACTTAAACTTTTGAGTTTCCATTTCCTTTTTCTGAAAAAAAAGGACCTTAAAATATTGAATCATTGGGGGAATTAAATGAGATCTTGCACCTGAAAGCACTTCATGAGTTGGGAAGCACTAAGTATGTGGAGAGTCTTATTATTCTCTGACAATCATGGACTCCAGATTCTCTCTTACCTCTATTGACTTTTGGTTCATGTCATTTGCTGTAATCTCTCCTCTGCCCCTTCAGTGTTGGCATTTTCAGACATCCACCTTGGTTCTCATCCCTAATCATTGTACCCTCCCCACCTTGACTGGTCCAGCAACTCCCATGGATTCCACCTCACCTCTGCTCTCTCTATATCCAAGTATTTACAGGCTCTTTCTATCCAGAACATTCCTATTTTACTACGTGCAGACCTGTGTCCTTTCCCTCAGAGACTCTTTTGTGTTTCCCCTCTGGTTCACAGAATTACCATCCATTCAGTGCCCAAGCTGGAAACCTTACAGTCATGGCTTGTGTCTGTCTCTCTTGCCCCTCATCCAATCAGTCATCTGGTCTTATCAACTCTGCCTTTGCAGGCGTCTCCATATTCTTTGAGGCTGCCCTCATTCAACTTTGTATTCTCTTATACCTGAAATTTCCCAGTGATCTCCTGGTCCTCCTGCCCCCAGTCTCATCTTCCTCAACCCTACTTCTTGGCTGCTACAGTGCTTTCTACAGCATGTTCTGACAGTTCCAGCTTTAATGAGTTCCCATAGATTTTGCAATGAAATCCAAACTGCTTGACGTGGAGTTCAGAGTCCTTAACTATCTGCCTCACTTTTTGTTTTTGTTGCTTTTGTTTGTTTTCTGAGATAGGTTCTCACTATATAGCCCAGGCTGGCATTGAACTTGTGATCCTCCTGATTCAACCTCCCCAGTGCAGGCTTGTACCACCATGCCCAGCCTCCACCTCACTTTTCACAGCCTCTCTTTTGGCTCCTTCTCTCCATGTCCCCACATTCCAGCCATGGAGAACATGATTTTCTCTCCACTTGCCTGTCACCATGCCTTTGCTCCTGTAGCTCTCTGCCTAGAATGTCTTCCACTGCCCCCAGCTCTCACTAGGCCCTCTAAAATCCCTTTCATCCTTCAAGGCTCTGACCAATGTCCTCTGTACTATGGAGGTTGCCCCCAACTCCCAGGTAGAAATAGTTAGTTCCCAGGACACCTTGCTTAAAAATCTTTGTCCTTTTCAGGAGACTGTGAACTTTTTGAGGGCAGGAACTATATCTTGGTCATTTTATTAAGCTGGAACCTTTGAATTTAGCCTAATTGCTTAATATAGGACTTGGTATTTTGGGGTGATTCTGAGCTAGGTATGTCAACTATACATCATGTATGATCCATCATACACACACACACATACAAACACACACACACACACATGCTTAGCAGTTATCAATAATTCATCACAGTACTCTTTTTCTTACCAAGCCTCAGAATCTTTTCTTTCTTTTTTTTTTCTTTCAGAATCTTAACATGGTGACACAGAGAACCATTTTCAATCAAATGGAGTTAACCTAACAAATGAAACTTATTTGTTTTCTTGGCATGTCTGGGTCATAGCCACTATTTGCCATCCTGGTTTGTGTCATTTACTAGCCATCAGAACTTCAGTCAATCTCTCAATCTCTCTAGGGCTCGTTTTCCTCATATAAAGAGGCAACAAAACTTTGCATTGTATGCTGAGGATTACATGAGATCTTAAGGCCCTTATGCAAATAAGGATATTATATTATCCTACTTTGCAGATGAAGGAAAAATTCCACTGAATTAGATAAAGTAAGACTCAGAGAGATAAAGTAACTTGCTGACATTATTTAATGTCAAGACACACCTCTATCCCCAAGTCCCATGAATTTTTACTCATATTGCTCCTCCCAACCCAGAGGGCTTGATGATGCTTAGCTAAATCACTGCCTTATTTCTGCTTTCTCTAGGAGAAACAATGATTTGTGGGGTAGGATTTACTATAGTCCCAGAATTCGGAGGGCTTCCAACTTACCACTCTTTCTCACCCCCCTACCATTCCCAAGATGAGTTTTCCTTCAAACTCTCTTAACTTGCCAAAAGGTGAGGAAGGTCTGTGGCACAGAATACTGAAGAGCGCTAAGTTCCTCCATTACTCCCTGCTGACCCCTCATCCCTGTACCTTCTCCTAAACTCAGGGGCTTCAGAAATCTGGCAGGCTTCTCTAGGCGCAGGAAGTCAGTCCTTGGAAGATTAAGTTCTGTCACTTGATCTGTCATCAGAGTCTGGGAAACTAGAGAGTGCCCACGTTTTTACAAGAGATCCCAGGTGGGGATCCCTATCTTAGAGAAGAAAGGGAGACTGATGAGATTCCAGCAAAAGGGCTCTTTTCTATGTACTTGCTCATCTGTTATCTTGAAGTTGCTTTGGCTTGGCCTACTTGGTGAAGGGCCCAAGAAACAGCAGAAAAGGCACTCCCAATGAGGATGCACTCCCAGATGCAGCTCCTGCATGGGTCATTTTATAGGCTCTCTTTTTCCAAGAAGGACATCCTTGTCTTCCCAATAAGATTCTTAACCAGTATTTTGCTCATCTTTGTGTTCTCCTTAGTGCCTGGTATTTCTGGACTTAAAAACAACCAATAGGATTAATATTCTACATTACATTTTTCTTCCTTGGACCTCCCCTTTCAGAGTGTATCATACTTCATCCTCAGGAAGACCTTTCTCTGAGCTTTCCATTGAACTTTTGGGCTGTTGGTGCCACTGACTCAGTCCCTATATCAGTCTTTACTCTAGACTGAGGAGCCATCTTTTCTTTAGCTTCCCTTGGTCCTCACTGCAGGCCATCCTCAGCTCCACCTCATCAGCACTTTCCCTGCTATCATAGTGAAGGTGGCCATATGGGGAAACTGAGTCCTGCAGTAGGTAAACTGTGCTTAGCAGAAGTGCCTCAATACCAGAAATCTAGAGTCTTCCTTGGAAGGTAGACTCCTCTTTTATGGTGGAAAAGGGAGAAGAAGAAGACACTAGGCTTGGGCCCAAAATAGCTGCATAGACAGGCAACAGAAGACTTGAAGCTTCACTGGGGACCAACAGATCCTACTAGGGAGCTGAGGGCCTCCAGGACCGTGTGATCAAGATAACAGCGATGAAAAGTCAGAAAGAAGGGCCAAAGAGAAACAGAGAGACCCACCTCTAAAACTCATAAGAGGACAAGTGGGACAGAGTCCATTACAATCTGGCCTCCCTCTGCTGACCTCTCCGGCACTAATGTTATCTATCCTCTATCCACCACTCACACATGTTCTGCATCCACCAGCCACAGCAAGCTTCTCTCACTTCTAGAACACACCATGCTTTCTCTTACCAAATAATGAGGCCTCTTTCCTGGATAACTTGTCCTATCCCATATTGCTTAATTTCTACTCTTTCTTCAAACCACAGATTAGATGCCACTTTTTCTGGAAAAACTTTTAAGGGTGCCCCATTTTCACATGGACTGTGCTCTCCTCTGTGTTCTCACTGTACCATGAACATCCTCATCCAAGTCCTTTCTGAGTCCCAGAATTATGCTAAGTGTTCCATGCATGCAGCATGTCATCCTACTCTCCCAAGAGGCTGGGGATAGCTGGTTGATACCCCTCATGTTAATGGCATGGAAACTAGACTTAGAGTGTTAACTGATTTGTCCATAAGGACTACTAGTAGGGATGGTGCTGTCAGCTGAACCCAGGCCTGCTTAAACCAGTCTGCACATGTCATCTTGCCTCTGGGTTATAGGATGTTGGCACTGGGAGGCCCCCATGATCATCCCATTCAGTTTCCTCATTTTACAGAAGAGGAAGCCAAGGCATAAGTAAAAGTGAGTAACTTTCTCAAGATCATGTGACTGTCCAGTACAGCATGTTATACTGTATCAGAATCAGAGAAATAACCTTGGTCTTCTTCATCCCAACTTTTCTCTTCCTACAAGATCTGATCCTGGGTTCCAAAGTACTAGTTGTCCTTTCTCCAGCCCCAGCCCAGGATATGTTTGATCTAACTCTTCCTTCCATCCTTCTTGGGGTCTCCCTCACTCCCTGCAGCAGCTGTCTCAGAAACATACCAACAAAAGAGTTAGAATAAATAGCAAATAGCGAGATCTCTGGGGAGAGGAGAAGACACATTCAATGATGTTCTCAAAAGGAGATGTGAAAATGGTCAAGGGAGTTCCTCTGAGACAGTTGGAAATCCCACAGCCCACAGAGTGCTCTGGGAGTCATTGAAACTATCACCCAGATCACCCAGCCTTTGTTCAATAGGTGACTAAATGGGACCTCTCCTCACTAGGGAGGGTGATACCTTAAACCCGGGAAATTCTTGCCATTAGGTCAAATTTTACCTGCTGCTATCTAAGCAACTTGTTCTTAATTTGCATTTTTGGTGGAGATAGAGAGTCATTGGTACTCTGTATCTATTATTCATATGTGAAGAGTTAAACCACCATCCTTGGCAGGTCCTCTCATCTCCCTTTCTTCTCGGGGCTACTGTTCTGTGTGTGAAGCACACCCTCACAGAGAGGTTTCAAGGGGTCCACCCTCATCCTGAAAGGCAATCTCTATCCTTTCCCAGGTTTTCCCATATAGAAAAAGGATGGGGCAGGGCTGGCATGCAGACACTGACTGGATATGGAGCTAGATTTAGAAGTGAGTGTTTCTCTGTCCTCCCTCCCAAAATAACTAACTGCTCCAGTTGAGCAGGAGGGGTGAAGTTCCACTTTGGGCAGGACTCTTTCTCCAACATGGGACATTAAGAGGGACCTTTGGAGCACCAGAGTATAATGGCTGGATGAGGTACAAAGACAGATGGAAGAGACAGTTTAAGCAGAACCCAGTAGTCAGAGTGGGGCATCTAGATAAGCAGTGGGGGTAAGAAATAGAAGGATCCTGCAGTTCTTTGTGCAATTCTTATGTAAGGGAAACATCTTGAAGATCAGCACTCAAGTAAGATTTGTTCAGGAGCAAACCACTCTCGGCTTAGGTCTCTATTTAGTGGAGTTGCTACAGCTGCAACCCCTTCCATTTCCCAGGTCCCAGCACACTAGGTGGAGTCTGCCCTCAAGTGTCTGTCCCATGCTGCTGGAAGTTGCCCCAGACTAGAATAGAAGGAAGAACATAGAAACACCTCCCCCCCCCCCAGGTTCTCATAGGATCTGAATAGGATACTAGCTGGAAAGATCAGAGCACAGCATCACAAAAGACTGTAGTCAAGGGGTAATGGAGTGGCTCAAGTGACAGAGTGCCTGCCTATCAAGCATGAGGCCCTGAGTTCAACTACCAATTACTTTTTTTTTGACCAATTACTGTCAAAAAAAAAAAAATACTAGTAGTCAATACAGGTCTCCAACTCTAAGTCCTGCTTAAAAATAAAAAAGGTGGAGGATTACTCTCTTCAGCAGTCCACAATTAGTAGTAAGAGTGGGGCTATGGGGAGGGTAGGAAATGGAAGAAGGTATGCTCAGTCTGCCTTGAGGCAGAAGAAGAGTTAAAATGAACTTCTGGTACATTTAGAAGCCTAGTACCTTGTTCTTTTTCCTACCTCCAAACCCACCATGCCCCTACTCCTTCAGGAAGAAGGTGAGAAAAAGATAGCTCTGGTAAAATTCTTTGGGGGCAGAAGGTCATCTGAGTGGAGCCAGAGACAGTAAGTACAAAAAAAAATGAAGCAAGCAAATGAACAATAAAAACTAGAAGCAAAAGACCTCCATTCTAGCCCAGCCTTGCCACCAACTGCCTAGACACCTCATCTCACCTCTCAGAGTCTTGCTAGGAAAATGATAACTGTCCTGTACCCCTCACTGGGCTACCTCAGTGGCTGGGATGTGCCCAGGTACACTGGGCAAATGCAAGTATGACCATCCTGGATCTGCACTGGGTTGAAATACGGGCTAGCTATTCACATGTACCTCTGTCCTGTGAGCTAGACTTAGTCTGGGTCAGGGGTCCTGGCCCATCCCATGGTTGGGGTGGGGGTGTAGGAGCCATGCTTAGAGTTCAGCAGAGGCTGTGTCTGTGGTTAACGTATAAGCAAGTGAGGTCTGGAGCAGCAGGACCAGCAGGACATTCTCCGCCTCAGGGCCACATTCTTGAGGTCACAACAAGTGCAAACTTGTTATAACCTGTGTCAGAGCAGCAGAGGGCAGCTGGGGCATGAATGGGGGATGGTGCTGAGGTACCTGTGGCTGCTGGAGGAGGGCAAGAGGGAAAGGGGTGGAGTGGGTGGGAAGGAGGTGTGCAGGTGCATATGCTGGTGGACTGTGACATGGACATGTGGTCTGTGAAACGGGCTTGGTGTGCTCCGTGTGGGCACATCCGCTTGGGCATGTGGGTGAGGGGGGGTGTGTGTGGGACTGCATAGATGAGTGTGTGCCTATGTGTCTCCGCATAGATGAGCCCAAGTGTGTCTCTGCAGTGGGAGGAGGAGGGGGTTGGGCGGCCACAGGCCCAGTCTGGGCAAATAGAAGGAGGTGTGGGCAGGCTGTGCGTGCCCCTGCCCCAATCAGGCCTCACAGACCTGCATTCCAACTTCCTTCACAGACTGCCCCCGCCCTTGAAAGCCAGGCTGGTCCCCTCCACAGTCAGTCCTGTCAAATGCCTATTTCCCCAGCCTGCCCAGGGAGTGGGGGTGGGGGGCAATTGCCCTGCCCATCCCCCTGGCCTTGGGCCCACTCCCCCGTGCTGTGCTCTCTGAGCCCTCCGGACACTAGGGCGGGCAGGGGGTGGTGGGGGGAGGCTCTGAAAGCAGGTGACTGTTTGGGGGAACTCAGGGACAGAGCCCCCATTGTGCCCGCCCCAGGGCCGCCTCAATGGAGCTCTCTGGCACAAAGGGGCTTTGACAATGGGCAGGACATTGGTATGCAGAGCCAGCCCCGAAGCCATCGCTGTCCCACAGCCCAGGGGCGGGAGCTAGGGGGCTGCTGGCAACGGGAAAGACAGGGGGTAGGGCTGGGCTGAGTGTGAGATCTTAGCCCTCTAGGGCTTCCTTGGGGGCACTGACCAGGAGTCAGGGAGGGAGACCTGACACCCAAACTTGCCACTCATCAAAGAGGACTGATACAGAGAACTCCAGAGGAATGAGAGGGAGCGGGGCGGGTCTTCGAGAAACCAGGACCCTTGGTCCCAGGTGACTCTTGAAAGAAGTGGATGGGCAGTCTGAGTTCACCCACTTCTTACCTCAGTTTTGCCATATTAAAGGGAATTGTGTAGGTAAAAGAGCAAAGATAGCAAGGTCTAGAGCACTAGATAGTAAGGTCAGTGGTCAAGCTTTCAGGGTGGGGATAGGATCTGATCCTCCAAAATTCAGAAAGAGCGTGTGCTTACGGCTTGGAGTCCTTGGACTTCTGCTTCCCTGGGTTCCACCCTCTTATAAGACCTCCACTACTATGGTTGTGGGGACTGTGGAAGCCACTATGGAGGAAGCAGGCACAGTGATTCAGTACAAGGAACCCTACCCTGTGAGCTCTTTCAAGGAGGTCAGCCTGAACAGACATGGGGGGTGGTGGGCGGGGGAGGCGTAGGGAATAGCCACCTAGCTCAGGGGAATTGGGCCAAAGAGCCACTGAGCCAGGACTAGCTGTTCTGTAGTAATATGTATCTTCCCCCATCTACCTGCTTCCTTCCTACTGTGAGAAGAGCCCTCTCTTCTCCTGCCCAGGGAGTCCCCAGAACACCAGCTGCCTCACCCAAAGCTCCATGTCTTGCCTCAGCACTACAGCCAAACAGCAGACAGGAGAGGGCTCCAGGTCCTGGAGAGGTGGAACATCTGAGAGGTAGGCAATGAACTGGCAAGGGGCTGCAGGCAGTGTGCAGGGAATGGGCACCACCTGAACCACAACATGGCCTAAACATGGACTTCCTCTGCCCTGGGCCAGTAAGCCCCAGATGGGAGGGCTGGGAGCACTTCATAGAGCTGCTGTCTGCAAGGCAAGACAGAAAAATCTCCCAGGCTTAGAAATATCTTTCCAACTTTCTTTCTCCTCTTTTTAGTTGCCATTGATGTCAGGAAATCACTTTTAATATCTACCCTCCTGGCTGCTGTATTATATGAGCCCTGGGTGGCTTGCTTGGGATTTCTGGAATCTGCTTCTTTTCCCTTCTCAGGACTCCCCCCAACACACATATTCAGAGTCTAGTGGGAAGAGCACAGGTCTCAGAGAACCCTGTTAACTTTCCCTGGGGCCTTGCACAAGTCACTTGCCCTTTGAGACAAGAGGCCCCCTTCTGCAACATGGCAGGACTGCTTCTGCATCTTCCTGCTTCTGGTCTGATGGGAAGTGGATTCAGGGACAAGGCTCTGTAATTTCATAAGAGCTCCCATTATTGAATATGTCACCTGAAGTTCCTCAAATTGGCAGTTCTCAGAGTGCAGCCCAGGGACACTTAGGGGTCCCTGAGACCCTTTGAGAGCCTTTATGAGGTCAGATCTTTCTCCATAGCAATGCTAATATTATACCATTTGTTCTTTTCACTTTCATTATTTCAAGGGTGTTCAGTGGAGTTTCCAGAAGTTACATGACATAGGGTATTGCAACATATTGTATGTAGAAGCAGATAGAAAAAACCACTTTTTTATTAAGTTAAACATGAAAAAGATTTGTGAAAAGGTAAGACCATGTCATCCTTAATAAACTTTTGTTTTAGAAAGCACAGCTATTTTTCATTAAAATATGTCCTTTACATTAATGGGCAATGGGTTAATTGTTATTTTTAAATGAATTAATAGATTTTAAGTCTCCCCAGGGTTCATTTTTCTGGGGGGAGGGTCAGTACTAAGATTTGAACTCAGGGCCTTGTACTTGCTAGGCAAGCCCTTTACCACTAGAGACATGCCTCCACTCTTTGTGTTTTAGTTATTTTTCAGATAGGGTCTGTGTGTTTCATATGGCCAGTCCTGGACTATCATCCTCCTCCCTATGCTTCCCACATAGCTAGGATTACAGGCATGAATCACCACACCTGGCTTGTTTGTTGAAATGGGGGTCTCATTAACTGTTTTGCCGAGGCTGAACTCCAACTCAATCCTCTGGATCTCCACCTCCCGAGTAACTGGGAATACAGGTGAGTACCACCACTTCTAGTTTCCCCCAGGGTTCATTACTAACACAAAGACATGGAGTCTTCAGTAATTTTTTAGAATAAAGGAATCCTGAGATCAAAAGGTTTGAAAGCCACTGTTCTAGCTAACATGATACTCACCCTCTCCTTTTACCAGCTACTCTTGTCTTTTTTGTCATAGAGTCAGCCAGGGGTTTAGACATGGAGCAAGAATGTGCATCTGCATCCAGTAGATGGGACTGAGTGCAGGGGTGGAGCTAAGGGGGCTATTCCAGGGAGACTGTAACAAGAGGCCAGGCTCACACCCAACTTGGGAGGTGTGCCCACATCTCTCACCTTGCAAGCCCTGCTCAGAGGTATACACAAGACAATGAGAACTTCTCAGACTGGACTCTGACCTCTACCCCCTATTTCCACTCCAGACTCCAGCTGACAAGCCAACATCAGACTGGAATCAGACTTCTCTGGCATGGGCCTGGATACCCACATTTTTGTGTGTATTGGGCCAGCAATGCTTAGGGGACTGGAATTTGACGTTTTTAGGGTCTGCTGTTTGTAATCTTCAGGTGAAGCCACCTCCACAGGATGGTGCAATTGTTAGGACCTTTCTTGAGTCTCCCTAGAAAGTTGAATAATGGGGTCTTACATATATCCTACTGCAGGATACCCACATAACCCTCTAAAGTCAGGGTTCTCTCCTCAAATAAGTAAACAGGAAAGTTTACTGACAAGAGTCAAGCTGAACAACAGCCACTCTGCATCCTAGGAACCAAACCCTTTGCTGGGTGCCAAGGGGTCCAGGGAGAGAAGAGATTCTGCCTTTGCCTCGGGGAGTCCCTACTCTGACAAAGAGCTCTGCCCCAGAGGAGCCCTCAAACTAATTAGAGGGACAAGATGCTCCTTTGACATCACCATGCATAGGGCATCCTGGGCAAAGTCACAGATGAAAAGGGAAAGCAAGATGGCAGAACAGAGAGGGAAATAGGAAGATGGCAGTTTGCAGGAGGATGGAACTCAAAATGGCCTGTGTGAGGAAGAGACTGACTGCCCTCAGATGTGGTTTGCCTGAGTAGAGTCTGAAGAACACGGTTCCAAGAGATGGGTGTGCTAGAGGGGTGACTAGAAAATTTTCATGTGATGACACCAGGAGTGTCTAAGTTAGGAAGGGGCAACATAAAACTGATGCTTCATGGTAATTCTATGGTGTAGTAAAAGGATGGGATCAAGGAGAAAGAGGCTACAGTCAGGAAGGTCATCAAGGCGGTTGCCATAGGCAACCAGGCTGATCAGAGGACAGAAGTACAGGAGGGTACATCAACCTGAGATAAGTTAGGCCAAACCTGCACAGGAGGAAAGACAAGGGATGAAGAAGAGAAAAGAGCCAGGCAGGGCTATGGGTGGAAGCAGGGACAGACATATCTCATGTCTAGGGATAGACAGACATATCTCTAGATGTAGAAATAGAAAGAAGCTGGCATCCTTGACTGAAGCACAGAAGTTGCTGAAAATGGGCAGAGAAACTGTTTTGGGAGACACTCAACAGCAAAGTTCACAGTTATTGAATCTGACTTGAAGACAGTACATCTGCTGGGCAAAACACATTGGAAAGAGGAACTGTAGGCATGGAGACCCAGCCTCAGGTGATGGCCAGGCTGTTAGAGTGAAACAGAAACTTCATCTTAAACTACGTGATAATTCTTCTGCCCTCTCAAACTCCAGAAGGGTGAAGGACAAAGACCTAGAACAGAATCTCAGTAAAACTACCACAAAGTGCTGGGACATGGCACAGGAGCCAGGAAAGATGACAGAGTGAAAACAGTCAGAGAGGCTTGTGAACTCTAACAGCCAACTGCACTTTTTACATGCTAAACCCCTTCTAAACCCTTTACAAATATTGACTCTTTTAATCCTCACAACTATTATTAGCCCTGTTAGTTATAAGAATGAGGAGACTGGTGTGGTTACTAAGTGGTAAAACCAGGACTTAAACCCAGGAAGTCAGACTCCACAGGTGTGCTCTTAACAAGTGTGCCTAGTGTCTCTTAGAGCAGGAAGCAGGTCTGGGACAGCAATACAGGGCCTCACTGCCATCCAATAACCCCTACACCTCCAAGCTTCATAGCTCTTCTCAGAAGCCTTAATTATGGGCTTTTTTTCATTTGGGGGTTATTTTTTGGTTTTGCTTTTGGTTGTTCTCCCCACCCCAGAAGTTTCTCTCCCATTCTTTTCTAATCTTTATTTCAAATGTCTTTCCAGCTATGGGATGTGCTTTCTGAAATCTAAACATGTCATTCCAGCTGCAGTCTCAACTCTCTTCCCAGGTTTTCTGCCTCTGGAAGAGCTGTAGAAGGGCTATATACCTCCCCCCCCCACACACACACACACATCTTACACCATTTTGAAGGTCTGATGTGCTAATTCAGTCCTCTGGAGCCCCCACTTCTCCAACTTCCTTCTGCAGACCACACAGTTCAGTTCTGACTTCTCTCCCACATTACAGAGCCAGACCCTCCCTTCCCCGCTACCTCAAATCCAGGCTCCAGGCTGGCAGATACCCACAGGAGGGTTGTTCCCACAATTCCTTTCTCTTTGCCCTTTCAAGGTTCTGATGGGGGAGGGGTAAAGAGGGGCCACCCAGGATGCACTTTCTCCATGAAGAATGGCAGCAACAGGGACACTAAACTCAGATGAGGGAAGAAAAAGCATTGGTTGTGGAAGGGAGAGAATGAGGTGACACCGCCAACTAAAAAAGCTTCCGCTCCCAGACCCACCTTAGCCAACCACCCTTCATTGAGTGCTAAAACATTTGGATTCCAAACTTCCCATTTCTCTCCAATATTTCTGCAGTTTCATCTCAATGATGTGCCTTGTGTTATCCCTTCTCTCTGCTCCTTTCCAGGGCCTCACTACTGTCCTGTACAGCTTGGCCTCAGCCTGGACAGTAGCACTGACCAGTCAGGCAAGAGAAGAATCTAGGCCAGGGAAGGAAGGGAGAGTGGAGGTTTTTTCTTCCATCCTAAATAACCTCCAGTAGGAAAACTTAAGGACTCCATCACCCTATGTCTCTTTCCCTACTTGCCAATGCCTAAGAGCCTCATCCTATTTTTCCATCTCTGTACAGAAACCCAGCATTTTGCTAAGATGCCCAGCAATCTCCTTTAAGAAAATGGGCCTTGCTGCATGACTCACCCCAAAGAGCCCTAAATCCTTTATCCCACCAATTCCAGGATGGATTCCAAAGAATTAATCTGAGCCCACCCAGATCCAAGCGTCCAGTCTCCTGGTCCCTAAGGGACAGGGGAAGGAAGGCCCCTGGGACTACTGCCAGTCACCTCCTTTCTAGCCCAAGCCAACAAAGCTGTAGCTGTAAATGAGCTCAGGCAGAGTGCTGCAGGTGGGGGCTACACAGAGGAGGTAGGGGATGCCAGCAGGCAGACAACTAATCTCCCCACATAAACATATGCACCCAAAGGCTGGATGTGGGGCAGATGCTGGGGATATAGGTTTTATTCCATCAACGGAGGAGGGAGGAGTGGGATTCTACATTAAAACTGCAGAAGGAATGGGACCATAACCCTGTTTCTCCTGCCACTCCCACAGCACACCCCCTCACTCCCTGTTAGTGGAGTCATTGCCATTTGATATCCGCTGAGACAACTTGGCTGCTCTGGGTTCTGGGTGGGGGCTGGGGGATGGCTCAGAAAACAGCAGCTCCTTTCAGGACCCATGTTGGCAAGGACTTTGGGAGGCTGGACTGGCCCAGATCACCCCCCAACTCCTCCTCCTTCCTTCCATCCCTCCCTTACCACCACCACCACCACCAAAGGACTGGGAGTGGGGGACAGAAAGGAGTTGGCACTGCCTGGGCAATGCCTATTGCCTTCACAGTCCAGCTCTGGACCCTCTCCCTGGCATACTGCCTTCCCTCCCTTGCCTCCTCCTTTCCTCCTCTCTGAAGAATCAGCTATGAGCCAGGACACCTGGCTCCTTCTACACTTAGTCCCCCATACCTAGTCAACACCCTGAGGAATTAAGAAGCTCTACCATTTGGCACAGGATGGCACCCACCATCATGCCAGGAACATGTTCAAAACTCCTTAAAGATCAGGGAGAAGGTTTCAGGATGAAACTAAATTGAACTCACTGGTGGGTGGCTGTTGTCCCATTCTTGGGCTGGTTTCTCAATACCCATTCCATGCCCTCCTCAGCAGCCCTGAACAGAAGGGCACCAAGTTCTCCATCATCATTTCCCTCCCACCCAGACTACATAAAGCAGTTCCAGTGGGGAAGAATAAAATTCAAGCACCACAGCAAGGGCAGATTGGCCAGAAATCTTTAGTTAAAATTTGTGTTGATAAGCAACCTAGCCAAGCCTTAAACTCTGGCTTCTTTTTGGGTTCAAATGTATACTGGCTTCTGCACCACCCCCACTTCATCTGCTTCAACCTGCCTGGGGCACTTCACTACCGGAATGAAATCTCAAGATATCAGAGGCCCCTACCCCCACTTTCCCCCAGTTTTGTCCTTCTTCCCATCCTGGGGTTCAGCTCTTCTCCCCCAAATTAAGAAGTTTCAAACTTTATCTTCTTTCCTAACACAGATGCCCTTGGTTAGTTCCTGGTGGAGGGAGGGATGGACTGGAAAGGGGCATCTCCATTAGGAGGATGACTTTATAGATCACACCCTACCCTCTTATTCCAGAAGGAGCAGCCCTGCTCCTTCTGGAATTCACTGCATGCAACAGCTGGGGTGGGGCTGGGGGGAGTCGGGATAAGGTGTCTTGAAGCAGGAGCC